>NC_056073.1:50848575-51150146 GCF_016772045.2 Ovis aries
CCCCTGCACTGGTTTAGGGGGAATTCCCTACATTTCCATCACCCAATCACATTTGTCTAGGCAGACAGCTGACCTGGGTGATTCATTGCACCCAGACTATACTCAGTCACAAATGACAATAGAACCCACCCAAGGGGGCACAGGTCCAAGGCCAGGAACCACAGGTGACAGCTTCAGTCCCTGCGGGGAGGCTTTTCACCGGATGGTCCCTTGATTAAGCAGAACCTGTTGGTGAAGACAAAGTTTCACATGCAGCGGCTGAGCGGGCCAGATCCCTGCAGCAGCGCTGAGTCCACACCTTGACCTCCCTTCCCAGCCCCTGTGAACTTGCTGCACCCCACACAGCCTGCGGCTTTGGATCCCTGCCTCACCTTCCTCTTGGAGCCCTTCTGCTGGCTTCTGGTCCTCATTCCCTCTCCACTCCTGTGACCCCATATCCTGATTAGCGTGGGACAGCCTTCTGCTACTGCAAAGTCAAGGACATCTGCATTAAAACACTCAGACATTCTGACTCACAGTTGGCCATACATCCTTCCTCCTCCTTTTTCTCTGGTATTTCCTTCTTATTGCCCCTTGTAAAAAATAAAATAAAATAAAACTTCTTAAATGGTTTCTTTAATGTTTCTGTCTTATTTCTCCTCTTATTTTTTCCCTTCTTTTCTACGCTCGTCTCCCCTCTCTTTTTCTTTCTTTCCCTCTGTTTTCCTTCTCGGTACCTCCTCTTCACTGTCTCATCCTCTCTTCTGTATGTCCTCGTGAGCTGGCCTTCAGGCCTCTCTTCAAGTCACTGCTCTAAACATCCCCACATCTGTGTCCTGTAAGTACTTTGGGCTCATCCAAGACTGACTTTGCAGTTCCCCCTTGCTTGCTTGTCATCCTTCGTCCCTCCCAGAGCAGCATTCAACCCCCCGTGCGTCATCCTTGTTTCTTCTTAATCAGTCTGATTAGGCCCCCCTCCACTTGCTCACAGGCTGAATCTTAACTCCTGGTGATCACAGGAGCAGCTCCATGATCTGAGACTGCCCGCATTCCCTGCATGCTGGAAAGTCTCCATGTTTGGAGAAAACATGACACTCCCATAGAACCATTCCTCTTCCCACGGGGAGAATTAACAGCTTCCTTTTTATATTTCTTCTGTGCTCTAGACAGGCTTTTTTTTTTTTTTTTTTTTTTTGCAACACAAAAGACGTTTATATTTCTTACTCATTAAATGATATGAGCCCCGGGCACTAATTCAAGTGGACAGTTTTGGTCACACAGGAGGCACTTAATGAATGTTTCTTGCATGAATAAGTGAATTAATAAATAAATGAATTGATGGCAACAAATAAGTAAACTAAGGAACACTCCCACTAGAGGGAAAAGCCAGTCTCTGTTTCTCTGTGGCCATCCAAAAATCCACTGTATCACTGCCTGGGTCTGAGAGCGGACACTCTGTGGGACATAAGAGAAAATTTATGATTTTCAGAATATTGTCGCATCTTTAAGTGGCCAGACAACAAATATATTTGAAAATTTCTGAAAGAGTATCAAGTTGTTCAGTTCTATGAATGTATTAGAAGTTTAGAAACGGAAAGATGAGCAAGTGATGGATGGTCTCTTCGGGTTTTGTAGAGGAGCACAGATAGTCTGGGGCACCTGCGCAAGAATGAGCAACGTCTCTTCTAGAAAGAACTGGGCCAGAAAAGCTGCAGAACCGCTGCTGAAGTTCCTCATTAGTAAGTGCCTAAAAGCTTCAACAACATTCACAAACACTAACAATATCTCTATGCTGTTTTCAAATGCAATTACAGTCTTCAATTTCAAACATAACTTCACTGTAGCTCCCCACATGACAGAAGCCGAGCACGAGGAGGGGTTGTCTATGCGGTGTTGGAGGCAGAGCAGGAGGACACGGTCTGTTTAGGTCTGACAGTGAGGCCAGGAGAGCTTCACCTCAGGGCATTGGGAGGTCTAGGCTCTCAGAACTCAGGGGACACAAGGCTGCACCCATGGCCGGCCTGCCCTCCTGCCCCACAGCCTCTGGGATGTCGGTCAGCCTCTTCTGGGACACGGTCAGTGTGGAGAGCCCATGACCTCACCAGGGAACAGAGGATGGTGGGGGCGGGGGCGGGGGGGAGCATCCAGGAAAAGGGAGAAAGGTGTGTCCAGAAGAAATGTGACAGATACGAGCCTGCAGCAGGCACTTCTGGAGGAGATGCGCTGACGTCTGGGCCTGTTGAGGATGTCAGCGCGTCCACAGGCAGCTGGCTGCGATGGGCGCAGTGCCGCCTCTGCCATAACGACAGTGCAGCCCCTGCGGGGGGCGGCCGCGCAGAAGCAGGAGTGGGAGAGAGGGCAAAGGCTTACTGCAAAATCAACTTTCCAGCAAGAAGAATTAGGGAAGGTGTACCAGGCAGCCCTTGGGCACCAACGCCCTGGAAACAGTCTCTTGTTTTAAGGGTGAGTAGATCTGTAATTTATTTTCACTTTGCAGCTCAGTATAAAAAATCCACCTTGTAAAAGCATAAGATCTCTTAGCATAAATAAAACAAAAGAAGACACAAAATGTCATCAACTTGCCTAGAATGCAACCAAATTCATACACAGTAGTGAGACATCTGACTGAACTGTTTCAATCTCCACATTTCTTTCATTTCCTTTATGAAAGCAAAATTAAGAAAAAAACACTCCCCCGAGTATTCTTATGATACTTTTGGTGAGTGAAACAGTAATCTCAGCAGAGTTTGCTCTTGATATCAGAAAGCAAAATGTCAGGTTTTGGGGGGAGAAGGGTGCTAATTGTCATTCAATACCAAAGACACTATTTATTAACACTTAATTTTATTGAGAAAATAGCAATTTATGGTTTGAGATAATATGTTAGGGTCTGCTGAAGTACCATATGGTTCTGGCATATTATGAATGAAATTCCAGACAAAGGGGGAATATTTAAGAGGAAAAGGTCAACATTTAACAGTCCATGGGCATGTACACTGGATGTTACATGCTGATATAGACCTAAAGTAAAAATGCAAAGGTGGTGTAATAAATAATATAAGTTTTTCTACTAATGATTGATTTTAAATGATATTGATATTTAAATGTACATACATGCTAGTCTGTTGAGCAAAACTGAGATTCAACTTTGTATTATAAAGATGATGTACTATGGTTACTGTATTATGTTTATAAAATACTGTTGCTAGAAAGAAAGCCCTCAGGTACATTGATAATCCCATAAGGGTCTATACAGTCCTTCAGCGCTTTGGTCACTGAATCAGTCAGCAAGGTCAATGCCCAGTTAGGGGTTAGACCAAAGCTCTGTGGCAAGCAGAGTGCAACCTGCAGTGGACATCATAGTTTCTACAACAAAACCCTCTGAAAAGTACCATTTCCTGTAGTAAATGTCCATCGTCTCAAGGAAGAACAATTAACAAAAACCCTTCAATGTTATCTAAAAGAGTGTGCTTGCTAAACAGACTGACGAGCTCATTCTTAAATAGATATATGAAATATTAATGTTATCTAGAAGAGTTTTCCCTACTAAACAGACTGACGAACTCATTGCTAAATAGATATGTAGAATATTACTAAGCATAAATTTAACTTAAATTTATTGTAAAGGATATGCAAATATTTTCTAGACTTAACTTTCTAAGCAGAGGCTAATGGTTACTCAAGCACTTGACAATCTTAAAGCAACTGCTTCCTCTAAGGTCCCTATAATTGAAGTTTGAGGCATCAAAACTCACCCTGATTTTAATCAAGGCTGAATTCAAGATATCAGAAGTTTGTAATTTTCTTAATCTTTTTAATGATACAAAGAAGTTTATTTGGACATGAACATCCCATCAGGCAGTTTCAACTACTTGGCCAAATATCAGGCAGCATCGTCTAACAACGGCAATGAAAACAGGAGGACAAAGGGGCACTTTAAGGGACGACAGGCACGTGATGACGTAGACGGTGGTGACCGTCATGGATGCATGCTTATACCAAACTCATCGAGTTGTTCACGTGAAACACACGCCGCTTTTCGTAATTCAATCATACCTCCGTTTAGAAAGGAGGGTTAGTAATGAGGTTTCCTTCCTCGGAGGTGAGCAAGAGCAGGTCTACATGCCCTCTAGCCACAGGATGTAGACACGGGCACGGGGCCAGTGCCCTGGGAACCCCGCACTGCTCCTCTTCCCCCACACACACCTTCTGTTCTTGGACGCCACTGAAAGCTCATTGAGGGAAAATTGCAACGTGTGCCTCTAAGCCACACAGTCACAGAACATGCACAAGCCAATGGCGCTGTTGATCAAGACCTGAGCATTGGCCTTGGGTTCCTGCCTCTCCTCCCAGCTCGCCTTCCCTCTCCATCCTGGTGGCACAGGTACACACCTGCAGAGCCTGCAGCGAAGGGGGAACCCTCACTCCTCACCAGCCACCAGGGCTCCTTCTCAAGGCCAACCTCCTGCTTGCAGGAGAAGCTGCCTGCAGCCCCCTCCTATCCACTCTTGCCTGAAGAATCCGTTACAGAAGAGTGGGAAGCCAGGGATCCCCGCTCCAGGGGCGGGTGTGGGGGGAGTGCTCTCTGTTCTGCTCTTGTTCCTCTCCAGGTGGCCCACAGCTGGGAGGCAGACTGGGCAAACAGATTCTGGGCCCCATTTGGGCTGGTTTGGGGCCTCCTTATTGGCCGTTGCCAAGCAGAGAAGAGAAAGGTGTTTTCAAGACTGCAGGCTAAGAGGAACAGGGCAAGGGTAGATGGAGAGATGGACTCGACTTGAGCAGCTGCCGTGACCTTCGTCCTGGCAGCAGCTGCTGAGGTGGAGGCCAGGCCATCAAGTGAAGAGAGCTGGGGGAGTACCTCAAGGGAAAGCACCTCCAGGTTTCCCATACCGCCTACCACCTACTCAGCAATGTCGGCCTCTTCTAGGAGCCCTTCTCCTTTTGGGGCTGGTCTTCCTAGAGTGACCTCAGCCTCGTTCCAGCCGTTCTGCCATCATGCCACTTACAAATAAGCAGTGTTGCAGTGCTCCTGTCTAACCCTAGCAGGCAAGGACTTAGAGTATGATCTGCCCTTTGAGAAGCTTAAGGTCTGTTCCCTAGGAATTTTGTCCCAGATGTCTTCCTTTGTGCTTCCACCCTGACTGGTGGAAGACAGAGACAGTGGACCACACGATGGCTTTGCCCTCTAGTTTCCTGTTGGGCTCAGCCCGTGGGAATCCTGGGGGAGGCAAGAAGCGAAGAGGGGAGCCACGTCCCTTCAGCCAGCCATGCTAGTCATGCTGACCTCTCCCCCCGGGCTCTGAGCTCAGAGGTGGCAAGTGCTTCCTGGTCACAAGGGCAGAAGTAAGCTCCACTTCCCTTTGTGGTTTCCCTGTTCCCTGTCCACACTTAACAACAGGCCCTTTTAGTAAGCCCAGCTTATGTTATATATTTGGAGAAGGCAATGGCAACCCACTCCAGTATTCTTGCCTAGAGAATCCTGTGGACAGAGGAGCCTGGTGGGCTGCTGTCCATGGGGTCACACAGAGTCGGACGTGACTGAAGCGACTTAACAGCAGCAGCGTGTTATATATTATCATTTAAAAATATCCTAATCATCTTGTTTTCTGCTAGAACCCTGAGAAAAATCAGTCTTATATAAAACAGACAATTGTTTAAGAGAAAAATATATTAATCTGTTGGTAAGATCTATAGATGTTAGAGATGGAAAAACTGATGAGGAATCTTGCAGTAAGATCTCAACCAGCCCCAGAGGTCACCAGGCACAGCTGTGGCATTCGCAGTCCAGGGATGCATCTGGGCCTGTCAAGCCTCCCGACTGGGACTCTGAGTGCAAGAGTACAGAGTGTCTTCTGGACTTCCCTGTGGTCTGGTGCTTGAGAATTCACCTTCCAGTGCAGAGCATGTGGGCTCAGTCCCTGGTGAAGAAACTAGAATCCTGCATGCCATGGAGCAACTGAGCCCACGCGCCTCAACCAGAGAGCCTGAGTGCCCAAAGAGCCAACTCAGCCATAAATAGAAACTAAATATTGAAAAAGGAGTCTCTTCTCTGCTGTGTTATCACATGCTGCTGCTGCTGCTGCTGCTGCTGAGTCGCTTCAGTCGTGTCCAACTCTGTGCGACCCCATAGACGGCCTCCTACCAGCCTCCTCTGTCCCTGGGATTCTCCAGGCAAGAACACTGGAGTGGGTTGCCATTTCCTTCTCCAGTGCATGAAAGTGAAAAGTCAAAGTGAAGTCACCCAGTTGTGTCCGACTCTTAGCGACCCCATGGACTGCAGCCCACCAGGCTCCCCAATCCTGGGGATTCTCCAGGCAGGAGCACTGGAGTGGGGTGCCATCGCCTTCTCCAATGCATGAAAGTGAAAAGTCAAAGTGAAGCTGCTCAGTCGTGTCCGACTCTTAGCGATCCCATGGACTGCAGCCCACCAGGCTCCTCCGTCCATGGGATTTTCCAGGCAGGAGCACTGGAGTGGGTGCCATCGCCTTCTCCGGTGTTATCACTTACTCTCGATGTTTTCCTTTGGAAAGAAGCCCCCTCTACACAGAGGCAGGATAACGTTTGAAGTGACTGATGGGTGAGATGCATGGACAGAAGGGAGCTGAAAGCTGCAGGAGTGCTGGTCTACCCGGGATGAAGTCGCCAGATGATAGGGGGGCATTTGGCAGGTCTGCACGGAGATGGGTGCCACTCTGCTGGGCTTGGGGCTTGACCTTGCTTTTCAGAAAGATAAGCTAAGGACAAAAGCATAAACAACCTAAATGTCTACTTTTATAATCCAGAAACACAATGAGGTGTGCAGGGCTGTGTGAAAATTATGCAGAAACATAGGACTGTTTATGATATAAAGTTCAGTGAATCAAGCAGAACATTAACACATGCCATGGTTAAAACTCTGAAAAGTGTAGATGAACATAGACTGTACAAAAATAAAACCAAAAAAAGAAAAACAGGATGTTGAACTGATGGGATTAGGGTACTGTTTTTTCATCTTTAATGTCTTTGTTGGAAGGGGAAGTCTTCTGTGGACCTTACACACCTTGCTGGGAATGCCAGGGGGCAGGGCCTTGACTGTGCCTTTGGCTGGGCCATTTCTCAGGCTGCTTGTGCAGCTGGTAACCTTGAGAGACGTAACGCTGCTCCCTAGGCAAGGAGCAGGCTTGCTTAGTGCTTGCTGTAAAAGCAGTGGGTTTCTTAAACTCTGTGCTCCTCAGCGACGATGTACACGGCTGTGCACAGCATCCGTCATGTCCATTTTATCACCGTGTAGGGGAACTCACAGCACAGGGACCTGACCCAGCTGTCTGCTGCACTGCGAGAGATAAAGCCTTTGTCTCTGGCCCAGAAGTTCACGTCTTCTGCCAACATCCGTTAAGCAGCAGTAACAGACTGGAGGGTAAAATCCAATCTCAGACCAAAAGTCTGTAACATTATCACAAAACCAACTCATAACTATCCGTTTAAAATACCTCTTTCCCATCAGACTATAGATTTTAAGAAATAAGAATTGGGTCTGTCCTTTCTACCACTGTTTTTTAGTGCTAAAGTTTAACCCAGCACAGGGTAAGCTTCAACAAGGGCTTCCCAGGTGGTGCTAGTGATAACCCTCCCACCAGTGCAGGAGACATAAGAGCTGTGGGTTCAATCCCTGGGTTACAAAGATGCCCTGGTGGAGGGCATGGCAGCCCATTCCAGTATTCTTCCCTGGAGAGTCCACTGACAGAGGAGTCCAATGGGCTGCTGTCCCTTAACGTCACAGAGTCAGACACGACTAAAGCAACTTAGCATGTTCGCATGCAAGCTTCAGCAAACATCTCTCGGGTGATGGACTGAGGAGCAGAGATGTGTGAGAAGCAAGCTCCAAAACAGAATTCAAACCCAAATGTGGGCTTTGAAGTTTGGGATGAGAGTTTGCAATCATATGCTCCTATTGTTCAGTAACATCTAAAAGCACTACCATTTACTGAGGACCTAGAGGCCAGCCCCTCTTCTGGGTGATTTTCCAGTTATCACATTTAAATGATCGTACCCTGCGTGTTTCAGGTACCGCTCTGTGCCTTGTCAGCTCTAAAGGAAAGCCAACCCAAACCCGACATCATAGCCAACCCCAAACAGCCTCTTTGACCTGCTCCAGTGGTCTGAAGGGCCTCACATTCCAGCCACTGCAGGCTTCTAGCAACTCCTGCCAACCCTTCCTGCCTGGTGGCTGCTGATTAAGTTGTCACCCTGTCCCATGGCCTCAGCCAGACAAGACAAAACCCCGGATGTGTCCACAAGCTTGGTTGTTGCAGCATGAACAAGTTCAGAGCCGTCACCCTGGTGTTCCCGATCTGAGGCAAGGCTGAGACGCTGGGGGGCTCTGAGCCACAGCACCCTCGTCTGCGCCAGGTCTGGGCTGGGCGGGTGCGGAGCCCCTTACTCTGCTTCCCACACATCACCTCTTGCATCGCTTCCTCACAGCGTGCCTGCGGCTCCCTCTGGAGGCTCTGCTTTCTCAGTCCCCATCAGACCACTGAGCGAGGCCTCCTCGCCTCTGGTTGCTTTCTGCTGCCCTCCCTGCCCCGGGCCCCTCGTTGGCAGGCTGCCTGTCAAAACGCCCCTGCCCTGAGCTTTCTTCCAACAGAGCAGAGGTTTGACATCTGTTCTCATCTATGACGAAGGGTGGTTGTATTTTACCATACAGGTTAGAATTTTGGCTCTCTGGTTAATATTTCATTTCTTCCAGGAAACATCAACTCTCTTAAATGATCTCTATTGCAAATATATTCATTCTTCCAGATCAGTTCACTGATGTGCAGGTTGTTAATCTGGGAGGTGCGTGTGGTAGGCAGGAGCTAGCTTGTCATCATTTATGAAGTAAATAAACACTGCTTTATTGAACACTTATTTCCTATGTGCCAGACACTGTGTCTAGGTGCCAAGAAGACAAAATGAGCAAGGCAGAAAGATATCCTCAAGTAGTCTATGGTCCAGAGGGAAGGCAGACGTGTGCATGTACCATGCATTTCCTGCCGCAAAGCATTACACACACGAGCAAGCGATAAGCCACGTGGGGAGACCTAAGAGGGCTTCACAAAGGAGGTGAAAGCTTCACCTGTCCTGAAAATTTCGTCTGAATTTCAGCCCACAGACTGTATTTGGTGCCTACTTTTTCCCACAGCTCTGGGCAGGACTTGACCCAAAGGTAGGGCAGCTAATGTGGGTGAAGCCTTAACAAGTTTCTCCCCTGCTTTTGAGTGGCAGGGTCTAAAGTTTCCTCTAGAGGGAGCCAGAAGATTGTGGGAAAGGGGGAAACACTGCGGCTCCTTCTTTAAAAAGATTTTTATATCACTTTTTCTTACTGAAGTGTTATTGACTTACAACATATCTTATTAGTTTCAGGTATGCAACATAATGATTCGATGTCTTACGCATTCTGAAATTATTGCCACTATAAGCCTAGTTATCACTATCATATCATACCAAGTTATTATAGTATAATCGATTACGTTCTTCATCCTGTGTACCATACCCTTGTGACTTGCTTATATTATAACTGAAAGTTTGCACCTATTCATCCCCTTTACCCATTTAGCATACTCCCCAGCAACCACTGGTTTATTCTGTGCTGTGAACCTATCTTATGCTTTTTGGATTCCATATGTAAGCAGAATCTCGCAGTATGTGTCTTGCCCTGACTCATTTAGCATTATACTGTCTAGGCCTGTCCATCTATGTTGTCCTTAATGGCAAGATTTTATTCTTAGCTATGGCTAAGTTATATTCCCATTATATCTATATAATATATAGATACACATAGATAGCGGAGAAGGCAATGGCACCCCACTCCAGTACTCTTGCCAGGAAAATCCCATGGACGGAGGAGCCTGGTGGGGTGCAGTCCATGGGGTCGCGAAGAGTTGAACACGACTGAGCAACTTCACTTTCACTTTTCACTTTCATGCACTGGAGAAGGAAATGGCAACCCACTGCAGTGTTCTTGCCTGGAGAGCCCCAGGGACGGGGGAGGCTGGTGGGCTGCCGTCTATGGGGTCACACAGAGTCGGACACGACTGAAGCGACTTAGCAGCAGCAGCAGCAGCAGATAGATAGATAGATAAATGGACAGATAGACAGACAAGTATCTCACATCATTTAATCCAGTAATTTACTAATGGACACTTGGTTACTTCCATGTCTTGGCTCTTGTAAACAGTGCTGCCGTGAGCATCAGGGTGCACATCATTTTGGATTAGAGTTTTTGTTTTTCAGGTAAATCCCCAAAAGTGAAATTGCTGGATCATATGGTAGCTCTGTTTTTAATTCTGAGGAAACCTCGTATTTTTTCCATAGTGGCTGCGCCAATTTGCAATCCCATGAACAGTGCATAAGGGTTACCTTTTCTCCACATACTGGTCAATACTTCTTATTAATATTTGCTGTCTTTTTTGATAATAGCCTTTCTGACAGGTTGAGATGATACTGTAACTGATTCTCACGTCTCTGATGGTTAGTAATGCTGAGCATCCTTCCATGTGCTTGTTTGCTAGCTGCCTGTCCTCTGTATCAGTTGTTTTTTCGCTGCACCTTTAGCGGGCGGGATCTTAGTTGCCCAACGAGGGATCGAAACTGCTTTCCCTGCAGCGGAACCATGGAGTCCCAACTGCTGGAACAGCAGGGAAGTCCCTGTCTGCCTTCTTTAGGAAAATGTCTATTCGGATCTCCTGCACATTTTATAATTGGACTGTTTTCTGACTGTGAGTAGTATTCATTTTTTTTTAAATTTGGATATTAACCCATTTGAGGTATCATTTGTAAAGATCCTCTCCTATTCAGTAGGTTGTAAGGCACCTACTATTGTGTTTGTCCAACTCCTCATTTGCAAAACATTTTTGTTTTAATCAGAGCTGTCCCCAACTCCAAATCACTGTGATCACTGCATATGTATTTTCAGTGATCCTATTAACTGGTTGTCTCTTTCTGAGCAACTTTGCAACTTCCCTTACTTGATGTGAGAAATGAAACTGGAGTCCCTAATACTACCTAAGTATAGGTAACAATTCTGTATCTTCTATGAAATTTAACGCAGGGCCCTCTTGTTCCTTCCTCATTTGAATGCTAAGTCTCACGTTGGTCGGCCATATCTCTGAAGGTTTCTTTAAAGAAAAAAAAAAATCTTCAGGGACTGTCTGGGAATTCTTGTTATTTCGGAGTGTAGCTCTTTTTTTCTGCCCTTTTTTTTTTTTTTTTTTTTTAAGAACAAAAGGCAGAAACTCGTTCTCTCACAGCTCTCATACCAGAAGTCTGAGATCAAGGTGTTAGAGAGCTGGCTCCAGCCCAGGGCCCTTGTGTTTTGCTGACAGTCTTCGGTGCACCCGGTCCCTGCCTTCACCTTCCAATGGACCCTCCCTGTCTCCATATCTCCCCTCTTCAGGAGGACTACAGTCACGTTGGACAATGGCTCACCCTCATGACCTCATTTTATCTGTAAAGACTGTGTCCCCCAGTAAGTTTATATTCGGAGGTTCTGGGCATTAAGACTTTAACATAGGAACTTGACGGGGATACAGGTGACACCATAACAGTGCCCAAGCTAGGAACCTCAGACTTGGCTTTCAAGGTCCCCTCCCCTGCTTGCTAACCCCAGTCTCCAGCCAAGAGTTGTTGCTTCTCTCCATGTCCACCCCCAGTCTGCACCTTCGTATTTGGTGACCTCTGCCCTCTGATTGATCTCCTCCAGCAAGTTCTCCCTTGCAAACCACTGTCCACTGCCCTGAAATCACCTGGTACTAGGTTTGAAAACATTTTTCTGGTTTCTCAGGGACAGAGTGACTCTATATGAATTCGTTTACTCCATAGTAGCCACATTTAGGGTTTTCAGTGTGTAAATTAAATGAATTAATACATGTATTGTGCTTAGGTGTCAGGGACATGGTAAACACTCTGCAAATGGCCCCTGTTATTATCAGGGCCAAGTCGCAGTTGGGCACAGTTACTACAGGACATGTTTCCTAAGTCAAAGCCTTGCCTGAGACAGCTCTGGGGAAGGGAGGGTTGCACAGCCTTGTCTGTACTTTCTAGCTTCTGAATTTTAAAGAAGTGGAGCACCTTGGGGCATTCCCACTGACGACTGACTCCTACACACAGCGGGGCATGATTTCCCTAGAACGTTGTGACCAGTCTTCCAGATCGACTACCTCTCAGACCAGCACCTTGCACGTTTCAAAAAAGTAACTTCCTTAACGCACAGCTGTTAGGCTTTCCTTCCTCTCTCCTCCTTGTCTCCTTTTTTCATATTTAAACTTCTGAGCATATTAACAAGAGTGAGAAACTTTTCCCCAGCCCCCTTCTAACTGCAACCTGACTCAGCACACTTCTGATCACTCTTTTATTCTGGATGCCTGCTTTCTTGTGACCTTTTCAGGGACCTAGTTCTGTGTGTTTGCTCTGTGTGACTTGCTGTGTTGCTGGAAATGGACTGTGATTAATTACAGGGCTGCTGCTCTCTTGCCGAAGCCACAGTCACACTAAGGGGCACTTGTCATTTGCCGTCTTTGGGGCACACTTTTGTGGGCTGTTAGTCTGAAGCCAGGACTCAAGGCAAGTATAGTTCTCATAAAGAGGTAGTCGGATGCTGAAGGAATTTGTTTAAGACTACAGAGATAAAATTGGTTTTCCCAACAAATTAGTGCATTGAATTTGATGCAAGAACAAAATGTCAGCAAATAGAAGAAGGCCCAGTTGTTTTGTCACAGTGGAACTGCACTCTTCTTCTGTATCTCTGGGGTTGGTGCTTCGCTGACGCTTTCTGGGACGCAGTATTATGTGATGAGAGCTGAGAAGAGCAGGGGTGATGGGTAACGGCAGGTGCTGTTTCCTTCCAGAAGGGAGGTGGGGATCTTTATGGGAGAAAGCAAGAAGAGGACTAAAACCTCATAATCACTCCTAGAAAACATGAAGATGGACCAAGAACTAGAGGCATTACTGTTGTTAAGGATTACAGTAGCTTGTGGTGTCCTTACAAAATAAAATATAAGAAAAGCCATGCTGTCTGTAAATACTTAAATCTGAAATATTATATCAAAACTAAGCTAAATAGATTAGAAGAATAAAGACAGAGGTCTCTATCTGACTTTAAGAATTACTATAAAGCTATATTAAAATCGTGTGGTATTGACCTAAACATAGATAAGTAGATCAATGCATTAGAATAGAGAGGCCATCCAGAAATAGAACTATACAAATATAGTCAGTTGACAATTGACAAGGATACATAAACAGCTGATAGATAGAGTCTTTCCAGCAAACATGTACAAAAAGATGAGCCTAAACCCGCACGTCACACGCAGGGCCAAAGATAACCCAGAATGCATCACAGCCCTAGGCGCAAAGCGTCGGCTATGAAGCATCGAGAAGCAAACAGCCCAGCTTTGAGCACTTGTGTAGATGTCTCTGCAGCATTCTATTCACGTGAAAGTGTGTCAGGCTGTACGCACCATGCTTCTAGCCAGCTTTTTGTCACTTAACATTGTATAAATTAGCCTTTCTCAATTTCACTGAAAGTCTCCTCTTGCCTCTTTATTGAAGGCCATCCTCTGGTTCTAGGATAGAGGAGAGCTACAAAACAGGCAATTCATTCAGCACTTTGGGTCCTTGAGTGGAATTCAGAAGCACACTTGGTGACCCAGCTCATCCATCCTGTAGGACAGCCTCAGAATGAAGAACACGGACATTTTCCAGGGGCAAACATCAGAACTGGGCTGGGTCATGTACCACACAGCAAATCCTGAAATGAAAATGCCTGAGAAGAGAGCTGTGCTTCCTGAGTCGCCTTCTGCGACTGTGGGGCAAGAACCCTCTGGCACCGAGAGTGTTTGGCCTTTTCTCCCTTTGGTCTTCCTGTTTGTGCTTTCCAGACCACAGCACCCTGCAGTGTCAGAGTCTGTGCCTGTTACTGTCTGAAGAAAACCCCAAACCACATAAAATGTAATAGATGAAGACATTTTGAATTCTACCCTTTAGGTTTATTATCACATGTAAAATTATGTCTTGGGTGTAGGTTGGTTCATAGCGATGAATTCATCATGGGAAATGGTCATGTGACTTCCTTCTGGAGGAGAGGCCTGTGGGGAAGGGAGTGCTTTGGCCTGAGTCCAGGGGACACAGACACGTCTAGTCTCTCGTAACCATGAGCTGCTGGGGGCGAGTCAGACCAGACCTGCTCCTCTGTGAGTCCCTCAGGTGCCCTCGACCCACTGAGCAGATTCTATTCTCTGTCTCAGGTTCTCCACCCGAATGTAAGATCCACGACGTGGGAGCAGAGGTTAGACCACCTCTCTCCTATTCACCTCTGCATTCCAAGTATCAAGCAGAGTGCTTGACATCTGATGGGTATGAAGTTGAAACTGTGTCAGGTCGATAAATGAGTGGATGGATGGATGGTTGGATGAGTGGGCGGATGGATGGATAGATGGATGAGTGGATGGATGGGTGGGTGGGTGAATAGACAGGATGAGATGGTACTGATTTGTTGGTTCTGAAGTTTAGTGAGAGGGCTTTACTGAAGTGAGGCACCTGGGTGTCACACACCCCACACAAGGCTTCAGCTTGTGCAGTGTTTTCTTAGTCGCAAAAAGAGTGCGATGAGCGCTCCTGCGCTTTCCGTCTACTCCTCGTAAAGCCCCTCAGGTTGCTCAACCGCAGCAAAACTGCGGCACTCTCCCTGCAGCCCCACCCCTTCGGGGGCTTCCACAGAGCAGGGCTGTCTTGCGGGCCGCCTGCCGCTGCTCACGGGAGCCACACGTGTGTCCCTCCTGTCAGGTGTCCAGGTCAACCAGCCACTTTCAGCCCTTTGATAATGTGGGCCAGCCCAACCGTGACACTGCTGGCATCCACTACCCTCGGGTGCCCAAGCAGGCAGACCCTCCCCTGTGCTCTGGGTCTGTGTTCCTCTGTAGCTGCCAGTTTGCCTCTTTTCTTAGGTAAGAGAAAAGCTTACAAGAGGTCCTAAGAGAAAACAAAGAAAACATACTTTGGGGCCATTTCTGACAGGCACAGGGATGAGGCAAGCCACCTACTGGGCTTTGTAAGGGACTCCCATTGCGATCTCAGCACATCCCTTAGGGCTGCCCCTCGGGGAACCCACGTTATCAGACTCAACCAGCAACATTCAAAAACCACTTGTTTCTAGTTCACCTCAGTGAAGGGTTATTGAGGGCTGGATGTGGCAGGTCACATGAATTCTTGCTTCAAAGGAATCACAGCTTGGTCAAGCATAAAAGACGATGGGAGTAGGTGTGATCAGAGAACAAGGCAGACCACCCTCAGCAGCTGCACCCACACGGCCCTGGTCCAAGAGGCAAGGGCGTCTCTCTCTGCTTTCAGGTGGAGAGTCATAAGGCAACTCCTAAAGCTAACCTCTCTATTAAAAAAGGGAAAGTTAAAACGTATATAACACGTAGTGCAGTCACACAGACAACTTACATCCACTCAAATATAAGTCGGAAATGGTTGATAAAATGAATCTGAACTTAAAAAAAATTCAAAGATTTGGGTTTCAATTTCAACTCTCTGAAATTTAGTTGCAAATTTAAGGGTAAATAATAAAAGCTCTCTGAACAGAAAATCAGATGCAACAAGGTTTACGTACCCTGCAGAAGTGAGCGCCACCTTCATCCAGTTGAAAGAAGTATAACATTCCTGCTTACTAGACAAAAGTACTTAACAGAAGATATTTAAAACAGAAAGAATGTTGCTAGAGATGTAATCTCTGAATTTAAGAAAAGAGCTTAAAGTGAAGGGCTCTATAGCACTATTTTATAGTATTAGGCACAAGGACTCAAAAGACAGAATAAGACATTTACTGCTCAAGCAGCCAGTCTTACAGTTTCAAGGCTCCTCAGTGTAACATGTTTCAAACATCACCTGATTTTCTAATGTGATGCTCTGTATATAACAGTAAGCTACATGTTTGGAATGCTGAGTCACTGCTCTAAGATATAATGGTATAATTGATGATTTAATTTTCAGATTAGCCTCTAAGAGTCAGTGACCTCCATAATGCTACTGTAATCTTTATAAATTGCAAATAACGTGACAGAAAACAATTCTAGAGCCACATTTTAGTTTTCAACATGTGAAAGCCACATGGCAATACTAATAAAACAAGCCCATCGTTTGTTATTCTCCCCAGACTATCACCTTGTCCAGAGCCCAGGCCCGTTTCATGGAGGATAAATCTCCCTTAGGACCAGTACTTTTGCTTAATTTCCCACACAGATCACCGGAGTCCAAAACGGGTAGAAATACGGGCTGTGAGTGTTTCCTATGAAAACACGGAGGGAGGGCTAGCACTTGCCTCAGTAAGGCCAGAAGAGAACCTCAAAGGATGAGATGGTTCAATAGCATCACCAACTCAATGGATATGAACTTCAGCAAACTCCAGGAAACAGGGAAGGACAGGGAAGCCTGGCATGTCACAAAGAGTTGCACATGACTTAGCAACTGAACAAAAATGAACAAATATGGATTTTAAAAGCTTTTCATCCCCTTGACGATCAGGGATATACAAATCTGATAGCAAGGCAGCATTTCCACTTATTAGGTGAACACACCTTTAAAAGATCACCAATATCCACTTTCGTGGAGAATGTAGGCCATTGTTTTCATGAGCATCTGTATCAGAATTTTTTGCTGGGTTTATTTAAGACAGTCACCCGAACTTGGAAGCAACCCAGATGTTCTGCCAGGGTTGAGCTGATGAGCAGTGGCACGTCCTCACCAGGGGCACACTCAGCAATGGCAGGAACAAGCTATTGATAAGGCGGCAGCTTGGGTGGAGCTCAGTGGCGTTGCTCTGAAGGAGAGAAGACGGTCTCACGTGTTGCATCTTGGGCGATTCCAGACTCAAGAAGGGAAAAGAAATCGTGGCAGAGAAGACTGGTGTTCACCAGGGGGGTGCGGCGGGGAGTCTGTAAACATAGCCAGAGTAAGCCCACTGGGGTGATAGGACTCTTCTGTACCCCGACTGTGGTGGCCACACAGATCTGCTGTCTGTGTGAAGTTCACCACCTCCTCAAGAGTCAAAAAGAAATGGACAAAAAGCTTGTATGTAGCCCACCTCAGACCTAAAAATCAAAATCTGGGCAGTGGAGTTGAGCCAGTGAGCTTTTCCTCACAAGCTCCCAGCGATCCTCATGGACACCAAGTACTGAGCTTGCCTGGCACTCGTAATTATCCATGTGAGTGCAAATTTGTACTACATTCTAGAAGATAATTAGGAATGTCTATCAGATGGTGGAATATGCATATGGAAACACACGTGAACATGGAAATCCAGTTTTAGGAGTCTACTGTGCGGATCTACTCGGATACACTCTCACGGGTTTGGAATCACATACAAACACGGTCACTGCAACTCTGCACTAGTGAAAATTAAGAACAACTTGTCTTACCCCAACAGCAAACAGTAAAATAAATTATGCTACAGCTCTATCGTGTGCTAGAAACCAAGCAGTGAATAATCCACCTATAATTTCAGGTACATATTTACATTCTAATACGTCTGGAAGGAAATTCCAGACATCAGTGAATATGAGGCAACCTCAGGGAGTGGCTTCACCTGAACTCACCCTACCACCAGAAAATGAGAATGCCTCCATTTAAAGAAACAGGAAAGCCTCACATTCAAGGCTGGATGCGCTGTTCCTTCTGAAGGCCTAGGCGCCCCGGCAGCCGGTGTGGCTCACACGCTCTGCCCTTTCCTCAGCACCGCCCCCCTTCACGCTTGTTGTTGGCTGTGGGAGACCTTGAGGCCTGACCCACCTCACAGGCTGCATATGCAGGTGGGCACTGCTTCAAATTGTGTGCTTTGATTTTTTTTTTTTTTTTGTACATGAACCTGAGTGAATTGAAATTGATGTGAAAGGTCCAACAGAATGATTCAAATTGAATCAAAATGAATATTTTTATCATCATTTTTCTTCTGGGGCATCCTCTCTGTGACAAGTCTCATTCTCAAAACAGCCTTAGGATGGATTTCATTATCCTCTCTACAAATGAGGAGGGCTTCCCTGGTGGCTCAGCTGGTAAAGAATCTGCCTGCAGTGCAGGAGACCCCCGTTTGATTCCTGGGTCAGGAAAATCCACTGGAGAAAGGATAGGCTGCCCACTCCAGTATTCTTGGGCGTCCCTGGTGGCTCAGCTGGTAAAGAATCTGCCTGCAATGTAGGAGATCTGGGTTCGATCCCTGGGTTGGGAAGATCCCCTGGAGGAGGGCATGGCAACCCACTCCAGTATTCCTGCCTGGAGAATCCCCATGGAGAGAGGAGCCTGGTGGGCTCAGCCCATGGGGTCACAGAACCGGACACGAATGAGCGACTGAGCGCGACGTACCAGTGAGGAAACCACGGTGCAGAGAGGGTGAGTCGCTGGCCCAAGGCTCCGCCCACCCATCTCTGTCCCCTTGGTCTCTGCCTGCATTCCCAAGTAGGTTCTGTATTGACAAAATGATCCATAAAACTAAAGTGCAGCCAACATATATGCATATTTCCATCATTTCACAGTAATTGAATACACATTTACTGAATACAATAGAAAGCATCTCTTCAGACATTATTTAAACGTTTGAGATGAGAAGCATCCATGCTGTTCTCTGGACCTCACTGGCTGTGTCCCCAGGTGAGATCTGGGAGTCTTTTGCTTCTTGTCCGTAGCCCTCTTCCTTCTGACTGGACCGCCGTTCTGACGGTCTGCTCCCTTGCTTGCCGGTGGTGCAGCCTCTTGGCTGCCAGCCCTCGTCACGTGGGTGTTTGCTGTGTGGGTCCTCCCCAGCCCATGCCGCGCCTCCTCGTCCTTCACCTCCGGGGCCATGCCGATTCTTAGTTTCCAGGCATGGCTCTTGTGTCCCATCTCTCTTTACTGACCTTCTTCACCACCCCCTCGATCTAACAGCTCAAGCTTCTGGTCCCATCCTCTGAAAGCCCCCCTGCCCAGCCACCCGGTGCCCCCTTGGGGTCTCCTCTGCCCAGACGGTTCTGCGAGTGCTGGCTTCCTGAGGGTGGCCACAGCTCTGCTTATCTTCCCCAGCAGATGCAGCACCTGTCGCCCACTGTGGGCTAAGTGCGCACGGCTTGACCCGGAATGACGGGGGGGAGAATGACACAGGGCAGGTGGAGAGTGATCAGACGAACAGCACTTACGAGAGGCTGGGCACGCGGGCACACCTCTGACGTAGCGGACAGTGGAGCTCGGGCTCTGCAACGCCGTCCCTTACCGGGCAGTTGCAGGAGCGGCCCAGCTCGACCCTCGTGAGAGGAAGGGCAGTCCCAGGAAGGCTCTCACAGCTCCACCACCTCCTGGTGCCTAAACAGCCTGGCTGCGGCACAGTTTCTGTCTTGTCCATGAAGTTGCTGCAGACAGACCCGGAAGGAGTACCAGCCCCACTCCCCTCCAAAGCTCTGACAGCCCTTCTAGTGACCACTCCCAGAAAGAGGCGCTAACACCCATTCAAGCCTAGAGTCAGCGGTGTGATGCTAATGTTGTGAGACTGTCGCTTTTACCCACAAGGCATCTCTGTGAACTACAAAGCCCACGAAAAGAGGCGCCCGGAGAAAGTAGTGCCGTGGAGGCGGCTCCTCTGAGGCCTTCACTGCACACCTCGAGCCCGGACACCCCCCGGCATGCATCCTGTTTCTTCAGTTGCCTTCAAGGAATTTTCTGAAATTGAATACCTTCTCACTGCCTCAAACTCAGTGTCAAACACAAAACTCAGCCTTCCCACTCAAAACTCAGATGCCGCTGTCTCTAATCTCCATCTTCCTGTCTTGGACCTTCGGTAATCCGTCACGCGCCTCCCCTGAGCCCCATCTCTGCTGTGCTTAGTCAGGAAGTGCTGTCCTGATGAGAGGCTCCTTCATGGCAACTCTTAGGCTTGCTTCTCACCACACATCTCCTCGGCCACGAGCAAGCCCAGGCCCTCCTTTCCCTCCTGTGATTTCTGACCACCAACATCTACTGGCAAGGCAGAGCTCAGATTTCACCTCCAGGATTTTCCTTTGCTCTCTGACCCTCTGGATTCACTATATTACACGTCACGAAATGCCTCTAACCTGAGCTTCATTTGCCTGCAGCCCAGGATTTGGGTTCTCACGTGGACCAGCCGGGGCCTCCCCTATGGCTCAAGCGGCAGCAAGCCCGCCTGCCAGCGCAGAAGACGCAGGAGGCGCAAGTCCAATCCCTGAGTCAGGAAGATCCCCTGGATGAGGAAGTGGCAGCCCACTGCACTCAGCGTGTGGTTCTTAGCTGGGCAAGTGTGCCCCAGGGCACCTGTGGCAGTGACTGGAGACATTTCTGGTTGGTGCGGCGGCAGGGTGGGTGCTGCTGGCGTCTAGATGGGGGAGGGCAGGGACGTCACGAGCAGTGCCAGGACAGCCCAGCCGCAAGAGCCTTCTGGCCCCAGTGTTCGTAGGGCGAGAAGGCTGAGGAGCTCTGCCTGCAGGGGCCTGTCCAGCAGCAGTCAGTCCTGAAGCTTCTCAAGTCCCAACCGCTCCCTTAACTTGCACAGCCCCTCGAGTCTACCAGCACCTTCCCTTCCTTAGATCCTGGCCTGCTAACATCTCCTTACCACCACAAACCTGCACTCGACACTCACCAACATGTTACCAAATCGTGCATCTGTTTTATCCCGTATCCTCAAGTAGGCTGTGAAATCCTCAAGGACAGCGATATTTATGTTTCTATAGGTATGAGCACAAGGTAAGTGTGTAGTAAATACCTGCTCTCCCAAGTAGTTTCCAGAACCACTGAACAAAATAAGTAAACTGAAATTCTAAGTTGAATTAAGCCAGTGCTTGAAGGATATCAGGATATGGAAGCAGAGGAATCTTGTTTAAATCTAAAAGGGAAGTTCTAGAATTTCCACAGAACTTAAACTTCTTATTCTGAGGAAAATACCTGGAAACGGAACTCAAATACCATCTAGAGCCACAACTGTCCTTTGAAATTTAAATAAAATTTGACCCAACCCTTCAAGGATGGAGGAAATCAGCACTTTTCCCACCAGGGGCCCCCTGGGAGTTAGGCGTCCAGAAGTCAGTCCTCTCCACAGTCTCCTCTGCTGATGCCCGCTCGCCCCTTCCCTCCCAGGCTGCCTCTCCATCCTGCCTGGCCCTCAGCTCCTCTCCCATCTCCTAAAGCCTCCCACAGGGTCCTGAACGAGCATGGAAGTCTTCAGGGAAGGTTAGACAGACAGAGTGGAAAATGAAATGGTAGAAAGTCCTGTTGCTGTTTTTTTCAGACAGCCGTATTTTTAAAAGCCCTTCAGTAAACCCAGTCCAGGAGTTTTTCAGAGACCTGCCTTTGGCCCCAAACTTCAGTCTGTCGACCTTCTCTGCCTTCTGTCCTTTTCCTAAGATCCCCCAGCTCGTCTGAATCACTTCTGCAGAGCAGCCAACAATTCTGCACCCCACACGGGCTAGACTGGTCTGACCCTAGGCAAACACAACTCTCTTCCTAAAAAGCCCTCCTGTCTCCCGCCCCCTCCGCCACACAGACGCAGGCCTGAGTAGCGGGACAGTCGTGTGGGCTCCACAGGAAAGGGCGGGTGTGGTGGGCTGGCCTGAGGAGCGAGGGGCTGCTGGGATGGCTCTCACAGCTTCACTGTGTGTCTCGATGATTTTCTTTCCATCCACACTTTGGAGGGCTGGGGACACCTTTAAAGCCCCTGGGCCCCTCAGAATCAGCCAGCATGCCTCTGGCCACACCTGTGCCCCCGGGATGAATTCAGATAGAAGCCTCGCTCACACTTAAGTAACACAGACAAACACACCATTTGGGCAGAACTCACTTTTGCCGATGTGCAAAAAGTGCTCGGTGATGCACAATAAGTTCTGTGATTCTCATTCTGTAATTAATAAAGCTCATTATATCCTCACTGGGAGAAATTACCTCTGCGAGCATTTTAGTGCACTTTCTGCTCTGAAAAGGGTGCCTAGAAAATAAGAGAAATGCTTGTTATGTTCACTTTTACCCACGAAAATGGCCCTTCTTATTTTACAGGTTCAGAAAACCCATCTTCTCCTACTCCTGGGGAGTGTCACAATCCACCCTTTAAGTTAATGTTCATACATTAACTTAATATACCCCCAGGAAACTCAGAGGATTTCTCAGTCCTCCTGCCCTTTGGAATTGAGCTGTTCAGTGAATATTTACTGAGTGCCAACAACTGTTGCCAGATGCCTGTCAGCGTGACAGGGACCCGAGTGGCAGGCAGGCCCTGGGGTTCTTCCCTGTGGGAGGAGGGAAGGAGGTGGGCATTTCCTCCATTGCTCCCAAGCAAATGAACTGGGGAGGCTGGACCAGAAATTAAACCTCTTCAGATGGAAAAATCACTGAAATGCTTGTATTTTTTAATGTTTATTTGTTTTTAATTGATTGATGGTTGGGTTATGATATTGGTTTGATTTCTGCCATACATTAACATGAATTAATCATAGGTATACATATGTCCCCTCCTCTTGAATCAGTGAGAACAGCTCTTCAAGGTTCCTTTTTTTATCTTTAAAATTGTAATGAGCTCTGCATTTTACTTCCTGATATGTCCAAGTGTTTTACAATATGAAAACAGCATTTAAAGTGATTTATCAAGGAGTAAAACTCATGCTCTTGGAAAATATGCCTTAATTATCCAATGACTACACATTGACTCAGACAGACACTCCACCTTGAGAAGCAGGACTCTTCCTTCTCTGGCAGAACATGGGAACAATTTCGTCTGACGTTTTCTTGACAGGGTGCAGTAGGCAAGATATCCGGACTCGTGGGGCTTGAGGTGGGCAGAAGAAACCACTGAGTGGGAACAAATTTTCAGAAAAGGGAAGCTAAAGGCAAACTTCCCAGTTGTGCCTCAGACAGGCCCCAAGGTCTGAGCCCTGTTCCTTCAGTCCTTGGCAGATGAAATGACTTAACGCGTGCCTTACTGCTCCCAGACTCTTTCCAGATCCTGATGTAATGCTCACGGTTACTCCGGGAGACAGCTGGTCTCTGTTTTACAGATCTGAAAACGCAGTCAAAGAGGAAGGGCAACCTGCTTGAGGTCACGCAAGGAGGGGACTCAAACAGTGCCCCCAAGACAAAACTGGGTGCTTCTTCCCTATACTCCCTCTCTGAGACTTAAAATCCCTATCAATTACTTAGAAGGTAGACAAGCTAAAATGGCCCCAAAGTGGCTTTGTGTTTTGCTCACTGTCAGGTAGCAATGACGTCAAACCAGGTGCCCAGTGGAAGCCCAGAGGCCATCTGGGAACCAGCTGACCCGGCGCCCCCGTGTCCCTTTGGCTTGCGTCTAGATGAGGAGCACGAGTCCGCGCTCCACAGGTGGCTGGGGAGCCTCCACGCCCGTTTCTCCCGGCCCCCGCCTCACCAGCAGCCTGGCTAGTTTCAGTTGACCAGGCCCTCTCCCTGAGCCCTTTTCAGAGTAACCAGGATGCGTGAACCCTGCTGAGAATCCTCTAGGAAGAAGAAAGACTTCTTCTTAGAAGAACTTCTTTAGAAGCTGAGCTCTATAGAAACCTCAAGTGCTCTCCACCAAGCAAGGGCTTTTGTCTGCCTGAGTGATCAAGCCACAGCTGCTGGGGTGGGGGGCGAGGGGAGGCACATTAAGGAGCTTGGTGGCATGCTCATAGCATCCTAACTTCCTGTCAGCCACTGGCCCTCTGTGTCCCCGTTCCCAGGTAGAAGCAGCTTTAGTTTCATAATCTGTAAAGTGGGAACAATAATAACCTACTTCAGTGGTATTTTCCTTTGAGTTTTGAGAACTGAGCCTAATTATCTTTAGCTTCATTCTCCTCCACTCATGTCCCTCATTTGAAATCTGAATCAACAGTTCTCAGAATAATTCAGGTTTGGGTGTGTGTGGTAGGGGAGGGGTGGGGAGCCTGATCAATGGTTTAGAACTTTGCAGAAAGGTTGGCGCTGTCTCATCGACTGTCAGCAGAAGTGTGTGAGAAGTGCAACCACAGAGCTGGGCAAGGTGAGACTCCAGGGAGGTGGTGATGAGCAGGGGCCTCAGGAACACAGGGAAAGAAGGAGAACAGGAGGGACTTTCTCTGTGACCCACGAGGGAGCTTGTCTCTGAGGAAGGGGAAAGCACAAAACTGACCACTGAGCAAACAGCTACATCGCATTCATTTTTCACATACTGGTGAGATCAGTAAAAAGAGAAAGGGAAGGAGACCACATACATCGTGAAACTAAGCCATGAATAATGAAAGTACCAGTTACTCCCTGTTTCTAACTGACGCTTTGTCAGATGAGACAGGTAAAAGGGGGAGCAGGAGACCAAGGCAGCAGCCTCTCTGGGGGACGATGTTAACAACAGCACGTGAAAGCACGCCTCCTGCACCGGTGCGCATGGCGGGCCAGGTGCCAGCGGGGTCTCTCTGGCCTGGAGAGACGCTCGTAGCTCCCTCCTCGCACCTCACGTTCTGCGGGAGGCCGCGTGGTCCCACGGGGTGCGGGCCTCTCCCGGCCACTGCTCTGAGCTCACAGCCTGCCCGGTCTCAGTCCCACAGCCGCCCCGTCCCTCTCCCCACACGGAACCAACATGGAGTGTGTTCCTTTGTGAGTCCTAACCCTCCGCACGTGGCCCCTGATGCTGGGCGTGCTGCTCACACCGCGAGCTCCGTGTGCGGGGGCCCATGGGCCGGGGGCCTGGGCCTGGCGGCCACTCCTGTCGCCAGCCCAGCCTGTGCCCAAGCCAGCCCTCAGGCCGCCCCCGCAGATGCCCCCCGCCTCCTCCGCTCTCACGCCTCTCAGGCTGGCGCCCCCCGCCTCAGCCTCAGCTCAGACCTTCCCCCTCTTCATCAGATACCCAGTCATGCCTCTGCTAAAACAAATGGTTTATCCTTCAGTAACATAGAGAGGTTGGCAGATCCTTTGAAAATTCCAGGTTTTCCTTTCTCCCCAGCCAGCTCTCTAGATGCAAGGAAAGTATAGACATTCTCCCATTGGTGACAAACTTTGTGCCTGGTCTTCCTAGAATGCATGAAAATAAGCATTAATTTTGAATAGCCGATAAACACCAGGGAAGTCCTAAGTGAAAAGGGGTCCCGTTAAATAATACACCATCGCATGACTTGTTCCTAAAGTGACACCTGCTGGATCACAGTCACCTAAATGCTTACTTTTTCTGCCTCCTCAACACCTATTTTCCACGTCCGCCCCTCCACCTCCGCCCCAGGGAGTGTCTCTTCCTCTCCTTCTTCCGCCATTAGAGTCCCACCTTGCCCACTCTGAGATGAACACCTGGCCTCCCGTGCTGGGCCTGCTGTTTACTCTCCTTACAGTCTTCGTTTCATTATTTCACGCAGCTTTATCTTCTCTCCTTGATTTCAAATGCACTGCCCAAGGCTTCACCAGTTTTAAGCCTTGAGCTCATTTTCAAATATGTCCACCAGCCACGATGTGTCCTTGGGTTTATAACTCCATTTGATCACCTGCAGAAAGGACATGGAAATAGTGCCTTCCTCAGACGGGATGCTGTGAGGATTAAATGAGACCATGCTTCAAAGAACCATGCATGGTGCTGACACAGGAGATATTCTCCCGAAACACCAGCTCATTAGGCTGTGGACGCCGACCAGGTCAGAAGCAGGATGTCAAGATGAGCAGGATGAAGCAGGTGGCAAAAGCCTGGCCAAGGCCGAGGAATACCTGACCGGTCTGGCAGGGGAAGCACGCCAGCCCAGGCAGCCATCTGCTGTATTGTGGGTCAGAAAGAAGCCAGGCTGGTAGCTTGACTCGCTAGCTTTCCAGCCTGTGATGGCGTGTTTGGCAGATGATACGGCTTCTTGGGAGACTGTCCAGTCACTGTGAAGAGCACAGTGTGTCTGCTCTGCAAAAGCCACTCTTGGCCAATTGTAAGAATAGGAAGTGATGACAATGATCAGCTCACTGGCCAACTGGAATGGAAGGGGAATTCTTCCACAGATCATTGTAATTCCCCAAACTGACTTGACCAAGTAGCCAGAAGGCTCAAAAGGGGCCTCTCTGCTTGTCAGCCCATGGCAGCCTGGGTGGGTATCAGTATGAGCATTTTCAGTAGCACAGGCTGGCATGTTGCTTCTGACCTGACTCAGGGAACTGCTCATGACCTTCTGACTCACCAGCACCCCTTCCTGCAGCTTCTTGATTCGAGACTCCCTCCCCCGAGGGCTAACCAATGATAAAACTCAGAACCAACAGTTATTAAACGTGTACTAGGTGTCAAGAGCTGCGTTGTTATATCAGCACAGCAACCTTATGAGGAGCCTGCATCCCTTACCCACTTGTATAGGAGAGAAGGCCAGGCTGTGATGTCTGGGTGAGTCGCCCCACATCACATTCGTAGTGAAAGGCAGCTCTGTGCTCCAGGGCTCCACAGTCCGCATTCTTAACTGTTGGACAAGGAGACTGGGCACTTCTCAGCCCAATAAATTTATGGTGAGAGTCAGTATCATAGTTAACAGGTTAAATGAGTGCATATCTGATATGATTTGAAAGGCAGTACGTAGTTATTTAAAACAAGCAAGCCACAATTGAAACGTCATCTGGATGTCCTGAAATCCTTACATTTCTCATCTCTTTGGATCAACTCCTTAAGACTCTATGCAGAGTCTTCCCTTGTGGTCCAGTGGCTAAGACTCCATGCTCCGTCTAGATCTCACATGCTGCAATTAAGACCCAGAGCAGCCCCATAAATAAATGAATTAATATTTTTAGAAAGACTCTATGCAAGCACTACCTACAAGGGCAGGAAGGGTGTGTATTAATAGGCATTGCGTGTTCAGTACCTGTCAGAGCTCCTGAGGGATGCTGGGGCACACTCAGGTATGAGACCCTCTGTCCTAGAATCTCTGTGTCACCTGACTCCCCTGCAGGTGACTCAGAACTCCCTCCATCCCGAGCTCCACCCTCACCTTCTGGTGGCCAGACAGCGTGTGCACCCAGCCCTCCCTCAGCCACTCCGTGGGCTCAAAGTCAGACTTCTTTTTACCCTCTCGGACTTCTCCATTCTAGTCGGTGTTGACACCGTGTCTTCTCCACGCAGGCTGGAACCCTCAGTCTCCCGGTTCTCCCTTTGACTTGAGAGAACCAGCTGAGTCCTGTAGATTCTCCTTGGAAGCCTCTGCCCCTGCTTCCCACTCCTGTGATTTTTGTCCTGGCTCAGTAGCCCTTTGCGCTCCAGCCGCCCACCACCCCGCCCACAGCAGCACAGCTCTGGCCACGGCGCTGCACCCCCAGCATCACCATCGGACGCAGCACTGCAGGCTGTCCACAGGGGGGCGTCCCCTCCCACCTTCTCCAGGCCCCGGGCACGTCCTTCCTGCTCTTCCTGCCCAACCGCAGCTCACAGTTCTCTTCTTTGGACTACGCCTGCCCTCTCTCCACATGAACACTCCTGAGTTTTTACTAAGACCCTTTCAAGGCACACTTTCCCCAGGGCTTTTCCCAGTGGCCCTTGCTGCTCTGTCCCAGGAGAGAACCACAGGATTGAGGACAGGACTCCAGAGGCGGATCCAAACCCAGAGCTTAGCAGCTCAGTGGCCACGGAGAAGCCACTCTGCAGAATGGAAGTGAAATGGGATGGGGGTGCAAAGTGGAATAATGGAAACCAGGCTGCTTCAGGCACCAGAAAGACAGCATGCACATAGTAATATAACACATAGTAATCTTCAGTCCAGTCCAGTCGCTCAGTCATGTCCAACTCTTTGCAACCCCACGGACTGCAGCACACCAGGCCTCCCTGTCCATCGTCAACTCCCGGAGTTCACTCAAACTCACATCCATTGAGTCAGTGATGCCATCTAGCCATCTCAACCTCTGTCGCCCCCTTCTCCTCTTGCCTTCAATCTTTCCCAGCATCAGGGTCTTTTCAAATGAGTCAGTTCTTCGCATCAGGTGGCCAAAGTACTGGAGTTTCAGCTTCAGCATCAGTCCTTCCAAACAATATGCAAGACTGACCTCCTTCAGAATGGACTGGGTGGCTCTCCTTGCAGTCCAAGGGACTCTCAAGAGTCTTCTCCAACACCACAGTTCAAACGCATCAATTCTTCGGCGCTCGGTTTTCTTTATAGTCCAACTCTCACATCCATGTACGACTACTGGAAAAACCATAGCCTTGACTAGACGGACCTTTGTTGGCAAAGTAATGTCTCTGCTTTTCAATATGCTGTCTAGGTTGGTCACAACTTTTCTTCCAAGAAGTAAGCGTCTTTTAATTTCATGGCTGCAGTCACCATCTGCAGTGATTTTGGAGCCCAAAAAAACAAAGTTTGACACTGTTTCCACTGTTTCCCCATCTATTTCCCATGAAGTGATGGGACCAGATGCCATGATCTTCATTTTTTGAATGTTGAGCTTAAGCCAACTTTTTCACTCTCCTTTTTCACTTTCATCAAAAGGCTTTTGAGTTCCTCTTGACTTTGTGCCATAAGGGTGGTGTCATCTGCATATCTGAGGTTATTGATATTTCTCCTGGCAGTCTTGATTCCAGCTTGTGCTTCATCCAGCCCAGTGTTTCTCATGATGTACTCTGCATAGAAGTTAAATAAGCAGGGTGACAATATACAGCCTTGACATACTCCTTTTCCTATTTGGAACCAGTCTGTTGTTCCATGTCCATTTCTAACTGTTGCTTCTTGATCTGTGTACAGGTTTCTCAGGAGGCAAGTCAGGTGGTCTGGTTTTCCCATCTCTTTCAGGATTTTGCACAGTTTATTGTGATCCACATAGTCAATAAAGCAGAAATAGAAGTTTTTCTGGAACTCTCTTGCTTTTTCGATGATCCAGCGAATGTTGGCAATTTGATCTCTGGTTCCTCTGCCTTTTCTAAAACCAGCTTGAACATCAGGAAGTTCACGGTTCATGTATTGCTGAAGCCTGACTTGGAGAATTTTGAGCATTACTTTACTAGCATGTGAGATGAGTGCAATTGTTTAGTAGTTTGAGCATTCTTTGGCATTGCCTTTGGGATTGGAATGAAAACTGACCTTTTCCAGTCCTGTGGCCACTGCTGAGTTTTCCAAATTTGCTGGCATATTGAGTGCAGCACTTTCACAGCATTATCTTTCAGGATTTGAAATAGCTCAACTGGAATCCCATCACCTCCACTAGCTTTGTTCGTAGTGATGCTTTCTAAGGCCCACTTGACTTCACATTCCAGGATGTCTGGCTCTAGATGAGTGATCACACCATCGTGATTATCCAGGTCGTGAAGATCTTTTTTGTACAGTTCTTCTGTGTATTCTTGCCATCTCTTCTTAATATCTTCTGCTTCTGTTAGGTCCATACCATTTCTGTCCTTTATTGAGCCCATCTTTGCATGAAATGTTGTCTAGGTTGGTCATAACTTTTCTTCCATCTTAGCTCCAATCATTGGTAGCTGTGTGGTCATAGTTAAATTGTCTGGACTTCCATTCTTTATAATTTGATTTTCTCACCTGCAAAAACGAGGACAAGTGTATCTCTTTTAGAGAAGTTTTAGGAGAATGAGAATCAACAAATGCAAAGTGCTGAGCCCATGACTCCCAACAATGGCATTTTACTGTGTCTAGTTTGTTTCTTGTCCAATAAAGCCTCACACGCAGTTACAGTGATTACTGCTCTCGGCCCTTTGCACCCCCCTTAAAGCCTTATCTTTCTCTGCCACGTTTTCTACTTATTTTAAGACTGTCTTTCCTTTGACTAAGACTGGAAGAGGGACTACTTACTTGTCATTGCATCTGTTGTAGAGGCTAGCAAAGTGCCTGGCACACAGACCTCAGGAATGTAGGATTTGGTTAAATTTGAGGAAGAAAAGGAGCCTCAGGCAGGCAAGGAGGGTGGGAGGGGGTGTCCTTTGAGACAGAGCAGTGGGGACCTCCGAGCCTGAGAACAGGTACAGGGGAGGGACCCAGGCTGGCTGGGGTCATGGGTTTTCAGAATGTGGCAGCTTCACAGTTTGCCTCCTCGGGATGATGAGAGGCTCGTGCTGCGGTGCTATGTGACGTGTGAGAAGGAAGAGATGCTTCGGTCACCCAGGCTTGGATTCAGATTTGGATTCTGCCCCCAATTGCTCCCTGAGGCTCAGTTCTCTTTCCATACAATGAAGAATACGATGACTAGCTCCAGAGAGTTTTGAGAAGATGAATTCTATGCAAAACGCCTTACAAACAGATTTTCATCTTTGACTGTGATGACTGAGAGATGTGAGGGAAAATGGCCAAAGGGCAGGATTAACCTAATCGACGATCCTGTAGAAACCCCACCGCAGCACACCATCTCTTTGGTTGTAGGAAACCCCCCTCTTGGTCCCTGCCCTCCCATGGGCTAGCAACACAGATTGCAAGTACTGGAAGTGACGCTGCGCTTCATGTGTCATAACCACCTGCATGCAGGGCGTGCCCATCGCGGTGGGGGGTGCAGGGGACACGGGCTGGGGCCCACTGCACCAGAGCCTGAAACGAGCTGTGAAGTCCACCGGTGGCCTAACGCTGAAGGAAGCCTCAGATCCAGGCTTGTCCACCTTCAAAACCAGACTCTCTCCTTGAGGCCGTGTTGTCCCAGAGATGAAGGAGACTTCGGCCCAGTGCTTGGGAAGCTCACAGTCTAATCCCAGCTCTCGGAGAGGGAAGGAACTAATTGATGTGACCAGAAGCAAGAGGCATCACACGCCCTTAATGATCAAAAGTAAAACCTCAAAAGCCCCCAGATGCCTTCCTGATCAACCGCCTTCTCTACTCCAGCCACCCTTTTCTCTTCCCCTCTGAGTAGGGAGAAGGCAATGGCACCCCACTCCAGTACTCTGGCCTGGAAAATCCCATGGACGGAGGAGCCTGGTAGGCTACAGTCCATGGGGTCGCTAAGGGTCGGACACGACTGAGCGACTTCACTTTCATTTTTCACTTTCATGCATTGGAGAAGGAAATGGCAACCCACTCCAATGTTCATGCCTGGAGAATCCCAGGGACAGGGGAGCCTGGTGGGCTGCCATCTATGGGGTCGCACAGAGTCGAACACGACTGAAGTGACTTAGCAGCTGAGCAGGGGAGCTGGGCGAAGACCAGGCAGAAGCCTCTCCTTTTGTCTGTTTTCCAGCATCTATGGAGAGAGGTTCTGCTTCTGAATTAATCAGAGCCACTTGAGAGATTTCTGAATACCATCATGTGACGTGCCGAGTGTGTGTGGTGCTGTTTGGTCTGGGCATCTGATTTTCTGAAACAAATTCCCTTTTAGTGCCAGTATGCACACCAAAGCGAGGCGGCAGCACCTTGCTGCCCTGAGGGGCTGAGAAGGGGCAGCGAGCGGATCACGGATGCTCCTGGGGAAGGGCGTCAACCTGAGAAACAGGGACGACTTTCAGTTTTGAAGATGCTTTGGCTCCTCATGGGCTTACATACTGAGGGTTTACCTTGGAAGAAAGGACCAGGCTGGAAGAAAGGGGACTGTGGTGCCCACATGGGATGCACACATGCTGGCTCCTTGGAAGAAAAGCAGTGACAAACCTAGACAGCATATCAGAAAGGAGAGGCACCTCTTTGCTGACAAAGGCCCATCCAGTCAAAGCTATGGCTTTTCCAGTGGTCGCGTGTGAGTGTGAGAGATGGGGAGATGGGCCATAAAGAAGGCTGAGCACCAAAGAACTGATGCTTTTGAACTGTGATGTTGGAGAAGACTCTTAAGAGTCCCTTGGACTGCAAGAAGATCCAACCAGTGAATCATAAAGGAAATCAGTCCTGAATATTCATTGGAAGGATTGATGCTAAAGCTGAAACTCCAATATTTTGGGCACCTGATGCAGAGAGCTGACTCATTGGAAAAGACCCTGATGCTGGGAAAGATTGAAGGCGGGAGAAGGGAGCGACAGAGGATGAGATGGTCGGAGGGCGTCACCGACTCAATAGACGTGAGTCTGAAAAAACTCTGAGAGATAGTGAAGGGGAGCCTGGTGTGCTACGGCCCATGGGGTCGCAAAGACACATGACTTAGCGAATGGCCCACAACAACAACACGATAACAGTGGCAACAGACCCGCGAGCAGCCTTGGAGACTCTCAGTCCAACCTCTCACCTTCCACACAAAGAGACCAAGGCCAGAGAGGGGGAGCAGCATGCCTAAGGCCACACAGCCTCTACGGGCAGGACCCCCATTCTCTTAGCAGCGGTTCCTCACTCTCCATCACATGGAGTCACAGAACAACGCCAAACAGCTCGGTGGGCAGCGTGGAGGCCCAAGCAGCCTCCACAGACCCCAGACCCTCCTCACAGTCGGCGTCTGTCGCCTCCAGCCTGGAGCCAGCGCCCCCGACACCACCCTCGAGAGTCGGCTCTTTCCCGGGGCTCCCCAGCCCCGCTTCTCTCCTGTCGAGGCCGCACGTTGCTGAGACTGGGGGGCGGGCGCGGAGGGCACAGCCACTGTGCCGGGCCCCGCGCGGCGAGTTAACTGAGCAGATGTGAAATAAAAGAGTCAAGGAGTAAACTGTCTACGTTTCCTTTTTACAACCTAAGTTAGTATCCTTCCTAACTAACAAAAATGAATGAGTTTCAAAAATATAGACACAAGAAAAAAGTATTTCGCAGCTGTTCACTCTTATGTAACGTTTTTCCCATATTCAGATTATACATACATCCTTAAGCATTATTTTATACATTTTTTCACATAAGTCCTGTATTTTAGTTATATTTATTCAAATTTTAAAAAAAGTGTCAAACACACAGAAAATACCAAGGAGCACCTATTTTACCTTTCACCCTGGATCGATCGATTGTTAACAGTTTGCCGTATTTGTGTTCTCCATCTCTTTCTCTGACAAACCATTTGGAAGTAAGTTGCACAAATCAGATCACTTCACCCCTGAATACTTCTGTTTGTCCTCTCTGAGAACAAGGACATTCTCCAACATGACCGCAGCAGCACTGTCACACCCGAGAATGTTAACATATAAAGATGTACATGCTTTTAATGTGATTTACATTTCTGAGAAATGTAAGCTCACACTGCTGCTACCTAGTCGATTTGAATCGGCAAAGTGTCCTGCCAGCCTGGCTCTGCCACGGCCTCCACCACCTTCCCACCCGACAGATGCTGTTGACCTTGAACCCCTCAGGCACAGGGGTGCCAAAGAAACAGGCGAGAGGAGACTGCCTCCTTTCTCATATGGGGGCTGGCTTCTAGGCTCCGCAACCAAAGCCATGAGATGTTAGTATTAGGCTAGCGTGAAGATGTCTGGGAATCCTGCGGGAGAAACACGTGGCGCGTTTCCACCTGCGGAGCCCCCTGCTTTCCCTCAGAGCCGAGCATTGCGCTGATGTCTTTCCCGCGTGAACGAGGTGCGCTTCCTGGCTGCCTTCTGGGGTGGCGTTTCTACTGGAGGGTGCTAGCAAGGCGCCCGGGTTTGCATCAACGCCTCCGCGGCCCCACGTAGCTCCGTGTGGCCCTGCAGCTGAGTGGTCAGGGTGGCGCAGTGACACAGGGGAGGACGAGCGGGCGCTTCCAGACGCACACCCAAGGGGCTCACCTTGACAGGAGCCACAAGAAGCGTGAAGCAAGGACCGATCTTTCCTGAGAAAGGAGATTAGAAACTTCTAAAAAGCTTAACAGAGCTGGAAAGACACAAAGAAGCAGCTGGCGCCCTGCAGCAGGGTCCCTACAATGCCTCCCTCTCCAGGCTTCCTCAAAGGACAGCTCTGGGGAGGTCGGAGCACACAGCACCCTGCCTTTGGGAACTGAGTTGCTCAACTGAGGGATTAAGGAGCAACTGACAGTGTGCCCCTGGGTCGGCTGCTGGCTTTCTACCCTCTGCATCAAAGGCCTCAATTTCAGTTCTTTAAATGTGTAGAGTGGCATCTGGGGAGTGAAGATGCTTTCTGATAAGAAAGGAAACCCATTTTTTCAGAAACTGGTAAAAAAAAGTTGTCGAGTTTGTAATTCCCAGAGCTGAAAGAGCTATATCACAAAAGGAAGTGAAGACTCTGTGGTCCCGAATTTGTAAGATGACTAACAAAACAAGAGAAAATGAATGAGCTCACAAGCGCAGTAACAGACACGAAACTTCCACTCGGCCTTCTTTCCTAAAAGCTGTTTTAATTTGTCCCAATATTTTCCTCAAAAGAAACGCATGTGAGTAGGTTGTAAAGAAAGATAGCTGGCATCTGTTAGGGTAGAAACTACCGGAAACGGGGTTTTGTAATTGTCAGAATAGAAACATCAAACGATGCATGCAAGCTGAGAACCTAGCATCAAGGCGCACACGGCAGGCTCACTTTTCAAGAGACAAGCAAAGTTTTAAGAGCCTTCAAATGTAATAGATCTGTTGAGGGTGGAAGTATAGACAGCTGTGTTTGAGCCTTGGGAGGTGGACATGTGCTTCCAAGGTTCTCTTTGTGTGTGTCAAGGGCCAATGGTCTTCCTTTTACCTAACAGTGGAAAATGTCATGATGACATATCCAATCAAGCCTCTGCTGACTCTTCTTCTTTCTAGTATCTGGTTGAGCTCACACAGTTGACTTCCCATGTCCCTGTGTGCTCCAGGGAGTGGAAATTCTGAGAGGCCTCACAGGGGGAGTCCCCTTCGCTCCCGCCACCTCACACCCAAAGGCAGAACAGGGTGCTGCCTGCAGCCTCACTAGCCTGGCTCTTGAAAGGACCTTCTATTCCATGCATTTTCTTATAAAAGTGAGAGGGGAAAGCCGGCACAAAAGTGGTTTAATAAAAAACACATTAGAATTAAGTTGCTTATGCTCTCATGCTTGTGGTTTGGTTCCCAGTTGACGGTTGTCAGGACTGAAGCTGCGGGGTTTTGCCCAGCAGCGACACTGACTAAGCCGTCTCCCTCTTCTGTGTCAGTCTGCTCAGAATTTGGGGAAGAGGGCTTTGGCTTTGATGAGTCCTTCCATCCCAGGTGCTTTATGCAACCTCTCCACAGCCAAACACAATGGCCAGTTACCAGAACAAACTTATGCTCCTACTTCAAACATAGACTCTTTGTTAATATTCATTGTAGGAGATGATGGTTCTCCTGGAAATAATTTTGAAGGATGTCTTCCAGCTCATATGGCCCTTACTAGGCTTACTTGGGGGTTAACTCGAGCAACTTTAAATGGTTTTGTCACACTGCCCTGTCTCCACAGTGAAGGTTAGGTTTCCTGGATCTCACTTCATCTGTCTCTCCACCTGCAGTGTGGGAAATGACTACCTTGACCACAGTGCAGGCTCTAGAAGGTTCAGGAGGCTCCCTGTGCAGTCTGGATGGGAGGGGCAAGGCTGGGACTGGGTGCTGGGAGTCAGACCCCGAAGGCATCATGTCTGCCTTGTCTTCAGGAAGCACAGGCGCTTTCTTCTGTGTGCACCCAGGCTGATCACCTGCAGTGCGGGGCAGCCATGTGTCAGGCCCAGATTAGACACTGTGGATACTGCATTCATTAGACCTTTACAGTGAGCCTAGAGGGTAGAGAAGGCCACCATCCCGTTCCAGAAGAGGAAGGCCAGGCCAGAGAGGGTTCACGGGGGTGACACACTGAGAGAGGGTGAGTGGGGCTGGAACTCTCTTTGCAAGAGAGCCCTATAAGGGCTGCGTAGTGGATATCCTCAGGAAGCCTGGCCACAGCCTGGCCATGAGGGTCAGGCAAACAAAATGTCTCATTCCTGCAAGTTTGTATCTGAGTGACCTCATCATGGCCACATAATACTGACCCTCATCTCTTTTATATGTAAAATAAGGCTCAGAGATTTCATCCCCCAGTTACCAGGTGAGAGCTTCTAACTGAAAGCCAGCCGGGTCTGCCACAGGTGCTCAGCACGTGGTCACTGTGTCCTGCTCATCCCTCTCCCTCCACCCCAAATGCCCAAATGATTTCCCTCGATGTGCGGAGAGTTGTGCCAGCTGCTGTGCCCCGGCTGCCTCTCATAGCCCATCTTCTGCCAGCCTCGCAGCAGCGACACCACCTGCCCTCCTGCTGAGAGAGGGTGTCAAGGTGAAAAAGAGTGTTCTCTAAGGAAAGTGATGTGAAAGATTCCCAGGTGCTGACTTCTATCTTTCAGCTCATTTACCCCGGTGGGAATTTAACAGCTGCTGAGGGGTTTTTTCCAGTGGTCATATATGGATGTGAGAGTTGGACTGTGAAGAAAGCTGAGTGCCAAAGAATTGATGCTTTTGAACTGTGGTGTTGGAGAAGACTCTTGAGAGTCCCTTGGACTGCAAAGAGGTCCAACTAGTCCATCCTAAAGGAGATCAGTCCTGGGTGTTCTTTGGAAGGAATGATGCTAAAGCTGAAACTCCAGTACTTTGGCCACCTCATGCAAAGAGTTGACTCATTGGAAAAGACCCTGATGCTGGCAGGGATTGGGGGCAGGAGGAGAAGGGGACGACAGAGGATGAGATGGCTGGATGGCATCACCAACTCAATGGACATGAGTTTGGGTTGACTCCGGGAGTTGGTGATGGACAGGGAGGCTTGGTGTTCTGCAATTCATGGGGTCGCAAAGAGTCGACACGACCGAGCAACTGAACTGAACTGAGGGGTGCTTAAGGGCTTCCACGACAGCTCGGTGGTAAAGAATCTCCCTGCCAATGTAGGAGACTCAGGTTGGATCCCTGGGGTCCACCAGGAGTCACTTGGTCAGCGTAAACCATCAGGGCTTATGGTGAGCTGCAGAGTCACTCCGGTTGGTGGGGAGGTTCCACGTATTTGGGGGTCTTCCCCAGGAAGCTGGACAAAGCCAAGTTGGAGGCTTTATTAGGCAGGAGTGTGTGTGTCTACATGTCTGAGTGTTCACACACATGTACATGTACGTGTCCATCATCATCCAGGGCATAAGCCACATCTGCTTCAAGGGCGCACGGAGCCCTTCACTCCTGCGCCTCCTCCTTCCCTGCTCCTCCCTCCCTCCTCCAGGACGCCAGGCCCCCTGCCTCCAGCTGGGCTGCTTCTCATCCTCCCTCCATCCTTCACCTCAGGCCCCTGCTCCTCCCCCACCCCCTCCCCGGGAAGTCCCTCCCTCACTCCTTCCAGCAGGGCTGATAGTTCCATCTGCTGGAGCCAAAGCTCTCCATAATTAACATTATTACTTTTCTATTTAATTTAATAGGTTTCCCCACTTGATTTCTAAGCCTGTGTACACATTAAGTGGTTTTTCGGCTATAAGTAGCAGAAAAATCTGACTTGAAGTACAAGGGAGCACTTGGTTTACTTATAAAGCCCAGAGAAGGCTGGGTCCAGAGTGCTTCAGCCACAGAGATGCTGCTGAGGACGGGCTCTTGCTGTCTCCAACATGGCCACCTCTGCTGAGTGCTCGTCATTTGATGTGGAAAGATGGCACCTCCCATGGCGCAGGGGTTGTATGTCTGCAAGGGAGAGGAGCAAAAGACTCTTTCCTCCACCATGTCTCTCCATCAGGAAGGAAAACTGTTTTGAGTAGCGCTTAGCTCACTTCCCCCCTTGGAAAAGGCAATGGCACCCCATTCCAGTACTCTTGCCTGGAAAATCCCATGGACAGAGGAGCCTGGTAGACTGCAGTCCATGGGGTCGCTAAGAGTTGGATGCAACTGAGCAACTTCACTTTGACTTTTCACTTTCATGCACTGGAGAAGGAAATGGCAACCCACTCCAGTACTCTTGCCTAGAGAATCCCCAGGATTGGGGAGCCCAGTGGGCTGCCGTCCATGGGGTCGCACAGAGTCAGACACCACTGAAGTGACTTGGCAACAGCAGCACCAGCTCACTTCCCCACAGATCTCACTGGGGAATCAGTTCAGTTCAGTTCAGTTGCTCAGTTTTGTCCGACTCTTTGCAACCCCATGAATTGCAGCCAGGCCTCCCTGTCCACCCCCACCAACACCCGGAGTTCATTCAAACTCATGTCCATCGAGTCAGTGATGCCATCCAGCCATCTCATCCTCTGTCGTCCCCTGCTCCTCCTGCCCCCAATCCCTCCCAGCATCAGAGTCTTTTCCAATGAGTCAACTCTTCACATGAGGTGGCCAGAATACTGGAGTTTCAGCTTTAGCATCATTCCTTCCAAAGAACACCCAGGACTGATCTCCTTTAGGATGGACTGGTTGGATCTCCTTGCAGTCCAAGGGACTCTCAAGAGTCTTCTCCAACACCACAGTTCAAAAGTATCAATTCTTTGGCACTCAGCTTTCTTCACAGTCCAACTCTCACATCCATACATGACCACTGGAAAAACCATAGTCTTGATGATATGGACCTTTCTTGGCAAAGTAATGTCTCTGCTTTTGAATATGCTATCTAGGTTGCTCATAACTTTCCTTCCAAGGAGTAACAGTCTTTTAATTTCATGACTGCAGTCACCATCTGCAGTGATTTTGGAGGCCAAAAAAATAAAATCTGACACTGTTTCCCCATCTATTGTTTCCCCATCTATTTCCCATGAAGTGATGGGACCAGATGCCATTTTTCTGAATGTTGAGCTTTAAGCCAACGTTTTCACTCTCCTCTTTCACTTTCATCAAGAGGCTTTTGAGCTCCTCTTCCCTTTCTGCCATAAGGGTGGTGTCATCTGCATGTCTGAAGTTATTGATATTTCTCCCGGCAATCTTGATTCCAGCTTGTGCTTCTTCCAGCCCAGTGTTTCTCATGATGTGCTCTGCATATAAGTTAAATAAGCAGGGTGACAATATACAGCCTTGACATACTCCTTTTCCTATTTGGAACTAGTCTGTTGTTCCATGTCCAGTTCTAACGGTTGCTTCCTGACCTGCATATAGGTTTCTCAAGAGGCAGGTCAGGTGGTCGAGTATCCCCATCTCCTTCAGAACTTTCCACAGTTTATTGTGGTCCACTGGCGAATGCTGAATCACGCATCCTCCCTCACGAGCCCCTGGCAAAGCAGTAATTTGCTACACTTTCACTGGGGCGGTCACGTGCTCCGTGAGCATAGTCGGGTCATTTTAGGGAGGAAGACGGTGTGAGTGACTGGAGGGCCTCTGACTTGGACCAGATGTAGATTGTGTCCTCAGACAACGGAAAGGCAGCAAGGGTATGGCTGAAGGGAGGAGGGAAGCAAGGAAGGAAAAAGGAAGCAAGCTAGAAAGTCGTGGTGGGAAGGGGACAGAAGGAAACAAGATAAACATTAAACAAAACCCAAAAAGCAAGGTTCTAGCTTGCAGAAATTTTTTATACTGGATTTATATTATGACTAAACATACCATCATGACTTAACTACGGCTTGACAGTTTTCAAGCATTTTGAAGCAAGCAAACTTTTATGTCAAATAAATAAAGTATCATTTTAAAAATTCTATGAGTCAATATAAGACAAAGACAATCCATTTTCCATGTGGAAGTGACGCATCACAGCTTTTAGGGTTATTCCTGATTTGGAGAAGGAGATGGCAGCCCACTCCAGTACTCTTGCCTAGAAAATCCCATGGACAGAGGAACCTGGTAGGCTACAGCCCATGGTGTCGCAAAGAGTTGGACACGACTGAGCGATTTCCCATCCACTCATTCACCTGATTTGCTCATGGGAAAGAATGTTCCTTGCCTTTCAGAGTGAAGATAAGCACTTTCCATGGAGACTGACAAGGATACAGAACAGAATTAAATAATAAATTTCTGCAAATTTAATATTTTTAAAAGGAGAGATTTCTCCCAAGCCCTCAGTGTGTAATGTGCTTGCTGAAGGCCCCCCTCAGTTCTCCAGCAGTGTTGGTGGAATCTCAGCAACCATGCCCTGGGAAGACTGACAGCCCTTCTACGGCACTGGTGTCGGAAGAAGGGCAAGACAGAAGATGCACGCTAGAAGCTGTTCTCCAGAAACCAAAGGACAAAGGTGCCCGGTCACGCCCCTTCCCACAGTGTCTGAAAGCAGAGACTCAGCCAGGCCGTGAGGGGTGGTATGTGGACCTAGTCTTACATTCCTGCTGCCGGGTGGGTCCAAACCAGTTTCAATGGTTTTGAAGTGAAACTCACCTGGGTGTGTGTGGTTCGGCCTCATTAGTCGGTCAGGTTTAGAGGCTCCCCTAGGTCAAAGTGAAACCCTCGAACTGGAGCCTTATAAGAGGCTGACCCTTATAGATTATGCAGTGTGTGCTTCAAATTCCCATCACCTGAAACAGGGGGCCTCTCACAGCCCAACAGGGCCCCCTCGCAGCCAGTGACCTCCTGGAGTTCTGAGCTGACGAGATGACTTTGTGTTTAGTGCTAACTCAGGGGAAGGCAGCTTGGACCCCAGAACAAACCCCCTTTACTCTAGACCCTGCCCGCTTTAACAGATTTCCAGTATTCAAAGACGATATACGTTCATAGAACTTATACCCAAAGGAAATCATTATAACTGTACATATATATATATACATACACGCACACAGTATACATGTCCGCACGCACATACGTGGTTCCGAATCTTGCTTTTTCACTTAATGACACAACTTGAAGACTTTTCCCTATGGTCATATTCAGGTCTGCCTCATTCTGTTTCAGTTCAGTTCAGTTGCTCAGTCGTGTCCGACTCTTTGTGACCCCATGAATCGCAGCATGCCAGGCCTCCCCGTCCATCACCAACTCCCAGAGTTCATTCAAACTCATGTCCATCAAGTCGGTGATGCCATCCAGCCATCTCATCCTCTGTCGTCCCCTTCTCCTCCTGCCCCCAATCCCTCCCAGCATCAGAGTCTTTTCCAATGAGTTAACTCTTTGCACGAGGTGGCTAAAGTACTGGAGTTTCATTCCTTCCAAAGAACACCCAGGACTGATCTCCTTTAGAATGGACTGGTTGGATCTCCTTGCAGTCCAAGGGACTCTCAAGAGTCTTCTCCAACACCACAGTTCAAAAGCATCAGTTCTTCAGTGCTCAGCCTTCTTCACAGTCCAACTCTCACATCCATACATGACCACTAGAAAAACCATAGCCTTGACTAGACAGACCTTTGTTGGCAAAATACTGTTTCTGCTTTTAAATATGCTATCTAGGTTGGTTATAACTTTCCTTCCAAGCAGTAAGTGTTTTTAATTTCATGGCTGCAATCATCATTCTGTTTAATAGCTGCAAAATACTCCATGGTATACATATGCAGCAATTTATCTAGTCTTCTATTTTAGGAAATAAAATAGGCTTCTTTGTAAGGCTTCTTTTTTTCAGCCTTAAGAATGGTGCTGCAATAAACAGTCTTAGGCATAGATATTTACAGATAGATACATAGATAGATAGATAACATTTACTTAAAAATACATATCCATGTGGTATATAGATTTGCCTTGAAAAGAACATTGCTTTTTAAATTCAGCAGGAATTGCCCACCAAAATTATCGTAACAATTTACTCTCCCAGCAGCACTGCAAGAACCCTCTGGGTAACCCTCACCAAAACTGGACTTTATCAAACTTTATTTGGCGCCATTGTTGGCACAGATGACCATTTGCATTGCATTGCTATTTTGATTTATGTCTTTAATTATGTGTGTAATTGAGAAATCTCTCCCGTGTTTGGTTGCTGTATACATTTTTATTATTATGAACTGGCTGTTGATACACTATTTTTCTGTAGAATTCTTCACTGGTTTTTACTGATATAACAGCTCTTCGCATAGTAAAGAGAGAAGCCTGTGATCTACTATGTGTTGCAAAATTTCCCCAGTAAATTGTTCATCTTTTGGCTTTGTGTATTTTTTAAGTAAAAGCTTAAAACATTTTTTTTTTGCAAAATTAATCAATATTTTTCTTTATTAATTCTGGCCTTCCTTTATCAAGATTATTTTTGAAATCAGCTATCTTTTCTTAGAACTCACAGTTATTACTAATTTTAACAGATCACAAAAATTTTAAAGGTGATTATATAATCTCAGTGGCTCCTGGGCAATGTTCCTGTGAAAGTTTTAGCAGTTGTAAGCAAGCTTGTGTCTTAAGTGACCTTTTTTCAAGGATGACAAAGTCAAATGCCATTAGCTGCCTGTCCTTCCTACCACGACTTTCTGAGGAAGCTGAATGCCACTTAAATAGTCATGTGAACGTTCATGGTAACAATTATCAATTTTCCTAGTTTTCTTTAATTATGAAAGATTCCTGGGCTATTACGGTCCTAACTGAATGTGCAGTGTATCTTATTCAATGGTGGTATCATTTCTTTTTAATTGGAGTGACATTTCTTTTGCTGAAATACTTTGACAGCGTCCTCAGGGGCACACTGAGCATGCTCAGGCCCCGTGTCTGTGGGAAGGAAGGGGGAGGACAGGCTTGGCTGGGCAGCAGCATCTGCATTCAGCACCTCTCTGATGCCCTGGGCCCACGCGTCCCTCCTTTGGAGCACAGCTGTGGCTCCGGAGCTTTAGAGATGGTCCAGGTCATGCTAAAGGCTGTGTGCTGGGAACGCATACCACACAGCGACCGGGAAATGGTTCTCAGTCACTCACAGCAATGCTGTGCCACTTTTTTCATTTCTTTTCCATAATTTCAATCCTTATGTAATGAATCAGTATTAATTTTACTTTTCAAAATGATAGTGGATGTGGGGAATAGTTGGTGTAGAAATTTAACTCTTGTTGGATGAACAGAGAAGATTCCTGAGTTCATTCATTTTGAAGCCAGTGTGGGAGGGTGAGAATACATGAGCTGACAAGGGTCCCTAAGGACCCCTGGCGGTCAGATGTCCTCACGGCCACTGAGGCGGGTTCTGCAGTGTAAGCCACGGGCCGGCAGGGATGCCCAGCAACCACCAGAAGCTGGAACAGAGACGTGGCCTTGCCAACACCTTGGTTTTGGACTTCTGGTTTCCGAAGTGTGGGACGATGCATTCTGTTGCTCTAATTTACCCTATCTGTGGCAGCCCTGGAAGCTAATATACTCAGGCTCCTTAAGTAGAAAGTTTGACCAAATCCTCCCAGCCAGGATTCACACTGAGGTGCGCCTGATCCTGAAAAGACTCTTGTTTTTTCTCTACTCCACTCTCCCCACGGGGCCACACGAGGGCTGGTGGTGGCTGGATGGTGCACCTGGCCTCCCCTGCGCCAGTGAAGACACCACGGAAGGAGGCAGAGAGGAGAAGCCGCCTCCAGGATGGTACTGCTTCTCTGAGCTTGGCAGTCCTGCAGGCAGGCTCTTTCTCAGAGCAATGGCTGACACACTAGAGTAACTGTAACTCCACAGTCTGGCTAAGAAATATGTATCTTAGGAACACAAATCAGCTTAGGAAAGGCTCAATAATAATAATAAGAGCTGCAGTAGAAGAAGAGTCCGGTGGAGAGCTTGCAAACCCCGTGCTGCTTATTGCACCTTGTCCTCTAGCTAAACCTACCTCTCAGTGTTTCTTTTATGAGGGACCTGAGTCCCAGGGAGTGTAAGTGACCTTCCTAAAGACACACAGCAGAAAGCTGGGGCTGTGACTCTTAACCCTATGAACTGACTCTATGTCAAGCGCTAACCTGATAGAAAGTTGTCGTAAGCGCTGAGCATAGGAGACAGCACCAAGGGCCAACAAGGCCACTGCCGCAGGGCTTCCAGACTAAGGGCTTGCTCTCAGCTCTTGGGGAAGATGCGCTTGTTATCCAGACTCTTGGCCCGGGAATCTTTTCTTTCACTAATTCATGTTGGGGTATAGCTGGTCAGCAATGTTCTGTTAGTTTCAGGTGTACAGCAGCGCGGTTCACTTTTACACACACAGGAGTCTATTCTTTGTCAGTTTCTCCCCATGTCAGCTACTGTAGAGCATTGAGCAGAGGCCCCCGTGCTGCACTGTAGGCCCTTGCTGGCTGTCTGTCTTATACGCAGCACTGTGTGCGTGTCAGCCCCAAACTCTCGGCGTGTACCCCACACCCTTCTCCCCTGGCAACCAGAAAGACCCAAAGGGAGTGGCTGTGAGGAGCTGGGGGCTTCCCTCGGGCCCCAGCCTTCAGGGAAGAGGGGCGGGGCCGGGCCTGAGGGACGTGTGATGGAGGAAGGAGGCAAAGCACCCCTCCTGTGCCCCCCAGCATTCATATTAATACTGACTAGTCCCTAATATCCCCTCCTTCCACAATATCTGGGGTTTGTTGTTTGGGACCAAGTACCCCGATATTTCCTTTTCTCCTCCTCTCTATTCCCCTAAAGCTAAACGTGACAGAAACAGGTAGCACTTGGTGAGAGTGGAGTCGGGCGGGGGGAGATCCCTGCAGGTGGACGAGAGCTGCTGGCGCAGGCCCTGGGGGTGAGGGGCCGGTCCTCGCAGGGGTCCCGGGCCAGCCATCCAGGGTGCCAGAGCTTGCTCCACATCATCAGATCTTACTAACACAAGGGTGCAAAGCAATAACCCTCTAACAAAAAGAAATGTTAAAAGAGACTATTTTATTCATAAATTTTCTTCTCTTTTCCACAGTGAAACCAGGAAAGCCTAAAGAGATTTTAAACTCAGGTTTAAATCAAACCTCTGATCAGTGAACGTGAATAATTTCCCATTCGAAAAAGAAAGAAAAACGGAAGGAAAAAGCTTTTGGAAACTTCCCTGGTGACTCGATTTTCCTTCACCTGTGGTGCTCTCTTTCTCAAGGCCTCATTTTCCATTTTTCAGACATCACAAAGCAGAAAAGAAACTTATCTCACATGGACCCACCCAGGACGAGGAACCCACCCACACCCCGAAGGCTGTAAGGGGGATTGTGGTTAATCATTTCACAGAGAGAAACCTCTTTCTGGGGAGAAGAGAGAGAAGAGGCTGAAATGTTCACTCACTCGACACTGACAGAATGAAATTCGAGAACTGGGGCCCGTAAGACCAAGAGGGACAGAGAAATGACGAGCGGGCGGCGAGGTAGGCTGTCCCAGCGGTGCATGCCGCTCACAGCCCCGCTGCCCTCTCTCCACGCTCCTGGAAGCCCAGGTCTCTGGGGAATTTTATCTGGGATGTTGATAAGGAAACAATAGGGTTCTGGGAAGAACTGTTAAAACAAACAATTAAGAGTGCACTTCTGACCTCAGGCCTGTGTGGACAATAAATGGAACTTACTGTAACCAGAAGCAACTTCTGTTCCCAGACCCTGTGTCTTGCCTTTGGGAGAAACTTGTTCTCAGGCAAGGCAGGCCCTCACCCCTCCCACCCCAAGACTGATTCAGACACAAAGCAAAGCTCTGCTTCCAGCCCCGCTCAGCCGGGCCCTCCACGTTCAGGCGGTCGCCCTGCCGCCGGCACGCTGAGACCTGCAGAGTCCTGGCTTCTGTCTCCGTCTTCCCAGATGCGCTATTTCTATCTTTGCTTTCTTGGTGATTCCCTTTCACCCTCAGTCTCCCTAGACGTCACCTAGGGTTTCAGAGGAAAGCATATTGTGGCACAGAATGCAGTGGGAACTGTCTGCGAATCTGGCTTTTTGATCCTGTAAAGAGAGAGAAATCCAAGTTGCTGCCAGCCTGCCGGATTTTCCTGTCTTTCATGCTACTTCAAGACTCCAAAGCATCAGCTAAAAACGAGTCTTACCACAGAACCAGTAGAAGACAACTTTCCCTATAATATGGAAAAGCAAACACACACACAGCAGCTCTCGGTGCTGACGCTGCAGCCCCGTGGGGGTCTCTTTACTCGTGATAGGAATACAAATGGCGCACAGCCCCTGTGCTGAGTGATGTGGCAGTAGGCGACAGAAACCCTTACCTGTGTCAAGCACTCGTCAATTACTTCTACTTGGAAAAAAGTTTTAATTATATGTTCAAAATGACATGTATACCCCCAAATATGTGTGCACAATATTTATTAAGTCCAGTGAAGTGAAGTCACTCAGTCGTGCCCGACTCTTTGCGACCCCATGGATCCTCCATCCATGGGATTTTCAAGGCAAGAGTACTGCAGTGGGTTACCTTTTCCTTCTCCAGGGAATCTTCCCAACCCAGGGATCGAACCCAGGCTTCTCACACTGTAGACAGACGCTTTACCGTCTGAGCCACCAGGGAAGTCCAATATTTATTAAAGTATTGTTTAAATAGTGAATGATTCAAAACCATTTGAAAATCCAAAAATGGACTCACTAAATATTTTATGGTATTTTTTTACAATGAGAGAAGTATGCAATCTTTAAAATTTGTCGTAGATCAATACTTAACCACATAAAAATGTCACTGATACATTGTAAAGTTCATAGTACAAAATAATATTTATAGTATTGTTTTTATAGAAATGTATATTATGTGATATGAATAAAGCAAAGACAAAAAAATTCCCTTAAAAACTAAAATTTATCACTAGTATTCCTAGATTATGATAAATTAAACTTTTTTCCCTTTTTCTAAAATGCTCGCAATGTATTTTGTGTCCGTATTGTATACAATTATAACTTTTTAAAAGAAATTCACTGGAGGGCCAGTTATAATATTCTTTATTTTTTAAGTACTTTTTAGTATTTTGTTCTTCATCACAATGTTCTCTCCAACATAAAGCCCATAGAAGGCAGCACAGTGCTCATTTCTACAGACTTCATTCAAACTTGAAGAGTACACTTCACAGAAATGAAAACCATTTGTGTTTCACACACCTGTTGTAAACTGGAGGCTAAAGATAACAGCTCCTGCTGAATTCAAAATAAGTTCACAAAAAACAAAAGCAGTCTCCTTAAGAAACAAACAAAACCCCCACCATCTACCACATACTCTTTCAGTGAACGTGAAATTCATTTTTTCCGGTCGATTGTCCAGTTTCTCCCATGATTCTTCCTGTAAAGTGATCACTCAAACTAGACAGCTTTTATTGATCACTGGCAGCACTGAAATCCAAGAATAGAAACTGCACAAACCTAAAACCAAACCTGCAAAGGACAGCTGAGGGGGCGCCAGCCGAAGAAACTGCGTGTGCACAGAAGCGCCGTTTCAGAGTATGAGCTATACACGCTTTTGCCTTTAAGAGTCTTTATTATACATGTGTATACATATGCACGTATGTACACATAAGAAAACAACCGTCGCTGGAGTGTCTCAGTGAAGTAAGCGGGAGCTCTGACTATATATCATCACATTGCTATTAATTAAGTTTGATTTGGGGAAGAATGCACCTCACAGAAATAAAACCGCTCGACGCTGCAAAATGGAAAGGCCTGACGAAGCAGCGTGTGTGTCTGGCCTGAGTGGCAGCGCCTCTGCTCCCTGCTCCGCCGCACCCCCGCACACCAGCGTCTCCAGGAGAGGAGCTTCTGTACGCCTGGTGACCGACTCTGTGCAGCTTCCACCCAGAAGGCACCCCTGACCCCCTGGCTCTGTAGGCCAGGGGGTCTCGAGTTCCCTGGGCCCACGAGACTGCGACAGCTGGAAGGGCAGTCCTTGGCAGACACTGCCCCCAGGGCACCATCAAGACCCTAGGCTGAAACACACCCCAGTCTTTCTGGGAAGGAAGTCTATTCAGCTGGAGGGGTGGGCTCTGGTTTGCAACATTCACAGGGACCTGCACAGATGCTCCCAAGGAATGGAGACTGGTGGATATAGTCTTCGTACTCTGCCTTGCCCCAGATCACAGCATCTTACAGAGAGGAGTTTACACCCTTCTCCGGAACCCTGGTTTTTGTGGCTACTGCCAGGAGCCACCTGTGCTTTTCCTGGCCCTAATGTCCAGCAGGACTTCTGCTTCCAGGTGCCACAGGACTGTAACCAGTAGCAAAGAATACTTAAACAGCTACCACCCCCAGGACACAGCAAGAGGCAACAGACCCAGGAGCTCAGTCTTTCCAGGCAGAGGCCATTTAGCTAATCCTCATAGCTGTAGCTGGAGGGGCTTCTAATTCAGCACACACGCAAGGGCTGACTGACACCTCCGAGGGTGGGCACTCGGCACGCTCGCCTTTGTTGAATGCCAGAGAGCCAGGGGGCTTTGACACGTGTCAGGTATCCCAGGCTTTATGTCCACACCCTGGCTTTTGCAGCTGCCACTCGGGAGAAGCCCTTTTGCCTTACTCTGTTGGCTGGGGCTTGCATCCCTGGGCCTCACAGGACTGCAACAATCAGAAGGAATATTCCAAGAAGGTTGCACCACTGGTGCCCTGCGCAGAGAGCAAAATGACAGAGGCCTACTTCCTTGTCCTGAAGCTTCAGCTGTAGAGGCGGGCGCACCTGGATCCGTGGACATGCTCACGGGGGACCTCAGGTGCTCTCCCTCTGCCTCATGGCAGCTCAACAAGCTCCCCGGAACAGGGCCTGTGCTCCCACCTGGAGCTCACCTCCCTGCAGCTCAGCAGACTCACCCAGAACGGAGCTTGTGCACCCACACGGAGCCCCAGCTTTGGCAACTGCAGCCCAAGGATCAGCTCCGGATCTCCTGGCTTCAAGGCCAGCAGGGCTCACAAGTGTGGTCGCACAGGACCATATATATTTGCGTTATTTCAGAGCTGCTACCTGATGGCCTGGCTTCCAGACAGCCTGGTCTAAGTGTTGGCCGAGGTCAACACTGAGCAGTCATGGCACACCTTCAGCTACTTGGAGATGTTAAAATACAACAGGTGCGTGGATGGTCACAAAGGCTTAGAGATACCGAAGGGCATGACTAAATGATAAGGTTCTCCTACACAAGGCCAGCCCTTTAAGACTGGGAAAAGCAGCTACTCTAACGAATGCGTAGAAACCAACAGGGAGTCGAGCAAAATGGAGAAACAGTGGAATATATCCTGAGTGAAAGAGCAGGATAAAACCTTAGAGAAACACCTGAATGAGACAAACACAAGTAAGTTACTTGATAGTGAATTCAAAATAACGGTCACACAAATGCTTTCCAAACTTGGGAGAAAAATGGATAAACATAGTGGGGATGTCAACAGAGAGATGGAAAATGTTAGAAAGTTCCAAATATATGTCACAGAACTGAAGAATGCAATAACTAAGTGAAGAAGAAATCACCAGATGGATCAACAGTTACTAGAGGAAGCAGAAGTAAGGACCAGTGAGCTCAGAGGCAGGCCAGGGCCTTATTCACGCAAAGAAGCGGAAAGAAGACAGAATGGGAAAAACAGTGAAGACAACATCAAGCGAACGGACGTTTGCTTCACAGAGAGACCAGAGTGAGAAGAGGGAGAAATGAGCAGAAAACTTCTTTAAAGAAATAACGGCTGAAAACTTTCCTAACCTGAGCAAAGAAACAGAAATCCAGACCCAGTAGCCCAGAGATTTTCAAAGAAGATTTACCTAAAGAGACCCACGCTATAGACACATTCTAACTGAGACGCTGAGAACCAAGGCTCAGGGGAGTGAAGAAGCCCCTGTTTCAAGGCTGAGCGGTCAGCTAGCCTCACAGCCAGAGCCAGCGTCTGAGCCTTCTCATTTCTAGCTGAGAAACACTCACCTCCACCATCCTCTGCTAGATCGCATCTCAGAGCAGAGACACAGCTGCCCTACCTGGAAATGCTCCCCTCTGCATCGCCTAGGCGCTCGAGGCTCTTGACTAAGTACTGCTGCCCAGGAGAGGAAGCGCAGTGACTCAGGGAGCAAGCCCATCACAGCTCACAGCTGGGAGTGCTGAGGAATCTCAGTGAGTATCGTGACCTCCCTACACACCTTGAGTTACCATGCCATCATTTCAGCATCCAGTTCAGTGGCTCGTTTCTTTGGGCAACACTATGAACAATGGCTTATCACTTCCTGTTATTTTAAAATCCGCCTATTGATCTCCCCTGGTTGATTTCTTTGTGGCCTTTGACCTGGAGTTTAAAAATAGTATTAAAGGACCTCTCTGGTGTCCCATTGGATAATAATCTGCCTGCCAACGCAGGGGACACCAGTTCAATCCCTGGTCTGGGAAGATTCCACACGCCACGGAGCAGCTGAGCCCGTGCACCGCCACGACTGAGCTGGTGCTCCAGAGCCCGCCAGCTGCAGGTGCTGAGCCTGTGTGCTGCAGTTCCTGAAGCCTGGGCACCCAGAGCTTGTCTTCCGCAACAAGAGAAGCCGCAGCAATGAGAAGCAATGAAGACCCAGCACAGCCACAAATAAATAAAGCTAAAAAAGAATTATTTTTAAAAAAATCTTATTAGATACAGTAATTCCTATACTTGGACCAATTCCGAGAACTGTGTTTTCCAGAACAGAGAATTAGTAGGGATTGCTTTGGCCTAAGTAGAGCCGAGAGTGCAGTGAAAGTGTTAGCTGCTCAGTTGTACCCAATGCTTTTTGACCCCACTGCAACCCCATGGACTGTGGTCCATCGGTCTCCTGTGTCCTTGGGGTTCTCCAGGCAAGAACACTGGAGTGGGTTGCCATGCCCTCCTCCAGGGGAACTTCCCAGTCCAGGGCGCGAACCGGCATCTCCGGCACTGTAGGCGGTTTCTTTACCATCTGCAGCACCAGGGAAGCCCTGTGTCTGGAGAAACAGCGCCTGCTTGCCTGTGCCAGTGGCCAGTGGTCTGTCTGTCATCACAGAAGGGGGACATCCAGACATACACTACAGACCAACCTCCAGGAGAGGCGAGGAGCGGAGCGACGGAGGGAGATGCTCCCTCTCACGCGGATTTTCTTCTTCTGTGCTCACGGCAGAAAAATGGTGATCATCCCCGTGGTAGAAAAAAGGAAACAGGGGCTTGGGGAACTCATAACACCGCAGAGGAAGCCGAGGGTCGGGACCTGCCTCAGCCCCCTCACCTCTGACGAGAGCCCGCTCTCCCACAGGCCCGGGCGGCCCGGGGCCCAGGCCCATGCGACTCTGAGGACCCACAAAAATAAAAGCAGAAGAACCAATAAATAATGGTGAGTGCGTAATGTCGACTCCAACCTGGACTCCGCCATTGAATCACCACACCCATAAAATAAGTTTCCAAGCACTTACACGCCAGGGAGCCACAAAGGCCAAGGCGCCCTTCACTGCATCTCGGAGGGAGCCTGTGCTTGATCGGAGGAGGCGCTGGCCCTGGACCCAGCCCCAGGCCCTAGCAGCTCCTGGGCGCCCAGGCCTGTCCCGCGGCTTTCTCAGCGTGCTGTCATGAGTCCCCCAAGCCCCTGTCTCCTTCTTTTCTCTAACACGGGGATGATCAACAGTCTTCGGCTCGAGGCTGCTGAGGGTAGAAGAAAATACGCGTAGGAGGAGGGGCAGCCCGCCTCATCCCTCCACGTCTCCCCTCTCCCGGCAGGCTGACCTGCAGCGTTTGCCGCGGACGTCTCCCTTCTGCGACCTCAGACAAGCTGCTGGCTGGGGGCACAGCTGTCAGCAGCAGCTGCCTCTCTGGGTCTCAGGTCGTCTTCCTCCCTCTCTCTAGTGAGCACATTCGGAACATCCCTAGAACCTCCCTGTGATGACGGCCACTTCACCACAGAGGAATTCACGTCTCCTGGCTTTTGCCTAAACACAAGCTAACCTCCTGTATAGAATAATCCACCTTGAGCATGTTTTTAAAACTTAGCTACATAACAGTTACTTCAACAATAAGAGACAGAGGAGAAATATATGTCCCATTAGTGGTGAAAATAACCAAGACTGATACATTCTGTAGTATCCTGAGGCCTGTCTTGCTCAGCTATTCATTTGCCATAAATATTTGTAAAAGGTTTTCAAGTGGGGAGAAAGTGGGTGAATATATGGTGCAAGTGATTCTTGTCACACAGATGCATCTTGCCACACAGATGCAGTTTAATTGAGCCCTTATTACAAGGCAATTGATCATTGCCCAAGAGAAGAACAGTTATAAGACTATTTGCATTGTACCCTGCTCATCTTACAGGCCCTTATTCCCTCCCTGCCCAGTTCTTCGAATTCTCCTGTGAACTGGCTGTAACATCTTCCTGGTTCCCTTGTTTAATCACTGAGCACAACAAGACCTTTGGTGCCCGTTCATTTCATATTGTGAGAGTCTCACTTTACTTTTTTGAAAATTATTGACATATTTTGTCACCATTGATGAGATAGCTCTTGCCTCCTTTACACAATCTTATCACGTTCTGACATGGACCAAAGCCTAAAACAAGGTCTTTAAATCATAGGCCCATGATAGGCCTAGACTATCCGACAGAAGAAAAAGATGTCAAATAAAATAAGTGTTATGAGAGGAGCGGCCTCTCTACAAGACATCTGGAAACCCAGCCTCTGATCACTGGTTTGAGATCATCAGATACACGTACTCTGCTTTGATACATGTTAGATCTGTGGGTGTGGCTGAACTACGTGAAGTTTCTATCGTACAGGGTGAAACGGCCCAACATAAGCACAGCCACAGCATTCAGTCTCATGTCTATGTACACACAGGTGCTCACAGCACACATTCATACAGAGCCAAGCCCTGAACAGCAGCAGAGTCTCCTGGGCTGACTTCAGAAGAAGCAGAGAGCCACATGTCTTTGTGTTTCTCTGTCTCTTTAAGCTCTTATTTCTGAAACTTTCAGTGAAATGTCAAGAGAAGAGGCAGGATAGTATTGTAAGAAACTTATTAATCCAGGAATTAAAAGACTTTCAGTCTAACTCTTGCTTGAAAATGTATTCATTCCATTAGTACACATCACCTTAGAAGAACTGTCTTTGATGCAGAAAGACCTTAGTTTCTCTAGAGTACCTTGTTGATCGTCTGTTTTCCCTGAGGATCTGGAATGAACAGGAAGTAGAGCTGGAGCTTGCAACTCTGCTTTGCTTTTGGCTGGTTGGCCTCAGATTTTGAAGAAGATTCTTCATGTGAACTTTTGTCCTGATTGAGCTCCTTCTGCCCGAGAGGAGAGCGGCAAACACAGACGCTAACCGAGAGCCCTTTTAGCAGGGCTGCGGTGGTCCTGAGTTTGACCCTCCTGTATTTTCGTTTCACAGAACACTTGCCCCACACAAACACGCTCGCCTACATCCATCACGGTGAGTATGCCACCCGAGACGACAGTGGCTCGGGTGGCAGAGGGGCACCGTGTCCTGCTCATGATACCACAAGTAGCCTTGGTTCAGTCGTGGCAGAGACTCTCACTGAGTCATCTGCACCTTCTCGCCTTTTCAGCAACGCATGTGACCTTCAAGCACAGACCTTAGAAAAAGGACTAGGTCGAGGGCAAGACAAAAGAGAAAGAGTAAGCACTCTTTAATATAATGGCTTCATTGGGATATTATTTGCATATCATATAACTCAACCTTTTAGAGGGTTATAGCCAGTGATTTTAGTGCGTTCAAGGGGGTGTGTGATGACAGCCACTCGTTTAGAACAAACCACTCTTACTCATTAGCAGTCACTCCCTGTATTCCCCTCCCCCAGCCCCCGACAACCACCACTCTACTTTCCAGGCCTACGGACTTGCCTAATCCTCGTGTTTTACGTAAATGACTCACGCCGTGTGCGGCCTTTTCTGTCCGACTTCTCTCGCTCGCTGTGTCTCCAGGGTTCATCTGTGTTGCCTCGAGTATGAGCATCTCACTCCTTCTATGGCTGAATAATGAGTCATTGTGCGAATAAACCGCATTTTATCAGTTCATCCATCAATGGACATTTGAACTGTTTCCATTCTTCAGCTATTATTTTAAAAATGCTGCTACTGTGAACTTTTATGTAGGTGTATGCTTTCATTTCTCTTGAGTATCTATCTAGGAGCGGGATTTCTAGGTCATGTGAGAACTCTGTATTTACTTTTGTGAGGAACTGCCAACTGTCCTCCTGAATACTGTCTATCCAGATCCATTGTCCAGTTTTAAAAATAGGATTAATTTTCTCTTTACTGTGAAGTTATAAAAATTCTGTATTTATTGTGAACACAAGTCCCATATAAGACATATGGTTTGCGAACAATTTTTTCATTATATGGATGGTCTTTACACTTTGATGGTGCCTTTTGAAGAACAAAAGTTTTAAAATTTGATCCATTCACCTATTTTTTCTTTTTTCACTTGTGATTTGGTATTGTACCTAGGAAGGTTTTGCCTCATTCAAGGATATAAAAATGTACTCCTTGAATTACTTCCACGAGTGTTATACTTTTAGCTCTTAGATTAAGCTTTTTTACCCAAATGGAGTTAACATTTGTATATAAGTAGGAGGCCAACTTCCTTTTTTGGTATGTAGATAACCAGTTCTCTCAGCGTTATTTGATGAAAAGGTTTCTCCTTTAAATAATTTTGGCATCCTTGCTAAAAATCGATTGACCACAAAGTGAGGGCTTGTTTGCAGACTCCAAGTCCTTTCCATTCATCCCTGTGTCTACCCTTATGCCAGCACCACACTCTCTTGCCTTCTGCTGTTTGGTAACAGGCTTTTAAATCAGGAAGATGAGACCCTCTTTCAAATTTGTCCTCATTTTAGAAGGTTGTTTTGGATTTTCTCTGCCACTTGATTTCCATAAGAATTTGATGCCACAAAGGAAAGCCAGCTGGGATTTTGACAGGCATCACATTGAATCTATAGATCAATCTGGGGAGTATTTTCACCCTAACAATAGATATTGGGTATTCCAACCCATGAGCACGGAGCATCTTTCCATTAGTGTAGGGCTCGTTTCATCTTTTGGATGATGCTTTGTAGCTCTCAGTTTGCAGGTGTTATATTTCTTGTGTTAAATTTGTCCCTACGCATTTTATTCTTTCTGAGACTACTAAAAATTGAATGATTTTCTTAGTTTCATTTTCAAATTGTTAATTGCTAGTGTATAAACCGATTACCTTTTATATACTGGTCTTTCACCCGATAACCTCGATGAGCTCATTTATTAGCTCTAACATTTTGCTTTATGACTTACTTAAGATTTCTGTGTAGAGGATTGTGCCATCTGCAGATAAAGACAGTTCTAATTCTCTCTTCACAGTCTGGATGTCTTTCACTTCTCTTTCTGGCGCGGTTGCCCTGCTGACCCTCCAGTTCAAGCTGGACACACGTGGCGGCAGCGGTCATTCTTGCCTTGATTCTAACCTGGGGGGAAAGCATTCAGCCTTTTACTGTATAGCATAATGTTAATTTTGAATGTTTATAGAAACTCTTTATAACATTGAAATTTTTCCTTTATATTCTTAGGTGTTTGGAGCTTTTCTTATAAAATGATGCTGAATTTTATAAAATTCTTTTTCTCCAACTATTGAGACGACCATGCTGCTGCCGCTGCAGCTGCTAAGTCGCTTCAGTCGTGTCCGACTCTGTGCGACCCCGTAGACGGCAGCCCACCAGGCTCCTCTGTCCCTGGGGTTCTCCAGGCCATGAAGTTTTGTTAATTATTTTTTTTTATTATGGTGTATTACACTGATTGCTTTTACAATGTAAACCAATCTTAGATTCCTTGGGTAAACCTTATTTGAATTAATCCTTTCTGTAAGTTACTGGACCTAGTCGTTAGTATTTTGTTGAGGACTTTCATGTCGGTATCCTTGAGGAATTATTGGTCTACAGTCTTGTTTTCTTTTTTGTGGTGTTTTTGTACCAGTGTGATACTGGCTTCATGGGATCACCTGAAAGTTCCTTCAGATTTTGCATTTTGAAAAGTTTGTGAGAAGTTGGAAATGGTAACGCTTTAACGCTCGGTAGAATTCCTCACTGAAGCCATCAGAGTCTATGTGTTCATTGTGGGGAGGTTTTTTAGTCACTAATTCAGTCTCTTTACTCATCACGTGCATGTTCAGATCCTCGTCCCTTCTTCCGTCACGTGTCCGTCACGTGCATGTTCAGATCCTCGTCCCTTCTTCCGTCAGTGTTGGTCGTTTGCTTCCGATGCACACATGTGAAGAGAAAACCTTAATCTGAAACCTCTTTCTCTCCCTCCATCTACTTTGTTAATTAGGTTCATCTCCCCTACCGTGACTATAGAAAGAAAGGGAAGGAAAAAATACTATTTAAATATTTCAGATTCCTTTAGATTTTGCTGTGGTTTCTCTTCATATACAGGGCCTCCTTTTAGCTACTGCTCCTTGTCTTGAAAACTACTCAACTATAGACGAACAGAAACACTGGGGTAGGGGAGGGGGAACCCATGGTGGGCAAGAGACGCTCCAGTGAGATCTGAGTCTATTTGCCCTAGCCATGTGGGTAAAAAATGGGCACATCAGATTTCACTAATGGGCCAGCCCACGTGGGCATTTTAAAGCTCTTACAGTGAGCAACTGTTAGAAAAGATGTGATGATTCATAATTTCGGCAGAATTGAGAACATGAAATTCTATATTTCCTTCCTCTTTAGAAGTGTCCAGAGGAAGAGAATACTGCTTCTTCTATGAAAGTTAATTGCACGTTTCCTTTCTTTCTGAATGAAATGTCACATTTATTGATGGTGAGTCACTTTCACAAAGAACTAGGTAAAAGAATGTTACAGTTCTCATATGATACCAAGGTAATTGAGCAAAGAGGCCTTATTAGAAGGAGATGAATTATTTTCCCCTTATTGTACCTTAAAAAACAAAAACTAACCACTACCACCACCACCAAATACTCCTCAAACTTGTGTTTAAACTGCAGTGAGAATAATTGTGTGTGACCCTAAGATAAATATTCATTTTTAAGCTCAATTCTATAGTTTCTCTTACACTTTCTTAAACCTGCCACTCTTTTGCAGTTATGAAAATAATGCTCACTGTGATGTCTAAGTCTCTGAATGAGGCTTTCATGTCGACTGTCAGTCTTGTTCCTCTGGCGCCTGTGTTAGAATTTTGCCTCGTTTATTTACTTATAGACGTTACTTTGAAATCAATTCAGATTTATGGAAAAGTTGCAAAAATAGCTCAAAGGACCCCCATTTTTCCTCCACCAGATGTACCCAGGTGTTACTATTTTACCAATCTATTTTGCCTATGCTCATGTTTTTTTAAAAAGCAGTGAACTCTAGGATGGATTATGGAACAAAGGCTCTCATTCCATCAAGCAGCAATCAACTGTCAACAAAATGCAAAGCGCTCACAAAGCCGTTGGCTGCTGTTCAGAACTCATCTCCAGTTCCGACCAGTTTTTTTCTTGTTTTCCTTCTTTCTTTGCTTCTTGAACCGTTTCAGAAAGTCTGAGAACACGTGTTCTCATTCACTTAATAAACATTGCAGGACCTGAAAATGTCAATTATTTCACAACTGAAACTAGCGCAAGTTTTAGCCTGTCAAGCTGACATCGTAAGCTGCACACAGGAAGCCCACATTTATTGTGGAATGTAAACAAGGTGTTATTGCTTCTTGTACTCTACAAAATAAGGTTAATACTCATTTATCAGCACATAGAGCTTAACTCGGATATTAAACAAAATAAACAGACCTTTGTTTTCTACCTGACAGTGACAAAGTGACTGTCACAACAGCTGGAACAACAGCAAAGCAGAGGCACCCTAAGTCATAAGATGTTTGCTTTCAAGCAACTATATGCTAATAAAATTCAAATAGTAAATTTCTTTTCCTTTAGATTAAAAAAAAAAAAAGATGTCTATTTCCTAGTTTATGAGAAACAATGACCCTACTTGGAGACCATAATTACTCTTTCTTTTCCATTTTCTTTCTTGTCCATGGACATTATCTTCACAGAATTAGATTATTCATAATCCTTGGTTCATGACAACTCACCGTTGGTCCATATCTTGTTGTTGTTTAATTGCTAAGACATGTGCGACAATTTGAGACCCCATGGATTATACCCCATCAGGCTCCTCCGTCCACGGGATTCTCCAGGCAAGAATACTGGAGAGGTCAACCATTCCCTTCTCCAGGGGATCTTCCCAACCCAAGGATCGAACCCGCATCTCCTGCGTTGCAGGCGGATTCTTTACCATTAAGCCACCAAGGAATCCCTGGCCCACATCTGGCTCTCTTTTATTAACTTACTCACTTATGTACTTTTAATTATATAAAAACAGCCATGGTCCCACTGCCCATCACCACCAGCACAGAAGCCTGCACTTTGGCGCGAGTAAACCCCTAGTGCTCTGGCCCCTTGGGAAGTGTGCCACCACTCTCTGTCATTCCCTTGCCTTTCTTTTTAAAGTAAACGTTTTCCTTCCTTCTCTTGATTAAGGTCAACTTATTACACTTATTCTGAGTTCTTCCTAGGTTTCGCTCAGATGTGCCTTTCACATAATCGTGTGTGAGAAAACGCGTTTCTTCATCACTGCTGAAGTAATTAGCTCTTCATTTATTCCCAGGACTGACAAGGGTAGAGCAAAAGCCCCATCTCACTGGACGATAAAACCAGAAGGTGCTTCTGTGAGCTGTCCTGTTGCCTCGTGTCGGGTCTGCTCATCGCACACCAGCTTCGGGCAGCTCCTCCTCCCCCGCTGAACAGCATCTGTGGCTAGCCAAGCTCAGAAATGGTCAACACCATGAGTTTCCTTTTCAGGAGTGTTTCTATATGATGGCTGACTTTTGAACCCACACTGAGGAAGTTTTCAAGGGAGGCTGGTTTGGGGGCTATTGTCTGTATCATCCACTGGGGTCAGTGGAGGCTGGCTCAGCCGGAGGGAGGCGCTGAGCTGGGGAAAGCACACCGGCTCCGAGCCTGGAGGCGTGAGTCGCAGCTTCAGTCCTGCTGCTCACTAGCTGTGCGACCTTGGCAAGTGGTTCTTACCTCTCTGGGCCTCAGCTTCCTCTTCTGTAGAATCAACACTTACATCCGATGATTTCTAAGGGCCTTTTCAGAGAAGGAACCTGGAGAAGGAACGGTTAAGCAAGCTGCCGAGAGTCTTGAGGCTCTTCTTTGCAGAGTCAACGTTCGGCCCCTTGAGTCCTGACAATGCAGCAGGAACACGGGGAAGAATTCAGCGCTGTGGCTCCCGACTCAGGAGCTCAGAGTCTGGCTGCACTGGGAGGTACTGTGGAAGGTAGTTTCCAATCTGCATTACTGAGCAAAGATCTGCTCACGGGCAGAGCGTCGTGTTAAGACTGCTCATGTGAGCAGCAGAAGCACATTGGCACTACCTTAATCGAAAGAGGGCGCCTGTGCTAAGAACACGGGGTACGGAGTGCTTCATGAATCGTTAGCTGAAATACAATTTGGGAGCCAGAAAAGTCCAGAGACATCAGCTTGGTTGTAGGGGACACCCAGGAGACCACCTTTGTCCATCTTTATCTCCAATTCTCCTGTCAGCCAGCTTCTTTCTTCATTTTTCCAGTAGCTGCCACTTGACAGAAAATAGCTTTGACAATCACCCTGTTCTATATGGAAGGAGACAAGCCTGTTTCCTCTGGGTCTCAATTCTGAATCCCTAGGAAAGAACTGTGGTGGCCCACTTCCGTCCAATCTACTGCAGCCAAACTGGAGTGGGGCTTAGGGAGGTTATATCACCCAGGCATGCCTCGAGTTCTTCCTCCACAAGGATGGGATGTGGAGACACGCCTGCGAAAGGCCTTCTGGCGTCAGCTCTGAGATAGGCCCGTGATCAGTGCCGTCACGCACATGTCCATGGGGCTCTAGCCCAGAACGGGTACTCACTACATGCTGTTTGAATGAATGCGCAAATGAATACTGCCGACTAAAAGTAAACATTTAAGGACAGACTCACCGAGAGAACCTCATTTTTTTGCTTTAAAATGAAACTAAAAGAATATCAGCCTAAGAGGGTAAGCCACATGATTCTGAATTAGAAGTTCCTAGAGGGCAGTGAGACTTGACACTGCACACGTGGAACATTGTATGAATCCGTGTGATGGGAAGAAACGCTGATCACGGCCCTTGGGACGAGCATGTGTTGTCTTAAAGGCATCTAACAGAAAGGAAGTGGGAATAGAATGACATCATTTCTGAGATTTCCGTGATTTGGAGGGCTTTCTCAAAGCTCGTTACATTCCTTTAAAAATGCAGATACTGGAAAAAGAACAGCCAAGGCAGACAGGGAAGGCTTGCAGCTTGTCTTCTAGTGGTCATGACCTTAAAGCCAAGGGAAGGCCGCAAATGGAGACCTGTGGCCCTTCAGAGCTGGAATGAGCCCAACCCACATCTCACTTTGCCCTCATTTTATAGAAGAGACTCAACTACTGACTGCCAGCTAGTGGCAGTGACCCAGCCTGGTTTCCAGGAATTAGTCTTTAGCAGCCACTGGTTTTACATGTGTTCAGTACTTAACAGCTGTCCTACTACTCAGAGTAGAGAGGAGAACCGAAGGCAAATGCATAAGCGAGGCTGTTAGCAATCCGGCTGTTGCTGACATAGTCAGTAGAAGTCTGGCCCTGACCCGGACATGCTCAGAGCCGAGCATCATGTTTGCAAGAAGCTACTTGCTGTGTATTAGCTGTATTAGTGCTGCTACAATGGAGTCGGACACTACTCAAGTGACTTAGCACTCATACTTGAGTACTCTCATTCTCCCTGGCCTGTCTAGCAAAGGCTTTGTTAAGCCAGGCCTGAGCCCTGTGGGCCCCTGTGTAGGTGCTCAAAGAGGGTCATGGGTCAGCATTTGTACAGTCAGCCAGCTGGTCAGCATATGAACACGCTGTGGTAGGAGAGCTGCGATCCTGGGTGTGCCCTTGTATTTACCTTTATAGACAGAGATAGATGTGTATATAGATGCGTGCTCACATAATGTATTTATATAGGTGTATATATTAAACATAGATAGAGATATAGACATACAAATATAGAGAGAGACAGCTTGTGACAGGGTATCCTTTCCCTAGAGTGTATCTGTTTTGTACCTCATGGGGCCTTTTACAGGGAAGGCATATTTGGCATTTTATTTTTAAAAATTTAAAGCTAATCACCTTAAACTAATAATTTCAAAGTTAACTTGGATCTAAAATTCATTGGGGAAGGAAGCTCATGAGAAATGTCTCCGAATGAGAATGCTCCCGTTTACAAAGTCGATGACGTGTTTTCCTCCAGAATACTGAAAGTGTTCGCAAAACACACGTCTTGGAGAAGCGGTTTCCTTTTAAAATTTTATTTTATTTTGCTCCGACTGACATCAGCTGCCTAATGTATGAGAAGCCTCCCCCTGGTGAGGTGACTCTGCCTCTGATGCCATCGCCACAGGGGAGAAACTCCTAATTTCTCTCCAGGAGGAAGGGAGCAAGTGCCCAGGACAGAGACCCACTCCCCGGAAGGAACATCGTCTAGCGCTCAGTTGAATTTGTTGGCTTAAAACTTAATTTTTCAATAAATGCTTAAAAACTGAAACTACTGCTATAATTAGTAAAGTAGGTACAAAACAAAGACTATATTTGTAAGGGAAGCGTGGAAAGCAAATTTTATGGAAATGGAAACAAAAGGCGTGGGCCACATCTTTTGAAAGCAGCCCAGAAAATGTTCTATATCTTAAACTGTTATAAGAGAGTCAACATGTAAAATGCCAACAGTATTATGTACTTGACTATATGCACACAGTATGTAATTTATATCATTACATAGTATGTAATTTGTATCTCTTTAAAAAAAGACAGAACAAACTAGCAAGCCAGCTAGTGAGCTGTGTAGAGAGCACCTCTCCGCACTTAGGATCAGCTTTAACCAAGTCCATCTCTGCTCCCGGCTCCAAACCACCCAGGTACACAGCAACTCCACTTTGACAGTTGTCTGAAGGCAACTGGTAGGGTCTGCCCGGCTCTTGTTTCTTACCCACTCTTGAATTGGTTCCACCCCTCAGGTGACAGAACTTGGGAGGGGACTCTGACCGTGTGCACTGTGCCCCTTCTGCCTCCTTGCTCAGCACGAGGGGCTCACTGGAGGCCCCTGACCCCCCCAAGCCCCGCCCCCGCCCCTGCCCCTCCTCACTGACTGTCCTGCAGGGACATGCCTGCCACAAGAGGGGGACTCTGACATTGCCTGTGACTGAATTGGGGGTCCATACTTGCCTGCAAATACAAGCTGTTTCTTTATTAATATATCAGCTCTTCTATCTGATTTCTTAATTGGCTCAAGCCTCAGGTGGGAATGAAATGTGCCAATCATCACATTCCTGCAGAGCCTCTGACACTTGTCTTCCAGGTGAGATGGATGAAAAGCTCCCCGCTTCTCTCAAACAAAAGCTGGCATGCTGGATTTGAGCCTTGCTAAAGCCTTGTAGAATTATTACTTAGAAGTACCAGCTTTTAAATATCTTTCATTTTTGAGGAAAATTGAATCCACTATTGTTTTTGATGTTTGAGAATGCTACTATATCACACTCAATTGACAAACAGACACAGAAGCCAGATGTGGGTCAACGTGTTGGCTTTGCTACTCATACGGTCAGATCAAAAAGATTGGCTTGCTCCCAAAGCCCAAATGGCCTTCAAGCTACCACACACCCACAGGCAGAACAGCTGTAGCCTCCCCCGCAGGGCAGCACCTGGCTCCTTGGGCCCCGGGAGGGGGGGACAGGTGCATCCTGTGGTCAGGCTGTTTAAAAAATGTTGAGAGTGAGAGAGGTGGAGGGAGGGAGTGAGCGAGAGCACCCCGAGGGGAGGGGAGGGGGAGATGAAGAGAGCTGTATATGTTGGCCCTGACCTGTAATGGCAGCACCAGTAGTCATCATCGCTCAAGAGCCGGGAAAGGAGAGAGGAGAGGGGGAGGGTTCTCTCCAGCACTTCCGAAAAGCTGGGTTGAGGCAGGGATAGGTGGGGACAGGGGCATGTCTCTCTTGATCGATGGTTTCAGTAGGTCCCTGAGAATGTTCTCGGCCAAAACTGAAACTAGGCTTTGCCTAGCACTCCTTTGCTCATGTTGCCTCCAGCACTGAGAGCCCAGCAGAAGGTTTAAATAACGGTTGGGGAAGACTGTCCGTGCGTGTGAACCTGCCTCCCTGTAAACATTCTGCCACCCACACTGTGGCCTCAGCAAAGGCCATGAGTCCAGACCCCGCCTGGGGCCAGCCTGGGGGCCAGCAAAGCCCACAGGGCCGGTGTCCTTCTGTGGGCGTGGAGAGTGTCCCTCTTCTCCTCTCCGTTGCCCTGCTGCACACCCTGCCGACTCTTCTGACTCTCCTTGTTGCTTGTCTCTAGCATCCACGTTGGTAGTTCAGAAGCTGAAAGTAGAAGAATTCCATTCAAATGTTAGAATTCTCTCTGCACTTACCATGTGCTATTCTAGGCGCTAGAAATGCTGCACTAAATGGAGCGGTCCACATTCCAGCACAAGGAAGCGGCAGTGAGCAAGAGGGTAGTCCCCGGAGACGACTCTGCGTGTATGCGTTTGCTCTCTATGCGCTCTCACAGGAACCGTGTGTTAGTAAGACAGGTTTCATTTACTCTGAAGATACTCATTGAGACAGTTCTTCGAGGAGAGATCATCGTAAAGAGGCATGAGCGACGAGTCACAGACAGCAACACGGATGCACACAGCTGAGTTACTGGCCATTTGGGCTGTGCAACAGGCACTTTCGTTTTGAAGTTCGCTGTGTTTCGGGAAGTATATTAAAGCCACACACTGGTTCCTTTTTAATGGTGGACAAGAAAGCTTGAGCTCACATCTCTGCTTAGTTTTAATCAGATAACCAAAAGGGGATAGTAAAAGATTTGGGCTTTTTTTTTTTTTTTTCAGATAAAGACAAGTTTGAGAGGAAGATGTTTCAAACTTATTTTATAACCAAGTCACTGTGTTGGTTTCTGTCCAGTGACAGTTGCTTCTTGGAGCCCACTTCCTCCTGCTGCCTATGCCTTTTGCCCTTACCAGCTCTTTATAAACAACAATTTATTTTGTAATCCAAAGAAAAGACACTCACCATATAGCAGCCTGCTGTGAGTGTGTAGATTTATAGACTCAACATGAGAGGAGCCTGAGACTCATGCAGTCCAGTCGCACCTGCAGCACCGCAGAGAGATGGCCCCTATCATATGTGCTGGCTGCAGGTCCCCCGGGAGCAGCTGCACTTCTGAGGGGGAACGACTACTCCACTGCTGTCTAGATGGACTTGTTAGGAAGTGCCTCCATATGCTGTGATTAGAGTCCACGTCCTCGCAGCTTCAACATGTGAACCAACTCAGACCTACGTTCTCCTGGCGTGTGGACCCTTCAGAACACAGCAGAGGCTGCAGACAGGCACTGGTGGTGTGTTACTCTTTCTGCATAAGGTTTAATTTTTAGAATAGTTGCCAACACGTAAAAGTTGAAAGATTGCATGTAATCCAGCTGCTCTTTATAAACTAGAGAATCAGGTAACCCCAGGTCTTCAGCAAGTTAGAAGAAATGGATAAATTCCTAGATAAATTCCTAGAAACATACAATCTTCCAAGACTAAATCATGAAGAATTAGAAAATCTGAATAAACCTATTATTAGTAACAGAATTGAATGGGTAATTAAAAAACAACTCCCAACACATGAAAGCCCAGGTTCAGATGGCTTCACAGGTAAATTCTACCAAACACTTAAAGAAGAACTAATACCTATTATTCCCAAATTATTTAAAGGTGGAAGATACACTTCCAAGCTCATTTTATGAGGCCAACATTACCTGGTACTAAAACCAAAGAAACCACACACAAAGAAAATTACAAGCCTATATCCCTGATGAACACAGACACAAACATTCTCCACAAAATATTAGCAAACTAAACTTCAACAATACGTTAAAAATCATATATGATCACTAAGTTGGATTCATTCCAGGGATGTAAAGATGGTTCAACATTGGCAAATCAATCAATGTGATATACCACATTAAGAAGTTGAAGAATAAAAACCATTTGATCAGTAAAGGCAGAAAAAAAGCATTTGACAACATTCAACATCAATTTACAATTAAAAAAACTCTCCAGAAAATGGGTTTAAAGGGAACATACTTCAACATAATAAAAACCGTGCATTATAGTTGAGTTCAGTTCAGTTGCTCAGTAGTGTCTGACTCTTTGCGACCCCATGAATTGCAGCACGCCAGGCCTCCCTGTCCATCACTAACTCCCGGAGTTCACTCCAACTCACGTCCATCGAGTCAGTGATACCATCCAGCCATCTCATCCTCTGTTGTCCCCTGCTCCTCCTGCCCCCAATCCCTCCCAGCATCAGAGTCTTTTCCAATGAGTCAGCTCTTCGCATGAGGTGGCCAAAGTACTGGAGTTTCAGCTTCAGCATCATTCCTTCCAAAGAACACCCAGGACCGATCTCCTTTAGGATGGACTGGTTGGGTCTCCGTAGTCCAAGGGACTCTCAACAGTCTTCTCCAACTCCACAGTTCAAAAGCATCAAGTCTTAAGCGCTCAGCCTTCTTCACAGTCCAACTCTCACATCCATACATGACCACTGGAAAAACCATAGCCTTGACGAGATGGACCTTTGTTGGCAAAGTAATATCTCTGCTTTTCAATATGCTATCTAGGTTGGTCATAACTTTTGTTCCAAGGAGTAAGCATCTTTTAATTTCATGGCTGCAGTCACCATCTGCAGTGATTTTGGAGCCCCCAAAAATAAAGTCTGCCACTGTTTCCACTGTTTCCCCATCTATTTCCCATGAAGTGATGGGACCAGATGCCATTTTTCTGAATGTTGAGCTTTAAGCCAACTTTTCCACTCTCCTCTTTCACTTTCATCAAGAGGCTTTTGAGCTCCTCTTCACTTTCTGCCATAAGGGTGGTGTCATCTGCATATCTGAGGTTATTGATATTTCTCCCAGCAATCTTGATTCCAGCTTGCGCTTCCTCCAGTCCAGCGTTTCTCATGATGTACTCTGCATATAAGTTAAACAAGCAGGGTGACAATATACAGCCTTGATGCACTCCTTTTCCTATTTGGAACCAGTCTGCTGTTCCATGTCCAGTTCTAACAGTTGCTTCCTGACCTGCATATAGGTTTCTCAAGGTATTCATAGAACCATTCAAATTCAGCTTCTTTGGCATTATTAGTTGAGGCATAGACTTGAATTATTGTGACATTGAATGGTTTTCCTTGGCAATGAACATTCTGTCATTTTTGAGATTGCACTCAAGTATTGCATTTCAGACTCTTGTTGACTGTGAGGGTTACTCCATTTCTTCTAAGGGATTCTTGCTTACAGTAGTAGATATAATGGTCATCTGAGTTAAATTCACCCATTCCAGTCCATTTTAGTTCGCTGATTCCTAAAGTGTCGATGTTCTCTCTTGCCACCTCCTGTTGGACCGCTTCCAATTTACCTTGATTCATCGACCTAACATTCCAGGTTCCTATGCAATACTGTTCTTCACAGCATCCAACTTTACTCCCATCACCGGTCGCATCCACAGCAGGGCATTGCTCTTGCTTTGGCTCTGTCTCTTCATCCTTCTGAAGTTATTTCTCCACTCTTCTCCAGTAGTGTACTGGGCACCTACTGAGCTGGGGAGCTCATCTCTCAGTGCCCTATCTTTCCCCTTTTTCATGCTGTTCATGAGGTTCTCAAGGCAAGAATACTGTAGCAGTTTGCCATTCCTCACTCTAGGGGCCCAAGGTTTGTCAGAACTCTCCACCATGGCCCGTCCACCCTGGGTGGCCCTGCCTGGCAAGACTCACAGTTTCATCCAGTTTTAGAAGGCTGTGGTTCATGCGATCAGTTTGGCTCATTTTCTGTGACTGTGGTTTTCATTCTGTCTGCCCTGGGAGGGATAAGGATAAGAGGATTGCGGGAGCTCCCAAGCATCCTTCCCACAAAGTTACCCCTCCCTGTCTTTCTTCTCTTTGGAAGCGAGCCATCAAGCAGAGCCCATGCTAAAGAGGGGTACGGGGCAGAGAGGAAGAGAGCCGCGTGTCTGCACAGATTCTTTGTCATTCCTCTGTGTACATGCGAGATTCTTTTCCTTCTTTCCTCCCTTTATTTCTTCAGTTATTCATTCATTCAACTGCTTATTTACCTTAGTGTGGAATCACAGACATTTACTTCGCACCTTGGGTTATAGTCCAATTCTATGTTATTTATTCTGTTGCTCAACATACTCCTTTCCTAATTTTGAACTAGTCAGTTGTTCCATGATTGGTTTTAGCTGTTGCTTCTTGACCTGCATACAGGTTTCTCAGGAGGCAGGTAAGGTGTTCTGGTATTTCCATCTCTCGAAGAATTTCCCACTGTTTGTTGTGATCTACACAGTCAAAGGCTTTAGTGTGGTCAATGAAGCAGAAGTAGATGTTTTTCAGGAATTCCTTTGCTTTTTCTATGACCCAGCAGATGTTGGCAATTAGAATGGAGATAAATAAAATCAAGAACAGAAAAATAGAAAGTCAACAAGATCAAAAATAGCTTTTCCCAAAAAAATGACAAAATTGGCACACATTTAGCTATACTGACAAAAAAAAAAGGGAGAAGACACATATAACTGAAACCAAAAGAAAAAGTGGGGACATATATTTTACAGAAATAACAAAATTATAAGTGAATACTCTGAACAGTGGTAACCAACAAATTAGATAACCCATACACAAAAATTAATTCAAAATAGGTCATGATCTAAATATAAGGGTGAAAAGAATACAACTTCTAGAAAGAAAACATAGGAAGAAATCTTTGTAACCTTGAATTTGTTAATGAATCCTCAGATAAGACACCAAAAATGCAAGCAACAAGAGAAAAATAGGTAAATTGAATATCAAACATTTTAAATTTGTTCGTCAAAGGACATCATCAAGAAAGTAGAAGACATGCTACAGTAAATGGGAAGACATTTTCAAATCAGTGTCTGATAAGGGATAGATGTACAGAATATATTAACAACCCCTACAACTCAACAACACAAAAACGGAAGAACAAATAAAATCAGTAAAAGGCTTGAACAGACATTTCTCCAAAGAAATACGATATAAAGAAATACAACTGGTCATTCAGTTCCATTACTTCGGTCACTCAGTCGTGTCCAACTCCTTGCAACCCCACAAACTGCCAGGCTTCCCTGTCCATCACCAATTCCTGGAGCTTGCTCAAACTCACGTCCATCTAGTTGGTGACGCCATCCAACCATCTTATCCTCTGTCTTCCCCTTTTCCTCCTGCCTTCAATCTTTTCCAGCATCAGAGTCTTTTCCAATGAGTCAGTTCTTCACATCAGGTGGCCAAAGTATAAAAGCAAATCAAAATGGGCTACCACTTTACACCTACCAGGATGACTATAATTTCTAAAATAGAAAATTACAAATTTCAGCAAATACGTGGAGAAACTAGAACACTTTTACATTGCTGATGGTAATTTTAAATGGTTCAGTCATTGTTGAAAACAGTTTGGTAGCTCTGCAAAAGGTTAAATGTAAAATAGAATTACCACATTATCCAGGAATTCCAGCCCTTAGGTATATACTCCAAAGAATTGAAAACAGGAACACAGATAATTTATGCCAATGTTTATTGTAGCATTATTTACAATAGTAGAAAGGTGGAAGGCATTCAAGTACCCACCAATACATGAATGGATACATAAAATGTGGTATATACATTCAGTAGAATATTATTTGGGCTTAAAAAGACTTAAAGCTCAGATTCATGTCACAACACAGAAGAACTTTGAAAACAATATGCTAAATGCAATGTCACAAAAGGACCAAAAAAATCACATGGTTGCTCTTATTTGCAGTGTCTAGAGTAGGCAAATTCACAGAGATAGAAGTAAATTAGAAGTCATCAAGGGCTGAATCAGGGTGGAGAGCCAAAAAGGGGTTATAGCTTACTGGGTTCTGTTTGGAGCAACTGAGAAAGCTTGGGAAATAGTGATAATGGTGGAATACAATTGTGAATGTAATTGATACCACCGAACTGTACACCTAAAAATGTTTTAAATGACAAATTTTATGTGTATACTTTCCACAATTTAAAAAAAAGAATAAAAAGTGGCCTCAAAAAAAAAAAGTGGTTAATGTGTCATTTTTCCACTTGTAATTCTCAGCTGCTATTTGTAGTAAAGGTTTTAAACAAGCAACACATATTTGCTTCTATACACACACGCAACTGAAGTGTATCTGGGGCTCCGTACAAAATTTGAGGACACGGGCTGTGTTTTGAAGGGAAGCAGAGAAGAGATGACAGGAATGCTTTTCATTATATACTATTTTGTTTCTTTGAATTTACTACTTGTTTCCTTTAAATACAAGTGGATCACAGCAAAGCTTCTGAAGGAGAACCCTGCCTTGTGAACAGTAAGGCATTAACTCAGCGGGTCCGGGTTATCCAGGCTTGTGCTTCTCAAAGGAAGGTCCAGCTACTGCTGGCCTCCTGGGAGTTAACTTCTAAGTTCTGTCAGTCAAGACTGCCTGAGGCCTTACCAAAGGGCTTATGTTGATATTCAGATTTATAGTTGGGGCCTTGAAACATGCGGTAATAGCTTGACCTCTGGAAGGAATGGTCATCTGAATTAAACGCCCCCATTCCGGTCCATTTTAGTTCACTGATTCCTAAAGTGTCGATGTCCACTCTTTCCATCTCCTGTTTGACCACTTCCAATTTATCTTGACTCATGGACCTGACATTCCACGTTCCTGGGCAATACTGCTCTTCACAGCACTGGGCTCCGCTACCACCACCAGCCACACCCACAGCTGGGCACCGTCTTCACTCTGCCTCATCCAGCCACTGTTTCTGTTTCCAGTCATCAGTTTGAGCAACCTCCAGGAGTTGGTGATGGACAGGGAAGCCTGGTGAGCTGCAGTCCATGGGGTCACAAAGATTCCGACACGACTGAGCGACTGAAGTGAACTGAACTGATGTCTATGTGAGGAGTCATCGCTTGTGTTGTTGGATGAGGGTGTTTGCTGTGACCAGTGTATTCTCTTGGCAAAACTGTTAGCCTTTGCCTGCTTCAGTTTGTACTCCAAGGCCAAACTTGCCTGTTACCCCAGGTGTCTCTTGATTTCCTACTTTTGCGTTCAATCAAGTCAGTGATGCCACCCAATCATCTCATTCTCTGTCATCCCCTTCTCCTCTAGCCTTCAATCTTTCCCAGCATCAGGGTCTTTTTCAATGAGTCAGTTTTTCATATCAGGTGGCCAAAGTATTGGAGTTTCAGCTTCAGCATCAGTCCTTCCAATAAATATTCAGGGTTGGTTTCCTTTAGGATTGACTGGTTTAATATCCTTGAAGTCCAAGTGACTCTTTTTGTGACCCCATGGACTATATAGTCCAAGGAATTCTCCAGGCCAGAATACTGGGATAGGTAGCCTTTCCTTTCTCCAAGGGATATTCCCAACCCAGGTATCAAACCCACGTCTCCCGCATTGAAGGTGGATTCTTTACCAGCTGAGTCACAAGGGAAACCCCACATAGAAATCACCTGATGGTCAATACTGAAATCAGATTGATTATAATCTTTGCAGCCAAAGATGGAGAAGCTCTATACAGTCAGCAAAAAGAAGACCTGGAGCTGACTGTGGCTCAGATCACGAGCTCCTTACTGCTAAATTCAGACTTAAATTGAAGAAAGTAGGGAACACTACTGGACCATTCAGGTGTGACCTAAGTTGAATCCCTTACAATTATACAGTAGAAGTGGCAAATAGATTCAAGGGATTAGATTTGATAGACAGAGTGCCTAAAGAACTATGGATGGAGGTTTGTGACATTGTATAGGAGGCAGGGATTAAAACCATCCCCAAGAAGAAGAAATGTGAAAAGGCAAAAGGTTGTCTGAGGAGGCCTTGGAAATAGCCAAGAAAAGAAGGGAAGTGAAAGACAAAAGAGAAAAGGAAAGATATATCCATCTGCACGCAGAGTTCCAAAGAATAGCAAGGAGAGATAAGAAAGCCTTCCTCAGCAATCAGTGCAAAGAAATGGAGGGAAACAATCGAATGGGAAGACAAGAGATCTCCTCACCAAGGGAAGCTTTCATGCAGAGATGGGCTCAATAAAGTACAGAAGTGGTCTGCACATAACAGAAGCAGAAGATATTAAGAAGAGGTGGCAAAAATTCACAGAAGTACTCTACAAAAAAAGATCTTAATGACCCAGAGAGCCACGATGGTGTGATCACTCACTTAGAGCCAGACATCCTGGAATGTGAAGTCAAGTGGGCATTAGGAAGCATCACTATGAACAAAGCTAGTGGAGGTGATGGAATTCCAGCTGAGCTATTTCAAATCCTAAAAGATGGTGCTGTTAAAGTGCTGCACTCAATATGCCAGCAAATTTGGAAAACTCAGCAGTGGCCACAGGACTGGAAAAGGTCAGTTCTCATTCCAATCCCAAAGAAAGGCAATGCCAAAGAATGCTCAAACTACCGCACAATTGCACTCATCTCACATGCTAGCAAAGTAATGCTTAAAATTCTCCAAGTGAGTCTTCAGCAGTACATGAACCAAGAACTTCCAGATGTTCAAGTTGGATTCAGAAAAGGCAGAGGAACCAGAGATCAAGTTGCCAACATATGTTGGACCATAAAAAAAGCAAAAAGATTCCAAAAAAACATCCACTTTTGCTTTATTTACTATGCCAACGCCTTTGACTCTGTGGATCACAACAAACTGTGGAACATTCTGAAAGAGATGGGGATACCAGAGCACCTTACCTGCCTCCTGAGAGGTCTGGGTGCGGGTCAAAAAGCAACAGTTAGAACCAGACATGGAACAACAGACTGGTTCCACATTGGGAAAGGAGTACGTCAAGGCTGCATATTGTCACCCTGCTTATTTAGCTTGTATGCAGAGCACATCATGTGAGATGCCAGGCTGGATGAAACACAAGCTGGAATCACATTTGCTGGGAGAAATATCAATAACCTCAGATATGCAGATGACACCACCCTTATGGCTGAAAGCAACAAGGAACTGAAGATCCTCTTGATGAAAGTGAAAGAGGAGAGTGAAAAAGCTAGCTTAAAACTCACCATTCAAAAAAGTAAGATCATGGCAACCAGTCCCATCACTTCACTGCAAATAGATAGGGAAACAATGGAAACAATGACAGACTTTATCTTTTGGGCTCCAAAATCATTGCAGATGCAAGGATTTCATGCAACCGTGAAATTTAAAGATGCTTGCTCCTCAAAAGAAAAGCTATGCCAACCTAGACAGCACATCGAAAAGCAGGGACCTTACTTTGCCGACTAACGTCCGTCTAGTCAGGGCTGTGGTGTTTCCTGCGGTCATGTATGGATGTGAGAGTTGCGCTGTGAAGAAGGCTGAGCGCCGAAGAATTGATGCTTTTGAACTGTGGTGTTGGAGAAGACTCTTGAGAGTCTCTTGGACTGCAAGGAGATCCAACCAGTCCGTCCTAAAGGAGATCAGTCCTGGGTGTTCTTTGGAAGGACTGATGCTGAAGCTGAAACTCTAATACTTTGGCTATCTGATGGAAAAGACCCTGATGCTGGGAAAGATTGAAGGCAGGAGGAGAAGGGAATGATAGAGGATGAGATGGTTGGATGGCATCACCAACTCAATGGATGAGTAAGCTCCGGAAGTTGGTGATGGACAGCGAAGGCTGGTTTGCTGCAGTCCATGGGGTCGCAGAGAGTCAGACATGACTGAGCGACTGAACTGAACTGAGCTCATCAGCAGTCACTCCCCATTCCCAGTTCCTGCCCCCCAGCCTGAGGCAACCACGAATTCATACTTGGTGTGTAGATTCGCCTGTTCTGGATATTTCATGTGAATTGATTCACACAGTATTTATCCCTTTATGTCTGATTTCTTTCACTCTACATAATGTCTTCAAATTGTTTTCAGAATTTCCTTTTTGGATTGTTTATTGCAAGTGTGTAGAAAAGCAAATTATTTTTGTGTGTTGGTCTTGTATTCTGCCACTCTGTTGGAATTATATGTTAATTCTAACAGTTTTTGCTTCTCACTCTGTATGTATGTGTAAAAACTTTAGCATTTTTGACCAAAAAATCTTATCATCTGTGAATAGATGTTTTGTTTCTTCCTTTCTAGTTTGATTATTTTTATTCCTCTTCTTGACTAACAGCTACGATTATATTATGGACCAAATGCTCCCCCCAAATTCATACGTTGAAGCCTTAATCCTTGATCTTCTGATATTTGAGAGGTAATTTGGTCATGAGGGTGGAGTCCTCATAAACACAATACAAACCCTTATTTTCTACAAAAGACACAAGAGAGATTCACTCTCTCTTCCTCTCAGCAATGTGAGGAGGCAATCTGCAAACCAAAAATAGAGTTCTCATCAGGACGCAAATTGCCTTTGATCTTAGATTTCCCAGACTCCAGAACTGTGAGAAACAAATGTCTATTGTTTAAGCCACTGGATTTATGGTATCCTGCTCTAGCAGCCCAAACTGAAAAGAAAAAAAGTTTAAAAGGCCAGAACGTACAATCCTCTGCCGAACAGAAATGGTGAAAAGGAACGTTCTGGTCTTGTCCCTGATTTCAGAGGAAGAGCTCTCAGTATCACGCCATCGAGTGTGAGCTTAGCGGTGCATTTTTCATATATGACCTTTATTGTGTTGAGCAGTTTTCCTCTATTCCTAGTTGGCTGAGTGATCCATGAAAGAGTGCTGGATTTTGTCAAATGCTTTCTCTATGTTAGCTGAGATGATCATGTAATTTCCCCACGTTGTGTTAATGGGTGTGCTGCGTGAAAGATGTTCACATGCTGGAGCATCTTTGCATTGCAGGAATAAATACCACTTGTCCATGGTGTACAACACTTTCAGTATGCTGATAAGATCAGTTTGATTATATTTTCTAGAAGAGTTTTGGATCAGTGTTCATGAGGGACCTTCATCTGTAGTTTTCTTTTCTTGTAGTGTTCTGTGGCTTAGGTATCAGAGCATTGCTAGCCTCTCCCTGATAGCTCAGTTGGTAAAGAATCTGCCTGCAATGCAGGAAACCCCAGTTCAATTCCTGGGTTGGGAAGATCCCCTGGAGAAGGGATAGGCTACCCACTCCAGTGTTCTTCGGCTTCCCTTGTGGCTCAGCTGCTAAAGAATCCGTCTGCAGTGTGGGAGACGTGGATTCGATCCCTGGGTTGGGAAGATCCCCTGGAGAAGGGAAAGGCTCCCCACTCGTTTTCTGGCCTGGAGAATTCCATGGACTGTATGGTCCATGGGGTCACAAAGAGTCAGACACGACTGAGCGACTTTCACTTTCATTTAGAATAAGTCTGGAAGTCCTCTCTTCTTAATTCTCTGAGTTTGAGGGGGATTCGCGTTACTTCCTCTTCAAATGCCTTCTGGTCCCAGGCTTCTTTGTTGGGAGACTTTTTATTACTGATTCAGGCTCCTCGCTAGCTCCGTCTCTATTCAGATTTTCTATTTCTTCATGATTCAGTCTTGCTAAGTTTTGTGTCGCCAGGTTTTTGCCCATTTCGTACAGGTTCTCCTGTTTGTTGACGTACAGCTGTCCGTGCGCCCTCTCATGTTCTTCGGGATACCTGTGGTTTGGGAGTAATGTCCCCACTTCGATTTCTAATTCTAGTGATTTGAGTCTTTCTTTCTGACTTACGCCAGCTTGCTTCAGGTTTGTCAATTTCGTTGATCTCTTTGAAGAACCAACTTCTGCTTCATCGAATTTCTCTATTGTTTTCTATTCTCTACTTTATTTATCTCTGCTCTGATCTTTATTGTCTCCTTCCTTCTGCTAGCTTTGAGGTTAGTTTGTTCTTCTTTTTCTAGTTCCTTAAAGGATAAACTTGGATTGTTGATTTGCGATCTTCTTCTTTTCTAATACAAGCACTTACAGCTCTTAATCTTGCTCTTTGCAGCCCATTCACTGCATTGTATCCATTTGACACACTGTGTTTTCATCTTTATGCACTTCTAAGTATTTTCCAGTTTCTTCTGTGATTTCTTCTTTGACCCACTTCTTATTTAAGACTATACTTTTATATTATTACATATATGTAAATTTTTTCTATTTTATTTCTGTTATAACTTCTAATTTCAACTGTGTTTAGAAAAGGCATTGTGCGATAGCAGTCTTCTAAGAAGATCTGTTGAGACTGGTGTGTGGTCTAGGGTATGGCTTCTCTCGGAGAGCGCGCCGTGCACCCTGGAGGGGGGCGTGCATTCTGTCTCTGCTGCTGTAGCTGAAGTGTTCTGTATATTATGTTTGGCAGATCTGGCTGGTTTATTGTGTTGTTCGAGTTTCTATTTCCTTACTTATCTCCTATCAGGTTGTTCTATTCATTACTGAAGATGGGAAATGAAATCTCTAACTGTTATTGTAGAACTGTCTATACCTCCCTTCAGGTCTGCCAGGTTCTTGTTCATAGATATTTTGAAGGTCTGTTTTTAGGTGTGTAAATATTTATAATTGTTATATAATCTTGCTGTATTGAAACATTATTATACCGAGATTTTTTGTCTCTCACAGGCATTTTCGATTCAAGCTTATCTTGTATGATATTAGCATATGCTCCCAAGCTCTCCTGGTTTCTATACATAGAATATCTTTTTCCATCTTTTCACTCTAAATCTTTTTATGTCTTTGAATCTAAAGTGAACCCTTGTAAGCAGCATACAGTTGGATCATGTTTAAAAATTCATTCTGCCAATCCTGTCTTTCCTTTGAGAGTGTGATCCATTCACATCTAGACTGTTTACCGGTAAGGAGGGGCTTGCTCCTGCCGCTTTGCTGCTCGTTTCTGCAGGGCTCCCTGCGTCTTTGTCCTTCGTTTCCTGCATTACTGTATCACTTTGTGTTTGATTGAAACAGTTTCCTTCCTTTTTCAGTTTCCTTCTGTGCACACACTATAGCTGTTTTCTTTGTGGTTACCATGGGGATTACATTTAATATCCTAAAGTTTTAACATTCTAATTTGAGGTTACACCTGTCTGAGTTTAATACAAAGCAAAACCTCTGCTCCTATACAACTCTGTTCTGAGTTCCTGTCTAACATCCTTTTATTTCAACCTGGGGGATTTCCTTATCATTTCTTGCAGTGAGGTCAGATGCTAATAACCCCCCTCAGCTTTTGTTTATCTGGAAACATCTTAATTTTTCCCTTATTTCTGAGGAAGAGTTTTCCTAAGTGTAGATTCCAAGTTGGCAGCTTTCTTCTTTCAGCACGTTGGTGGTCTGAGCTCATTGCCTTCTGGTCTCCAAGGTTTCTGGTGAGAACTGTGCTCATTTTGTTGGAGGTGCTGGGTGTATGTGATGAATGACTTCTCTCTTTTACTTTCAAGATACTCTCCTTGTTTTTATCTTTCAACAGTTTGAGCATAACTTGCCTCAGTGTGGGTCTCTTTGAATGTATCCTGCTTGGAGTCCATTGAGCTTCTTGGATCTGTGGATTCTTATCTTAGTTCAAGTTTAGGAAGTTTTATATCATCATTTCTTCAAGTATCTCTCTGCCCCTTTCTTTCTTCTCCTTCTGCAATGATGCCTCTGTCCCTTTTCTTGATGATGTTCCCCAGATCCCTCAGGCTCTATTCCCATTTCTTCAACCCTTTTCTGTTCCTCAGACCTGATAGTTTCAACTGTCTTTTCCTCAAGTCTAATGATTCTTTCTTTTGCCTGCTCAAACTTGCTTTTGAATCCCGTTAGTGGGTTTTTCATTTCTGTTACACTTTCCAACTTCAGATTCCTTTCTGTCCCTTCCATGCTTCATGTTTCTTTATTGACATTTCTATTTTGCACACACATTGCTTTTCCTGACTGGCCCACGTCTTCCTGTAACCCTTGAGCATCTCTAAGAAAGCTGCTCTAAGGTCTGTGTCTAGTAAGTCTGCATTTGGTCGTCCTCAAGAATCGTTTCTGTCCATTTAGTTTGTCTCTCTGCATGGGTCATACTTTCCTGCTTCTTATATGCCTTGTAATTGGTTGTTGTTGACACCTGGATATTTGAGCCTTATTACATGGTGGCTCTGGAAAGTAGATCCTCTCCATTCCCTAAGGCTTGCTGTTTTGTCTTTTTCCTACAAAGAAAAGCAGACAAACTTTTGAAATATTGGGAACACTATATGCTAAGCACTGTAACCTTTACATATGACTTTTTGTTGCTGAAAACTGTTTGCAAAATGGAATGAGATCTTTTCCTTATGTTAAAAGTGTAACAAATCCTTGACAGTTGCTAGATTATTTTGAGATATTTTCCATTTCCCCAAATTTGCAACTATCTTTGTATCATAGCAGTTGAATTTCTTTGGAGGTCATCTCACAAAGAACAAAGCTTTAACCTATTTATGGTGATAAGTAGAATACAACAAACTGTAAATGAAATTTGTGTGCTTATCGGTGGTAAAGTACACATATCAACTAAGTAACTTGGTTCTACACATTGTAAAGCAAAAATGATTCAGATTTCCCTCAAAAAAATTATACATGACCATGAATTGAAGACCTTTGACATCTCTCGTATTTAATCTTTAAGCCCCATTGTACAACTGTTGACCATAAATAGCATTTATATTTTTTCTTTGTTCATCTTAGTTTTGTCTCTCTCCCTCCATTCTTCTGTTCTTACCTCCATCTCTCTCTCTTTCTCTCATAGTTAAAATAATCTGAGCTGCTTATTTAGGGCAAGCTCTATCATTGTGCTTAATTTTAAAAAGTCATGGCAGCCTTAATAAAGGCAACAGAACCCTTATATTCTGCACATAAAAACAACTGCCAAGCACTCACCATGCGCAAGACACTGAGTGGCTTCCATGCTTCTCTGAGCCCGCACACGCAGTGCAGCCTCCCAGGGGGTCTTTCAAAACTCAGATGCCCAGGCCTAGGCTTGGACCTGCTGATCCAAAGGCAGGTAGCCAGTGGACTCCTGAGTTCCTCGCTACACCAGCCTCCTTTATACGCGTCTCTTAATCCTCGCAGCTGTGTGAGGCTGTGTCTTGCCACACACTATGCTCGAGGTGATTGACTCCCTTCGGTAAGCTGCCAGGGTTGCAGGTGTCCTTTTCTTGTTCTTGATCTTAGATAAAAAACTGTCAGCTTTTCACCATTGAGTATGATGTTACTAGAACTCCCACACAGGTAAACATACTGAGAGGTAAACAGGTAACTGCAAAGGTTACCAATTCTGAAATATTAGTGTGACATGTTATTCACATGCTTCATAGTTTTGGTAGCATCATCGCTACACATTTCTAGCACAATAACTGTAGTTCTCTTAAAGTGAGTTAAATGAGATGTAAACATTAGTATAATTCTGAATATGTTTCAATGTCATTTGGGAAAACTTTTGGCGCTGCACTGTGTTGGCCACCAACATCACATAACAAAACCGTGACACAGTCATCTAGTCAGAATTTCAAGTTTGAGTTTCATTCATGTTTACTTTTTTAATGTAACAGACATCACTTGACTAAAGGTTTATCCCATAATTAACATTTCTCTAGAATAGTCAAAGCACAAGGTTAGATTTCCAGCCATATTTCATCTACAGTAAATGTCCCTGAAATCAGGGATAATTAATAAGCCCAGTGTATGCATCTGACCTAACATGGGCCAATCAAAGTTTTTCTCCCAGGCATTTAAAGTCTGGAAATGAAAACCCAGATGTTAAGAGTTCCTGGAGGAGAGTTACATTATCGTGCTATCTCAGGGAAAGTTCACAAACTCCTGTTGCTCGGGAGTGCTCCTGCTCCTTGGGAGTGCTCCTGTTGCTCGGGAGTGCTCCTGCTCCTTGGGAGTGCTCCTGTTGCTCGGGAGTGCTCCTGCTCCTTGGAGACATGCTGGGTATTTCTCTCCTGACCACCGGTTGCTTCACTTTTGCTTTGAGTCTGAGAGAACTCACTGTTCACTGCCTAGTCAAGAACCCTCCCTCACTCTTCTTTGCTTAAACCCCTAGATCTCTCTCGTGACCTTCTCATGAGGTGATCTCTCTCGTGACCGTCTCATGAGGTGACTCAGAGTTGCTCTAAGACTTTCCAGACAATGTAGTTTGTCTCCACCAGACAGTCTATCTTTCATCCTTTCTTGCAACAAAGGTGGCCATTTGGCCCCACACTGACCAAAGACGCACGGGAAAGCCTGAAGGGGAGATTCTGTAGTGATTCCCTCTTCCTTACGGCCTAGAAAGCAGACACAGAGCCCGGCTGCAGCACCAGCGGCAAGGCCAAGACACTGAAGGGGCTAGAGTAGAAAGATGCGAGACAAATTCCCTGACGGACCACCCAGAACTAACCTCGCTGAGACTCCATCTTACCGCAGAAAAATAATTTCTATCTCTTTAAATTGCTATCAGTCATGTTTTCCATGTTGCTTTACACAGCAAAATGCACTCTGCTGCTGGGATTAAGGCTAAAGCCTTGGACTAGAGATATTATCCTGACCCAGTCTAAACATGTGAACCCTTTAAGGTGGAAACTGAAAGCAGAGTGTTTCAGAGAAGCGCAGCGTGCAGGGGACTGGCGCTGCTGCTGCTTTGAAGATGGAGGGAGGGGTCCAGTGACCCCCAGAAGAGGAAACGGTCCTTCGCTTGCAGCCAGAGGTGCTTCCCTGATGGTTCAGATGGTAAAGAGTCTGCCTGCAGTGCCAGAGGCCAGGGTTCAATCCCTGGGTCAGGAAGATCCCCTGGAGAAGGAAATGGCAACCCACTTCAGTGTCCTTGCTGGAAAATGCCACAGACGGAGGAGCCTGGCGGGCTACAGTCCGTGGGGTCACAGAGTCAGACATGACTGAGCGACGTCACTTACAGCCAGAGAGAAAACACAGACACAGGTTTCACAACTGCAGGAACTGACTGCTGCCAACTAACCGATGAGAAGGAGACAGATTCCCCTCTGCAGCCTCCAAACAGCAATGCCCCCACCAACACCTTGATTTCAGCCCAGTCAGCCCTCTAACCTACAGAATTGTGTAAGTGGTAACTCGTTAAAGCAGCAGCAGATTAGCGCATACACGTAACATCTCAGTTCAGTTCAGTTCAGTCGCTCAGTCGTGTCCGACTCTTTGCGACCCCATGAATCGCGGCAGGCCATAACCTCTCAGTAAATTCACTTTATCTCCCCTAGAACTAAAAGAGTTTTTGCAATTCAAGAATTTAGGTTCCTTAAATTAAGCCTATATATTCTCTGAGTTAAAGAGAGAACACGCTCTCCCGAGACGCTCAGACGCGTGCCCAGCATCATTGTGCTTCTCTCGCGGTCGTTGTTGGTCTGCACTCTAAGACAAGGGAATTTCCACGTCGTTCTCTGCTATTCTTCAGAATGATGTCTGGAATTGTGGTTCCTCTTTGCTGCTTCCTCCATCAACTTGGATACACTCAGCCAATCAGAAACAAATATTTGGCAGAATTAATTAGAATCACAGTAGATGTCTAGAAATAAGTGTATGAAATGAAAAACAACAAATTCTAATCTGTGATTATATTATTCAGCTCAACATATGGACAATTCATGAATATTATTAAAAGTAACTTTATTATTTAAAAACGGTCATTTGAATTCCATGTGGGATTGTTCAGTAATTATCTCTAATGGAATGCAGAGTAAGCATGCATAATACAGAGAGTTCGCACTGGAGTAACAGTTGAGTGCTGGCCCCCTGAAGCCACACCGCCTGATACAAATATCACTCGTTCTACTTATTCAGCACATGATTATACGGAGTTAGTCTCTTTCAAGGCTTCCCAGGTGGTGCTTGTGGTGAAGAACCCACCTAACAATGCAGGAGACACGAGAGATGCAGGTTCCATTCCTGGATGGGGAAGATCCCCTGGAGGAGGGCATGGCAACCCACTCCAATATTCTCGCCTGGAGAATCCCACGGACAGGGCGGCCTGGCAGACTACAGTCCATAGGGTCACAAAGAGTTGGACACAACTGAAGCAATTAGCACTCACACTCTCTTTTAACTTTAGTTTTTGATCAGTTAAAATGGGAGTGCAGTGAGTGAATCATAGACCTGTAGGCATCAAATTAATAACCCATACTAATGCTAAAAACTATGTGTTGTGTATGCAAAACCAGTCTTTTTTCTGACCACCCTAGCCACCCATGACCTACCAGAGATATGCAGAACAATGTGACGCCCTGGGAAGGGGGGGAAGCCCAGTCCCAGAGCCGCAGGCACACCTTCTGAGACACACGGGACCAGCAGGACAGACTTTCCCGTTTTGAATCCGAAGGCAGCGAGCGCTAAGGAACAAGAAAGAGCTGTCTACTCCTGGGAGGTGGCATATTTACACAATTTTTATTGTTCGTGTGAAACTCAAATTTAGCTCTATTTTTATGGCTAAATCTGGTAACCCCGTGTGTTGCAGTCCCTGCCCTCTCCCAGTGGCAGGAGATCCTGGTACAGGGTCCTGGGCAGGACTGTCTTCTGTCCTTCCCCCAAAGACAGAGGCTTTATTTCTAAACCTTCTTCAGACACAATGCATGTTCACTGGTGCCCCAAGGCTGACAATGTTTCAAAGCTCTCCCTGTGACACAGAGCTTCAGTCACACAAGGAAGAAAGATCTGGATGGGGCTCGAGGTTCTCCTGGAGTGGAAGCACCCCCTCCTCCATGTCTGCACCCCTGCGGGGAGAGGGGGCTCTATTCAATCTCCCGCCCCTCCCGCCCCCGATCGCACTGCTGGGAAAGTGGTGAAAGTCTGTGGGATGAGCCTGCGGAAGGGCGCAGGCGCTCCTCGTATCCTTTGGAGCCTTCTGTTACAGAAAGTGTAGCTCTCACCTACCTGTCTGGGGCCTGACATCTTTCCACTGTGTCCCCCCACTGGCGGGCAAGTGCTGGTGTCCTTCTGCCCTTGAAACGGCCTACCTTTCCTTGGATTCAGAGCTGTTTGGTTAACCTATGACCTCAGGTCTTTGATGGGTTCAAGGAAAGTTATAACTGTACAGTTTATCTAGATCTCACTTGTTAGAGTAGGAGAAACACTCCTTGTTTTCCGGATGTTTACAACTCCTTGTCCTTCTGTTTTTATTAGGACATAAAAAAGCACACAGCATTTTATTGTAATAAAGAAAATACAATACTTAGTACCTTACTTTCTTATTAGTCAACTATATATTAGGGGCACTTTTTCACCAACAGTGTAACCACACAAAAGCTTCTGCCAAGGGCTTTTAGGAGCACTGAAAGCTATTTCTCTCACACACTTCTTGGCTCCAAGGAGCATATGCTGACCACAACTAGGGATGTCAGAACTACCAAACCGCTGAGGTTGAGATGGATGATAAAATAAATGATTCCAAGTTAAAATCTCACAGAGCCATCCTGAAGTCTCCTATTCGGAATACACAGGCATTCTTCCTATCTCTGCGAGCCTCAGTATTGCACAGTTCGCCTCCTCGCTGGGCGCTCCTCTCTGAGTGGATTTGAAATGTTGCAAGAGCAAGACACCTCCTGCACAACGCGCATGACCCGCTCCCCGTGGGGCTCAGAGTCGCCTGTCTGCTCTTTATGCCCCTGCTACTGTCTTTTTTACAAAGACATTACCCTTGGTCTTTAACTCTTTTGGCCGTGCTGGGTCTTCTCTGCTGTGTGAGGGCGCCCTCCAGCCGCGGTGAGCAGGCTTCTCACTGTGGTGGCCCCTCTAGCTGCGGAGTCTGGACGCCGGGCACGTGGGCTTCAGCAGTTGCAGCACACGCTCACCGCCTCATGGCATGTGGAATCGTCCCGAACTAGGGATCAAACCCGTGTCTCCCGCATTGGCAGGTGGGCTCAACCGCTGGACCACCAAGGCAGTGCCCTCGCTGCTGTTCCCTGCAACATACCTGGCTGCGGCTTCTGAGCAGCTCAGCCGTCACTCGCGTTCAGTGGGGAAACAAGACACGTCGCGCACGCATTTGTCCCATCCGCTTTGGGTCGCTCTTTTGCTTCATTGCTATAACTCCACCTGCTATTCCTGGAAGACTTCATTTTATCCAGCTTTCACTACTATCTTTCCATCTCCCAATCCCTATTTTTAGTACTTTACGTAAAATTGGAACAATAGTTTCATGTTTTAAAAAAGTATTGAAATAACATGCTTATAACTATGACCTAATCATGGTGGTATCTGCTTACCACTCAGAACAAAGGTAGGAAAAATAATCACTTTCTAGAGCAACCAAAATGTCGTGATTTATGTTGTAAGATGCAACAAAAGTTACCACTGGGGTTTCTGTATTTCCTGGTGTAATTTAGCTCTGTATTTTCTACCTGGATGACCCAGAGGCATGTGAGACTCAGCATACCAGATGGCAGTTGTTGCCGCCCCATCAGCGCTCTTCCTCCTGTGCTCCCACCCTCCAAACGGCATCACTGCGTGTGCACACACCCTAGCTACGAGCCTGGGGCAAACCTTTGGTCTTCGATTCTTCCAATTTCCTGCATCTAAGTCTTCAAGTCTTATGAATGCTCCCTCCTCCCCTTTCCCCAGCCAGGCCCCACTGCAAATCTTTATCGAAGATTCTCAGTATTTGTCATCTGACAATGGCCTTCTAAGAGATCTCCCCATCTTCACTCTCACTTGCTAAAATGGTATCTTCCATAAAGCCCTCAAGATGCTCGTTTTAAAATCCAAATCCTGCAAAGGGTCCCCAAGTTCTCTGAGGAGCCGGCACTTCCTGGCATGGCATATGAAGATGCCTCTAAGCTGCCCAGCCCCCCTTGCACTGGTGTCTCTAAGCTGCCCGGCCCCCCTTGCACTGGTGTCTCGCCTCTCTTCACTTTGCATTCCTTGTTGTCACCTTGCTAAACCTCCTCAGATCCCCAGCGTGCCACTGTCTCTCTTGTCAACATGACTTTTTGTCTATAATACCCTCTTTCAGACTGCCCTTCACCCAGGCTTCATCACCTGGCTGACGGCTACCAGGATGCAACTTGGATGGGCCGCTCTTGAGCTGGGCAGGCTTGAGGCAGGATGAGCTGTTTGCTCAGCCTCTTGTCTGTAAGAAGGGAAAGCAATGCCAGCCTTTCTGCACTGCTAGGTTGAGCTAGAAATAGTAACTGCAAGGGTCTGGTGGTGAAAACAGCAGCGCACGTAACTCATACTGCGGCAGAAGAAATCTAAGTGCTTTACGCCTATCAGCTCCTTTATTATTCCCACTCAGTTCAGGAGTCACCTCCTCCATGTAGCCTTTCTTGAGTTCTCAAAACTTGATGAGATGTCTTTGCTGATCATTTTCTATCTGTCCCCCTGAATCCATCCTCGCCCTTCTCTGTCCTGCAAAGCCCTGGGAGAGTACACATGTGGAGAAGTCACGGGCTCCTTGGCCGGCCCCCAGGTTGCTTTTTTAAAGCGAGATCACAGAGCTGTTGGAGAGAGCGGCTAGGGTGCCCTTCCCCACGGCCTCCCTGACGGTCACGGCTCTGCCGTGGCTGCTCCCTTCTCTCTATTAGTTTGTTGGAACTGCTGCCATATCGAAGCACCACAGCCTGGACAGGCAACAGCTGCCATTTCTTCCAAGAGCAGGACACCCACGGCCCACAGTCCTGCAAGCCAGAGGCCCAAGGCAAAGGCGTCAGCTGGGCTGGTGCCTTCCGCGCCCCCTCCTTGGCCAAGTTCTCCCTGTGTCCTCCCCAAGAAGTACGTCCCTCTGCGTGTCTGTGTCCTGGTCGCCCCTTCTTATGAGGACACCAGGCATGACTGACCCTCCCACAGGGCCTCATTCTACCTTAATCACCTTTGTACAGACCCTCTCTCCAAACACAGTCACATTCTGAGGAGCTGGTTGACTTCGACATACAGCTGGGGAGCACGGCCCAGCCCGCAGCACCTCCCCGCCTCAGCCCTCGTCAGGGGTCCTGGCGTCGCGGCTCCAGCCTCCACTGGGCTTCTGGCGGCCTCCCTTCCAGGCGCAGGTGTGGCAGCGGTGCCCCCGCGCTCCCCCCTGCTGCCGGCATCTGCTGTGGCCCTCAGCCTGGGTACACTGTCACGAGACAATTCCTCACTGTGGCCTCATGAGCTCGCCAACTGCACTCCATTTCCTGCTGGGACGCTGACGTGGTGCTCCTCTGGGACTTCCCTCGCCTACCCTCAGCACTTACGTCACAGCACGGCAAGTGCTGACCCCCTGTCCGTGTTCCCTTTGGAACTGCAAGTTCCTCGGGGATAAAAGCCATTCCTTTTAAATTTCGTGCCTCTGGGTCTGTACAGTAGGTGACCAGTCTGCTGTGCAGTCTAACCACTGGCTGGTGCTCCCTGCTGACTCTCCCCTGCACCCTCTTGCAGTCTCACTTCCTTAGAGCACTAGCACATCGCCCCAGGCTACAGAAGCAGCTTCTGAACGGGTCTCACCCTTTCCCATCTCTTCCTCCATCAGTGCTGAGGACAGGCTAACCTGCCTAATCGGTGATGCTCAGTGGTGTCTATCCTGTCCTAACCTACTCTGCCCATCACCACCACCCGCCTTGCAACCCAGAAAAAACTTCTACCGCCGACTTTGGCTGCTGCGCACGCACCTCTTTCCACCTGAAGCAGCTGCCGTCCTTGCCTTCAGCTGGAATCTCACCCAGCCGTCTAGGGTGGGTGTTCAGGACATCACTGTATCATAAGTACTGGCCCCAAACTAGATGAGCTTGGACTGGGAGCAGGGCTGAAGGGCTAGGCTGTGGTGAGTTGCCCTTCTGGTCACTGGCTGGGGGGAAGGTGTGTGAGTATCTGAGGACGGGCCGGATAACAAGGGAAAGCCTGAGACAGCAGGTGTGCTCTGCTACTGCTCATCTGTGTGGCCCTAGGAAACCACTGTTCATTCTGGTGCCTCAGTCGTCCAGCAGCTTAGACTACAATCTGACGGCTCCAAAGGCCCTTCGAGTTCTGCGACTCAGTTTTCTTCAATATGCACCGGATGTGATTTGCTGATTTAGCTCATGATAAACTTCTATCTCTTAAGGCCACATTTCCCTCAAGAAAAAGGAAAAGAGCTTTCTCTTCACAGGCTGAATGTTTCCCAAACCTGTATGTTGCATGCCGCTTTTATTTACCTGCAGTTTCTGTACGTCCAGTCCTGTCTTGAGAATGGTACCTGTCAGTTTTGGCTCATAAGCAAGAGCACAGTCTAGGGCTGCCCTTGTTATGTCCAGTCCTGAGGGAAACGCGTCATTCCATACGTTCCAACACTGTTGAAAATAATATTTTATGAACTGAGAGTTTCTGAATGTGGCAATAAGACAAGCCCTAAATAACCAGAACCTCTGAGCTTGAAACGCACACAAGTGTATGTGTTTGATGAGAACTTGCACACGAGTGCACACGCTTGAAGAGAACACGCACACGAGTGCACACGCTTGACATGCTTGAAGAGAACGCGTGCACAAGTGCACACGCTTGACGAGACACACACACGAGTGCACACGCTTGACGAGAACACGCACACGAGTGCACACGCTTGAAGAGAACACGCACACAAGTGCACACGCTTGCCGAGAACGCACGCACAAGAAATGGGAAATGGAAGGACACATACTTTCACAGAAAAGAAGAGTCAGCTGAGGCAGTTCTGAGCACCTCCTCTAATCTCCTAAAAGCAAGCTTTACAAGCTCTGAGTATATCACGTTACATGGAAATCATTTATGTATTAAGTCCCTATTTCCAAATAACTCATGAATGAATGTGAATTAAGGATGGGAACAGTTTTGTTTTCATTTCTGTATCCTCAGCTTCTGGCACAACATGTAGAACACAGCAGGCTTCCAACAAATGTTAGTCGAATGAATGAACATGCCACCTCAGAGCTTGGAAACGGGGCCGCAGAGGACACGTAAGACGGCGCTCCCTGCAGAGCAGTGACTGGGCTGAGGACAGAGAGCAAGCAGTGAGGGGGTTGAGAGGAGAAAGAAGATTATGAATTCAAACACTTCTGTACCCAAACCTCCTGCTTTGTGAAAATCTAACCACTTTTAGGAGTCTGTTTCCCTTGAAATAAATACTCATTCAAGCATTGCGATCTCTTCGATTTAATATTTTAAGGAAAATCTATTAGGCTTTCAGGGTTGCTCCAAGACAGTTTCTGTGGAAAATACTCAAATTGAACCTAACACAACTATTGATTTGTTTCGGGAAATATCAATATGTATTTTTCTTCAGGGAGAAATACCACCATCGACTTTTCTTTAACCAATACTTCCCTTCTGGCAAGTGCCAGCTGCCAATGACGAGGGCAGAGGGGAGACCAGTGCCTGCTGGAAGCCGCCAGACCCACCCTGTAGGGGAGGAAGCAGGGCCCCTGTACACCTGGAGCCACTTGTAAACAATTGAAACCAACTGCTTAAACAATAGGTACTGTCTCTCATCTAAAGCCAACGTATATTCTCCCAAACAAACCACAGAGCAAGGGTCACCAGCTGTCCTGCGGCCAAGGAGTAAAGGGTTTCCAGGACGCAGGACATTCTATTCCAGAAAGAAGGGGACCCTGGGCAAACTGGACAAAAGGGTCCACTCATGAAAGACACTCTATCCTGAGTACAAGGACCAAACTTCTCCTCTTCTTTATCTAACAACTAAACATTTTATAAATAAGAAAATGTTTAAAACTAAAAGGAACAGAAAATGACTGATACAAACTAAAAGTATTTCTTCAGAAACTAGGTAAAGAGGGCTAAGGGATTATCACTTCCACTCTGCGAAACTATGCGATAACTAAGCACAGACTGCCCACCACGGAGGAGGCACCTCACCTCTGAGCCCGTCACAGTCAGCTGTGCGACTGGTGATCAGAACAACACTTGTACTGACTCTGAAGTCCTAGAGCTGCTATTACTCAAGGAAAAAACCACACACGTACCTTTATAACAGAAAGAACCTTCATGCGCGGCTTGAATAAAACAACCACAGAGCAGAGGCCTTCCTGCCCCACTGGCTTGGCTGTTCTGACTGCAACGAAAACAGTGAGATTTTAAAAGCAAACGTTCACCTTATATCGTGCATTCCATGATGTTCAACAGTTTGCAACAGCCTGTAATGAAACATACTCTGAATGTGTGTGTGTGTGTGTGTAACTGAATCACTTTGTTGCACACCTGAAACCAAAACAGTGCTGTACATTCTATACTTCAAAAAACTGGACGTGTTTTTGAAAGTACTGCATTGAGGAAAGATGCCCACAGATCATACTGTCTTAGGATCAGTTATCTGTGTCTCTAACAGACAGCGCACTTGTCCTCGGTCTGCCCCACAGACTGTGACAAGCGGGAGGGGACTGCCATTTAAAAGTCACAAAGTTTTCTCTGTTTAGAGACAGAGATCTCATATCCCCTTCAAAACTGTGCCTTTGATAGGGTTAAAGCACCATCGTGGACGCTTTAATTACGAAAGTGCTAAAATAAGCACCCCCTTGTACTTTGGAGCAGAATGGGAGAGAAATGGACGTCAGTATAAAGTCAAGTGCAAGTGTTTTTAGATGGAGAGCTGCTCCAGCCTGTACAGTGTGCAAGCTGTGTGTTGGTGAACCAGGGTGTGCGTGGCCACAGGCCCCCTGCCCTCGTTCAGGGGTTACTGGATGTGAGAGAAATACACCCTCACTTCCTGCTAACTGAGCACGGCCCGTTCTGCAGTAACCCTACCCTCCCTGCAGCAGCTGCTCCTGTGCTAGCGGCTGTGCCTGCCATCCGGAGTGGACGCGCTGCACAGAGAGGGCGCGCGGGTCTGGCAGGGCTGGCAGAGTGCAGGACACAGCACTGGGAGGCGGCTTTGAACGGCAGCACGCCGCGCTGACAGAACCCGTCCTGTCTGGGTGGAGGCAGGCAGCCTCCTGCAGACCGAGAGGTGGTCAGTGAGAAGTCACCCGTGCCTTGTTGTGGGTAAGAAAACGACCCCGGTCTGCCATCTAACCCGAGGAGCGCTTCACGTACAATGGTCTTTCCGTAAGGCACAGGGCTTTAACGATGAATGACTAATCAAAATACCGACAAATATTAGTAAACTGTCAACAGAGTGTTGAACAGTGACACCATTATGTAATATGAAGTGGACTTCCCCCTCACAATAAGTGAAATTTCTCTTGGGACATTCCATCCTCTGAGGAAACCCCCTTCTCCCTCCAGCCCCCTACCCAGACACCTTCTAATGTCTTCAGATCCATTCAATTTCTGTTTCACATAAAAGGGGAAGAAAACAAACAAACAGAGCTGACCAACACGAGCTCTTCAGTAGGGAAGAGCTGCAAAGCAACCCTTAGCAGATGGGGGCAGTTTCTCTGAAGGGGGCAGCGCTTTCCTTCTCTCTGCCGCTTTGGGCTGCCCCAGCCCCAAAGGCATTTGAAGAAGCAGAAGTGTGCCTCCAAGAGGGCAGTGGATGCGCAGGTGTGGTGAATGCAGACCAACGGGACCCTCTGACTCGGGACACTCAGGGAATATCCCTCGCCACTGGATCGCAGTCATGTGGCCACTCTGAATAGGATTTCATGAGGGTTCGGAGATCATGAAGATAGAACTGCAGAGAGTGCAACTGTCTGTGCGCCCAGACGAGCCTGCGTGAGAAGCAAGGCCCAAGCTGTCAGACATGGGTGAAAAAGACAACTATTCGGCTAATCTAGAAAGACACTCGTTGTTCAGATTTTGTCAGATACTTTGGGCTGGGACCATCAACTGTGAAGACTTTTTTGGTTTTTTCACCATGGAAAGTTTTGAAGGACCTGTTTGTTGTCTCAGGTAGACCATCCAGATAGAAGGAAATGCAAACCATCCCAGGCAAAAAAAAAAAAAAAAAGAACCACAGCCAACCGGCAAGATGATGCTCATAAACCAGGAATGCTTCCTAACCAGCGCTCAGAGAGCAAAGGCGGGCAAGGGCAGAGCTGCAGACTGTGCTGGGCTCTGCCGACCGCAGCCGTGGCTGCAGACCGGGAGGAAGACCACAGGGCTCTTAAGACACTGCGGGAAACGCCTCCCCCTCCTGTCATCCCCTCCTTTGCCTTCCCACTTCTGTCTCTTTCTCTCCAGTAGACACAGCATCGATTTCAAGGGGACTTCAGTCACTCCCAGATCACAGCCATCCCACTTGGAAACCCGCTGCTGTAGGGAAGCCGCGCCTGGCTGACTCAGCATTGGCAAAGGGGCTGCCGAGTCAAGGGATGAGTTACTTGTGAGCCTCACGGCTGGGTGACTGCAACAGCCTCTCAGTCGCATTTTCTCTCTTTAGTCAACAAACATCTAAAAGCTTCCCCACACAGCAGGGCTTATTTCAGGAGCTGGACACTGAGACTGAGGACAGCTTGTCCCTGCTCCCGTGAAGCGTGCAATTTTGGAAACCTAGTACTACCTATACACAGACACACGTGCTATGACCGCAGGCTGACACCACCATCACCTTCCTCCAGCATTAGGGACCTGGGCTCTGTCTTACTCCCCCTTGCCCGATGCTCTGCTCTGTAATCTGCCGAACAGCTGGCCGTCCTCTGCCAACTCTGTTGGGGACTCCATGTGTCAACAGGCTCCCAACTGCATGCATGCCAGGGGCCCCCCATTTACCTCTCCCAGGCTCTCTCTCACATCTCTCTGCCCTGCTCACCTGCCTGGGTGTTCATTCCTCTTGGTGTCTTCCCCTGACACCACCCTCTTCAGAAGTCAGTGCTCTGAGATCTGAGGTCTCCAAACTTCTTAAGTGGAAGGAGGAAACCAAGCTCATATTCAGGAGAGTGTGTGGAGGGCTGGAAATCAGCGGCCTTTTAAAGGCTGAGGTCATTGAAGGGCCCATCCTCATGGTCAAGCAGTCGACTGGACGCCCGCTCTCTTTCTGGACAGCTGGGGAGGCAGAGCAAACGTTCTGTGTTCGCTGCAGTGGTTATGGGCTCCACTTCCTTTTACTTCTGTCCACAATTCACTGGGTTCGGGCTTTTAAATAAAAAACTCTGTCATATTTGGCTAATTAGCTTTTCATTTTAACTTCTTCTTAATTTGCTTTAATCTGACAATGTGGCCTGAGGCTTCTGCAGAGGGCTGACATCATCTATTAGTGTGTATTTAAGTGGTTATCAGTGGGAGAGACAGATGGAAAGAGACACCGATAAAGACATTTCATCCCTAAAAGATATCCCTGTAACCCCACTGCACAGAGGGTAGTGGCAGGAGGTGCCCCTGCTCTCTGGGGCTGGAGGCTCTTCCGACAAGCCTCTGGGGGAGGGGGCCCCTGGCACACAGGAGTAGAGGCCAGGGGCACTGCTGAGCATCACACTGCACACAGGGCAACCCCACAAGAAAACAAAGGTGCAGCCCCAAATGTCAGCAGTGCCGAGGCTGAGACACTCTGGACCACAGTACATTAAAAAAGCCAGGGAACGTTACTTAACTACTTCCCGCTTGCGCCAAGGTTTATCTCAACTCTCTGAACTGTCAGTAACACCCCAAAGGGCTCGGCTGCCTCTAATGGCTGAACTTCTGCTTGTGGTCTTTTACCCACTCCCACCTTAAAGTTCAAAGTTATTGCTCACTGAACTCACCACTAACTGGTTATCTTTAACCACATGTGCATGGTTCTTGTTGGCCCACATGACTAGTAACCGTTCCACATTACGCACACATGAAACCTTTGTTGGGGAGTTGCTGCCAAAATCTGTGATGCTGGCTGTGCTGAGAGACACGGAAATAGCAGGAAGATAAGTAAAAGCAAAAATCTCGTGTGGCATGAAATTCCACTAGGCTTATGATGCCTTAACAATTTATTAGAGAACACTAAGGAACAAATTCTACCTTAAATGTGACAAAAGTCAGCTGCTTCTAGGCGTCTTTGTCTCTCCCTTCTTCCCATTATCAGGGGCTATAAGGAATGAGGAGGAAGACAGGAAGGAGCCTGGAAATTGCATGACACCAGCTCAGCATGAGAGCTGAACCTGAAAATCTCTGGTCTACGAAAATGAAAAGAGAGAACCAGGACCTGTCAGAATGGGCCAGACTTTCTCTTTTCCTTAACTTGAACTGCAAGACAATGGCGATTACTAGGTGGGGTCAGGTTCAAGGAGAAGGTGGATGCAGTACAGGGAGACTCTCTTATGGAAAACCTTCCCCAACACACACACACTCACACACACACACACACTCACACACACTCATGCACACACTCATGCACTCACACACACTCATTCACATACACTCACACACACTCATACACTCACACACACACTCATACACACACATTCACATACTCACACTCACACACACTCACATACACACACACTCATGCACACTCATGCACACTCATGCACTCACACACACACATTCTCACCCACTCATGCACTCACACACACACACTCACACACACATACACACACTCACACACACACTCACACACACTCATACACTCACACACACTCACACACTCACATACACTCATACACACACACTCACACACACACATACACACTCACACATACACACACACTCAAACTTACACACACACTCATACACTCACACACTCACACACACATACACACACTCACTCACACTCATACACACTCACATACACTCACACTCACACACACCCACACACACACTCACACTCACACACACTCATACACTCAAAGTTACACACACACATACTCACACACACTCACACACACTCACATACACTCACACTCACACACACCCACACACACACTCACACACTCACTCACACACTCACACACTCCCCCCACACACACACTCACACACACTCACATACACTCATACACACACTCACAACACACACACACATGCACACTCACATATATGCACACACATACACACACGCACACACTAACACACTCACACACACATACACTCAAAGTTACACACATACTCACACACACACACTCACATACACTCACACTCACACTCACTCACACACACTCATACTCACACACACTCACACACACACTCACTCACACACACACACACTGTGACTCTTCTGACTTCTGATGCTAATGCTTTCACCTTTTCTTACTTAACCAAAAATCAGAATTTGAAATGTGCTCTGGGCATATGAGTCTTGTAGGCCATACTGAATGTAGGCCAGAGTGCCACTTCTGACGGTTAGGAGGCAGCCAGAGCTGGTTCCGAGCTTAAGAGAGACTGTTAAGCAGCTGATCTGAGCTAGAAAAATAAATTTATGAGAAATAAGAGAAAGAAACTGTTCCAAGTGAACGGCAGAAGAAAACGTGGGTGTGGCCCTGTCATTTATGGGCACAACACCGACTTAGGAATTGTGATCTCACACGCTCATCTGACTGCGAGAAGCAGCAGCAGCACAGCAGAGGAGGAGAATAAGCGTCACTCGCTGATTTCGGGGTAGGAGCTTTGTAAATTTTCAGGAGGGGAAAAAAAAAAATAACAGTTCAGAAAAGTTGATCATCTTGCCCAACAGCACTCTGAGATTTAGGATCAGAGGTTGGTCTTGGGATTCCCCAGGCAGTCCAGTAACCATGCTGTGCTGTCTACACAAGAACGGTGCAGAGTAGAGGAGGAGCTGCCCAGGTGATTGGGAGGTCAGAGGGAAAAGAGGGTGTCAGGGCAGGAGGGAAGGAGCACTCCAGAAGCAAAGGGCAGGGAGGGTGCTGTCTGGTCTGGATGCCATCCTGCCCACGGGGGCCACGGTCGCAGCACACGGAGGGGGCGCTTCCTGCACAGCGCCTGCTGTGGCCCAGAAGACATCGACAAGGAGGGAGATGACTACGATGGGGTCTGCAGGCTCTTTTCAAAGTGTCAGCACTCCTCAGAATGACACAACTGCCCTCTGGAACGTGTTACCTTATTCAACAAGCATTTACTGAGCACCTGTTTTGTGCCAGGCACTGTTCCTGGCCATATGAATAAAACAGATCCTTAAAAGACAGGCCCTTTTCCTCTGGAGGGTCTTCTAGTGAGATATAGGAAAATGAGCAAATAAATATGAGAATGTCTGATCATGTTAAGTGCTATGAAGAAAACTGCACAGAGTAATATGAGAGGGACTGGAGGATCTCCTTTGGACTGGGTGGTTAGGAAAACCTCTTTAAGGAGGCAGCATTTGAGCTGAGCCCTCGAAGAGAAGAGCCAGTGACAGGTGAGACAGCTGGTTAGAGAGCACAGCCCATGCGAAGGCTCAAGGACAAGGTCAAGTGGTCATGAGACCAAGGGTGGCAGGTTCAAGGAAACACAGAGAGTCCCTGTGGCTGTGACTCTGGGAGGGAGGAGGAGCAGATGAAATGAGGTCACTGGGGTGAGCTCAGCCATACCAGAGGAATGCATCTGTCCATTTAACAATTATCAAGCATCCACTAGGTGCAGGGCATTGCTGAGGATATAAAAAGGAAAGATGAAACCCCTGGTTCGAGGGTTCTGTCTGCAAGGAAGAAGTCAGGAGTTTAGCAGGCGTGCAGAATACTTACACAGTTGTGTTAGAGAGTATTCCACTCCAGGCAGAAACACGATGTGGACATGACCGTGGTGCTTAGCAAGGGAAGGGGCTTTCCAGAAGCACTTGAATCAACACACCCATGCACCTACTCGAGCCAGTTTATAATCTGAAGAAGGGAACGCACTAGCCGTCCAAAGTCACGGTATGAGGTCTCAAATCCGGACATCTGCTCCGCTGGGGTCGGGAGGTGAGGTCATCTCAGAGATGAGTCACCGAGCCCACCTTTCGCCACCGGGTGAGCCTTCTCGGTCTTCGTGGGTGGGGCAGGGCCGTAGGAATCCCCCCACCCAGCCTAAATCGGGCGCACTCAGAAAACCCAGACAGGGGAGCTGCCAAGCCCAAGGCTCTGATTAGCACCTGATTCACCCAGGCAGTCAAGGCTGGGCGGCGACTGCTGGTAACAGGCCCCCAGTCTCCCCGGGGAAAGGCCTGCGGGAGTTTTGGTGACCGGGATCCCAGGGGAGCCTCCGCGTCACTCCCCACCGGGTAGGCGCGCGCCTGCGCGACCACCGGCCCCGCCCAGACTCAGAACGCGCCCGGCGGCGGCGGCGGCGCGCGTGCGCCCTGGCCCGGCCTCCGCGGAGCCCCCGTCCCCAGGCCCCAGGCCCCAGGCCCGGCCGCCGAGGCGCCGTCCTTCCGGAGGGCTCCGACCCCAGGGGCCTTGTCCCGTCCCCGCCCACCACCGTCCCCGGGAGACAACTCCCTTTGCCCTGGCCCAGCCTCCAAGGAGTCGTGTCCACTGTCCGGGGGTCCGGCGCGACAGGCGCCCAGCTCCCTGGGGGGCGGTGGGGGGACGTCGCGAACCCCTTCCCGCGGGGGCGCTGGCGCCTCTGCCCGGCGGCCGGGGAGCCCAGGCGCGGAGGGCAGGCAGCAGCGCAGCGGTCGGGCCGGCCGGGCGGACGCGAGCCCAGCCCGTGGTGCGCGGGAGCGCGCGCCTCCCCGCCCGCCGCACAGGCCCTGCCTGCGCCTGCCGCCGCGCCCCGGGCGCCAGACCGCGCGGCCGCCATGGGGAATGGGATGAACAAGGTAACGGGCCGCGCGCCTCCCGGGGCCCCCACCCCGGCCTCCCTGCGCGGGGCTTTCGCTGCGGGGGGCGCCCTGCGCGCCCGGGCCCAGAGGGCGGGGGCCGCGTGCCGGCGCCGCGAGGCCGGGCCGCGCTTCCGGGCGGGCGGCGCCCGACCTGCGCGCCGGGCCGAGCGGGGAGGGCTGCGGTTTCTGCCTGCTTCCCCCCCGCCCCTCTCCCTCCGCGGCACCCCCAGCTCCGCTCCTGAAGATCGCCGCCCAGGCCGTTACTAAACAGGAGGAGATAAGCGTCCCCTCTTCCGTAATGCCTTCTTCCCAGGTTTTTTACCGAGTGCGGATAACTTTTTACGGACAGAAAAGTTGACAGAGGCCTAAACCCTGGGGTGCCTGTAGCTGCCCGGGCGCGGGGCACAGCTTCGAAGCTGCCTCACCGCGGTCGTGCGGCTGCTCCCCGCCTCCGCTCGGCCGGCCCTCCAGCCCCCCCTGCCCAGACCCCTCCCGGCTGTGCCTCTCGTGCGGGGAGGGGGCCGGACCCCAGCGGCCTGGGGCAAACACGGCGACTGCCGGCCTAAAGAAAAGAACACAGAACTTTTTTTAAAAAAGCCCTCATCGAAAGCTGTCTGTTCTCGGGTGTTTGAAGCGGGCCTGGACCAAAGGGTGGACTCTGTCCTCTTCTCCTCCCCGCGGACCCCACTCACCCAGGGTCCTGCCAGGGGCGTCCACGGCCGACTCGTGGGCCCCGGGTTCCTTCGGTGTCCGCGGCCGAGGCAGGCAGGGAAGGTGCCGCAGGGAGTACCCTGTGTACCTGCCTAACTGCTTACCTGCCACGTTCACCGTGTCATTGAGACTCAGTTTACGAAAGGGCGAGTGTGCGGTTTAGGCCCGCATACCAGAGGATTTTGTTAACCAGGGTCATACCCTGCGAGGGCTTTTCGGGGGAAGGCGGGTGACAGTAATCAAGTTTGGAAAGAGACTGTTTCTTTCCTGGATAAATACTTGCATTATGTCTCCATTAGCACGGGAAGCCATCGGCACCGTGAATTTTTTTTTTTTTTTTTTTTTAGTGAAAGCAGAACCTCGAAGGGTCCTCTGCGAGGCTGTGGGGTCTGTTTGCCTTCCCATTAGTTGTGATTATGCCTCAGGTTTATTTTGGTGTTTTTCCTAGTTTTCTCCACTTGAGGTGTTCACTCCCCACCTTTTTCAGCATTTAATTTGTAGTATTTTTCTATTAAAACTGAAAGAACATACTTAGGGATACAGATCATTGCCTAAGTGTTCAAAATTATTTTCAGATTTTTAGCCAAAGCTGTCTTTTTCATACATGATTGTTACCTTTCAAAGAAAGCAGTATGTTTCTTATTAATGTTATTAACATAATCATCTTGTACTGTAAGTAGAACCAGTATCTCCAAGGTAGAAAAGGGGAAACGTGGGTGAAGATTTAGAAACGCCTTTACATCAGTGAGTTTTTATTGTGTGCTCACTGTTAGCCAGGTGCTAGTTGTGGGGGCCAAAGGAGGGTGCCGTGGTGAATGACACAGACAGGTCTTTCATGAAACCTTCAGTAGAGACCAGCAGTTGCCCAACAGAAATATAATGTGAGCTATGTGTGTAATTTAGAATTTTCCAGTAGCTACATTAAAAAAGTAAAAATAGTTAAATGATATATTTTATTTAACTGAAATATATTGTGAATATTGTCATTTCCACATTTAGCTACTAGATAAAATCACTGTTTTGCATATATATTTTTTGTGCTAAGTCTTCAAGCCTGGTGTATATTTGATGCTTAAATGACATCTCATTTGGGATCAGCCACATTCTAGGTGCTCAGAGCCGCTGTGGGTAATGGCTGGGGTATTGCATGACAGCATGTGTGTGTGCATGTGCACGTGTGTGTGATTTGAGAGAGAGAACACACGGTCCGGAGGAGTGGAGGCCCCAGAGGACAGAGAGGCAGAAATAGATGTGATGAGCACAGCCTGGACGCAGTGTTCAGTGCAGGCCAAGGGTCATGTGGAGTAAAGATGTTTAAGCTGAGATCTGAAGAACTGCTCAAAGTTGCAAGATTGTTCAGTGGCAAAGTAGGCTGCTGGAAGCCAGAAATTAAAGCCTTAACTAGAACGTGTTCGTGTATTATTGTGTAACTTGGAACTAGGCTTCGTTTCCTCTGTAAGAAAAGGAGTGGTTGGTCTGCAAACCCAGTGGAGGTAGTGTAAGGTGCTGGCCGTAGAGATGCCTTTCTGAGAACATTCAGCGCCTAGAAACACAAGCCCTTGGAACTGAAAACTTGATTTGCAAAGTGTGTGTGGGTCCTGAGGTGCCTGGCACAAGATTTATTTCCCATTTCACAAAAATCGGTCATCCTTGGCCAAGGAGAGCTTATGAGCCAAACAGTGCAGATTCTGTTCTCACTGTTTGGAACACAGCAGGTTTTATTTCTGACCCGTGTCCCTGTGGAGGGTCTTCTCATTGACGCGTGCCAGTCTGCTGTATGGCAGAACTTGTGCCCATGCCAGCTAGGTGAACGTGGCATTCTGCGCAGCTCGAGAAGGGCAGGGGAAGAGGCGTTTGCATTCTGTGCAGTTAAAGATGATGAGCAGACAGAGAAAAGAGTGCAGCAGTTGTTGACTTTTTTTTTGAGTCTCATATTATGTGCCTGCAGCCCTAGGATGTCAGTAGGCCTTATCTGACTATTTGTGCAGATTGGGAAATGGTCACTCAGATTAAGTGGCATGACTAAGGTCCTAAAGCTAGGAAGTGGCGGAACTGGTTTTGAACCCAGCTGCCACTGATTTTGATGATAGTAGAAGTCTTTACTTTAAACTAGAATGCCAGTTTAATCCAAGTGATTTCTAAAGACGCTGGAAAATAACCTGAAAAGAGCTCCCCAGAGTCCCAGATTAGTTGTAAAATAGGAAAAAGCCATCTCCTGTCTTCCTTCATGTTTGATATGGATAAAGAGGAGATGGGAAGGTTAGGCAACCAAGACTGGCCAAGGTGTGTGCCAAGGCCTGTTTTGAACTTCACCACGTAGGGTAACTCACCGAACCCCCAGACCGCCATTCCATCCCTAGGCATTTACAGGTGCCCAGCCCAGAGTCACCCACTGGGTGAGTGGCAGAGCCTGGACTCAAGGCCCGGTGGCCTGGCTCTTTTCTTCATACCGACTGCCTAGCTGTGCTGCTAAAGGCCAGTCTGGCAGGTGCCTCAAGTAGGATCAGGTTAAACTCAACAGGTTGCTGCAAGCAAATGTGTTTCTGTGGAGTCTTTGAAAATTCCTAGTTGAGTCCAAGCTCTCTCCAGGGTCTGACCACAACATCTTTTGGGGAAGGACCTGTAAAGAAAAGTCCTCATTCTCATCTTATCAGTCTTAAGTACAATGATAACTGATTAAAAACAACAATCAGATCTCTCTGGCTAAGCATCATACTAGAGAAATGTGCACGTTTTTATCTTGTCAGCCAGAACCAATGACCTAACAGTGGGCTGGAGCATTGCCCTCCTGGGGAAGCTTGTGAGCACCAGGTTTGGCTCAGTTCATCAGTCCTGTTCAGGGACCTCTTTCCTCCTCAGTGCCCTGTCTTCCCTGAAAGCAGCCTACCTGGTAGAAGTGATGCCACCCTAGCCTTTCATGGGAGACTTGCTCTTGGCAGTGGGAGGTCGACCCTTCCCTGAGTGCATTGCCTTGCTATGAGACGTGCACTGTTGTGAAAGAAAGGGGCACAGCTGTCAGAAAGCCTGATGTGGGGTGTCCACCACCCTGCTGTTCTGTGGGTGTGTTCTTGAAGGAGTCACTCAGTGTTCCTAAGCAGCAGTTTCTTTATTGCCCTCGATTAGTAGGGATGGTGGTTTGCTTAGCTAGTCTCCTTATTTGTTTTAAAATGAGTACAATGTTGCCTCCCCCAATTACTACCCAGATTCTTGGAGAAACAGATGAGAATGTACAAGAAGACAGTTTCTGCAAACTGCAAAGTACAGATTACTGTTGTTGTTTAGTCGCTAAGTCCTGTCCTGCTCTTTGTGACCCCAGGACTGTAGCCCACCAGGTTCCTCTGTCCATGGGATTTCCCAGGCAAGAATACTGGCATGGGTTGCCATTTCCTGGAGCAGTCATCTCAAATGAGATCTGAGTGACAAGCAGCCATCAGGTAGACGACAGGGCCGGGGCACCAACACCCTCATCAGAGGGAAAGGACTTGCTCCCTTAGAGCCTAGGACAGCCTCACATGGCACGCACAGACCTTCCTCGATCTGTCCTCACTCCACGCCACGGGGTGATGACTTCACTCCCACTGTGTGCTCAATTCTGGCTTGAGTCCCAGCTCGGTGATGTCACTGATCAGCCACTTCGCCCTCCATGAGCCAGGAGGAGCCTGAGCCTGCTGGAACATTGTTTCATTTATTTTCTCTTTCTTTGTCCTTAGGGATTACCAGCAGCAATTATATTGGGGAGATCTACTGGTCAAATATTTAGAGTTTTAAGTTTGAGTTGAGGCTGACTGATATAGACATTTAAAATTTATGGGCTTTTTATTCTCCTTGAAAACAAAAATGTAGCTTCTCTCCCTGTCAGTGCCCAGTTCTCCAGCTTTCCTGGATCTTGTTTTGTAGCTCTATATGGAAGAAACTACAGAAGTTGGGATTGAGCAGTTGGCTCAGATGGTAAAGAATCTGCCTGCAATGCAGGAGACCTGGGTTTGATCCATGGGTTGGGAAGATCCCCTGGAGGAGGGCATGGCAACCGACTCCAATGTTCTTGCCTGGAGAACCCCATGGACAGAGGAGCCCGGCAGGCTAAGTCCGTGGGGTCGCAAAGAGCCAGACACAACTGAGCAACTTAGCATGCAATTTGCTTTCTATTTCCAGCGCTTGAAACTGTAATTTACTCTCCCGGTCTGGAAAATGGAGTTGAAAGTTTACTCATTCAACTCTGTCCTCTCTTTACAGTCAAAATATTTGAATGCATATAAATGAGCAGCTCGCATGGTTTCAGGTGAGTTGCCTCCCTGATGTTGGTGAGGGCAGACCTCTGTCCTTGCCGGCGCTCGGCCCTGGGCGCTGATCTCCTTCAACCGTCCCACGCCCCCAGCCGGCGCAGCTGGCACAGTGTTGTCAGCCTCGACCTTCCCAGAGCAGAGAGGGGCAAAGCGGGATCTCTCAGGCCTCACCCACAGTGGTTTTCTGTCTCTCTCTTCTTTGCCTGGCCCCTCCCACCTGGCTCATGTTGCTCATCCATTCACTGAAGAGACATTTCCCTAAGCAGTGATCGGCTGATCATGGAGCAGCCACTCAGGGTTAGAGAAAACGTATTCACAGATACGATGCAGACAGCATACAGGGTCATAGTCATCTACCCCAACATTTGAGGTTTCAAAAATATACAGTTGACAGTGTTTGAAGATGGAGATGTTTCCCATGAGACCTAGATGCTGGAGCTGGGGAGCCTGACTTGTGTCTCTGCCTCATCACCTCGGGGTGTGGGGCGGAGGCTAAAGGCGTCAAAACCTCCATCCCTGAAGGACAGCCCTTGTTGAGGTATCCAATTTCCCAGAGCTATTTGGAGCCCTGGGAAGAGTTTAATCTGGAGTCACACGGTCAACTTGGCACCTTGAAGGCAGGTTCAGGAACCCTTTGGGGGACAAAGCCCAAGGTAGGGGGATCTCTAAGAAGCTGTGTCAGTAGATCAGATGGGAGCTGGACAAAGGCCTGCACCGCGGTTTCCAGAGGAGCAGACTGGTTGGGATTCCAGGGAGGTGTGGAAGCCGTGCTGACTAAGGTGGGAGGGACGCCCAGAGGAGGGCGGGCTCTCCCGCTGGTCCCTGCGGTGCCGGCGGGGCTGCTCTCCCAGCTGGGCGGGGCTTTGCTGCCCTGGGACTTGCTTGAAGATTTGTGCAGTTTATTTACATTTGTGCATTTTTCTGGGTTGAAAGGCCTACCAGATGCCTAGTTGTAAGCAACAGAATCCAAATGAGTCTGCTTGAGGTGAAACAGGGCAGAAGGCCGGGAGGGCTGGAGAACCAGATTCAGGCAACTCTGCCAGGAGCAGATCCTAGGACTGGTCTGGGGAGAGCATCTCTGCAGCTGCCCCAAGGTGCTGCCGCTGCTGGCACTACCAGTGGGCTCTGTGGGTTCTGGCAGCCCTGCGCCCCCGCTACCAGGCAGGGTGCTGTTGGGTGCTGCGCTGTCTCTGCTCCAGCCTGGAGCAGCCACGGAGGCCTGCTGCCGCTGAAGCAGAGAGCCAGTGGGCTGAAGGCTGGTGCTGCCTACCAGGCTCCAAAGTGGGGTCTTCCAAGTCTCGGAAACCAGTACACAGCTGTCAGTTGCAGGGTTTGTAACTCTCAAGCAGACCCGTGGGATGAAGGGCCCCAAGCAGTGAGGGTCTCTGCCTTCTCTAGAGAGAATGCTGGGAGCAGAGCAGGCAACTTTCCAGGGTGGAGCTTCTCGGGGAGCCTGGGCTGTCTGGCTTGGTGGGGACTGAAGAGAAGTGGGGTCCTTCAGGGGTAGGAGGCCACGGTGAAGGTTTCCGTTTGGCCTCCGTTTCCTTTGGAAAGGGTTTACCATTGAACATTTTGATCTAGAAGAGGACCCAACGAGAATGTGACTTTCAAAGGTTGATTTGATGAAATAGATAAGTTCAGTGGCTACTTCTGCAGCCTATGAGGTTCCAGACTGGGGTCCTTGGCCGCATAGCCAAGGGCCAAGGGCTGCGATGGGGCTGGGGGTAGTGGAATGCAGGGGGCTGAGCATCGAGAGGAGAGCTCCAAGGGGTTCGTTCAGCACCCGTAGAGTCATGGTTCGAGGGTAGCAGAGCCCAGAGGTGAGATATCACATACCCCTGTTTCTTCTGTTTAAAGATAATACGAAACGTATTTGCTTTTGTTTAGTAGATAAGGTAGTAGAAGTACAAAGAAGAGAAGGAAAAATGGGTCGTAAAATCTTTTCCCCAGTTAGGCCCCTTGAGTTTCTGAAGAAACTGATTGGAGTAGTGTGTGCCCTATATGGCAGCGTGTCCTTCCTGGCCTCCAGACCCCAGCTCCCCCCCGGGTGAGCACCAAGGAAGGCATTCCTTCGTACTCATTTTGATGTTTCTGAGATACAGTAAATACGAATACTTCCTTCTAACCGCCCCGCACACCCAACATCTCGGTGGCATTTGACCTAGAGCCCTGGACACCTGCAGGGCTGCCCGTCTCTGCACCCTCCGTGTCACCTCCTCCACGCCCGCTCCCAGGAGAGACCCGCCTCTCGCAGGGCTGGCCATCTCCACCGTTCCGCTGCCCATCCTCCTCTCTCCCGGCCCACTCCTCTGGGACATCAGGGCCCCACAAAGGTCCTTGGGGACCCTAGAGGGGCCACGGTGCCCCCTCCTCCCTGGGCGAAGGGCTCAACAAGGAAAGTGGGACGTTGGCAGGCCGAGCCTGTCTTGGTCAGACTGCGTCCCCAGCGCCCAGAGGGTGTCCATGTGTGGCTGGAGCTCAGTAAACCGTCCGTCCACAGGAGCCCATTCGGCTGCTCTGGGGAGACAGACCTGCTCTGCGACTATGGTGTGGTCTGTTGTAACTGGCAGCTGTTCATGGTCAATGTTATGAAAGAAAAATAATTTCAGCACATTACAAATGACAATGAAGATTTTATTCAAGACATTACAAGTGAAAGGTGGGGTTCTGCCCCCAGTACAACAGGGGCAGGTGAGTGGATGGAAGATCACTGACGGAACTTGGTTAGATGCCAAGGGTGGAGGAAGAGGAGCTTGGCTGATACTAAGAGCGGGTGGATGCTTGACAGCTGGCTTAGCAGGATTCTTTGCTAAGTGTGGCCAAGGACCAGGCCTGCAGAGGAGACTCAGAGGAGCCTGAGCTACGCTTGGTCCGGGAGGCTGTCTTTGTCCCCATCAGTGAAAAGAACTGTGCTGGTTTTGCCCTCGAATGTCTCATAAAGACAGGACACGCCCTGGGGGATGGGAGATGGTAATGACAAAGCCCCGCACAGGCAAGAGCTGCCAGGGAACGCAGTTTGAGCCGTCTCCTGGATGAGCGTGCACTGTTCTTCCATTTTAGAACAGGAATTGTGAACTGTCTGTTCCACCCTTGCTCCCAGGAGAATCCCGCAGACTGTTTCAGGAGAGACCTGCTGAGCGCTTTATCTCCTTGGCAGTGGATGCCGGGGTTTCCTCTGAGACACGGCTCTGTATTTCCTGGTTCCAGGGAGAATCCTGCCTGCCTCAGTCTGTGACTTCAGGCGGCAGCAGACGCCCTCAGTCCCTTGGGGTGCTTTCCAAGCCAGTTTTGGCTCCCAGCGTGTTGAGTCAGCCAGACTGACCACAGGGCCCAGTGCCCACGTCCCTTCTGGGTCTTGCCTCTTGTCTGGAGTGGTTATTAACAGAACCTCTTTTCACTCTCATCAGTGTCCCGTCTTGGCCAATTAGTCCCACGGTTCCCAGCACAGATGCTGAGCCTGTGTCCTAGTAGGTCCCCGCAGTCACTTTTTGGCAGCAGCTGGATGTCAGGAAGGTGCTCGAAAGAATCCACACAGCTGATGAACATTACTGCCCCTGCTCTCAGCTTTCTTACCAGGAGCGGAGGGAAGAGGGAGTGCGAAGCCGGGTGGCTGATGGGGGTGTCGCCAGGGCACGGGGCTTGCGGTGAAGCTCACCACAGCCAGTACGCTGTGTGCACTTGGAAATCACATCGGCGGTGTAGCTTCCCGGGAGGTGTCTGTATTTGAATTTCCGAGTTTCCATACAGAGTATTGCAGGGCAGAGTTGGCTTCGTACTCTGCAAAGTGGAGGGCACCTGTGACCTGCAGTCACCCATTCTCACCTCAGATCTGCTGAATCTGTGTCAAGCCTAGGGCTTTCCAGAAATCTGATTCTGGCTTGAGAACCTTAGAAGAAGTAGACGTTCTGGAGTAAATGTGTGTGCTTCTTAACTTGCACGTTTAGACAGCTCACTCATTTAGCAACTCTCTACTGAATGGTCGTCATGGGCTAAGCACTGGGCTGGGCGCTGGGTCTGCAGCCCAGCAGAGGGGACTGCCCTCCACCTGGTGATGCCCACGACAGCATCACGTGAAGGGAGCACAGAGGATGGGGGCGCTGAAGCAGGAGCCCCCAGACATGGGGGTGGGGCTCAAGTCAGGCCTCCGCAGGTTGTGAGTTGGAGCTGAGGCCCAAAGGATGGGGAGCAGGAGGGGAGGGACAGCAGGTGCGAGTCCTCAGACGGCGGTGGCCGGGTGCTGGAGCCAGAGCAGAGGGGCTGGGGAACAGGAGGCAGGACGGGAGGAGGGGCCGTGGAGACTCTGGTTTGGGGCTGGACTCAGAATGTGGCGAACACTGTGAGGCCTGGAGACAAGGAGACCTTTGGGTCTGTCTGAGAAGCTGCTGGGAGGTAGGTGTGGTGGGCACAGGCCTCGGGAGGGCCCAGCCTCTGTGTCGAGTGCCATCAGCCTGAAACCTGTAACACTCCTGTCTGGTCTGTGTCTCCCCATAGATCCTGCCTGGCCTGTATATTGGCAACTTCAAAGGTGAGTTCTCTCTGCGTTATTGTGGTAGAACATGCAAGAAGCTATTAAATAAGCGGTTGTAACCTTCTTTAAGCGGCAGTAAGTACATTCTCGCTATTGTGCAGCCGCCACCCGTCCCCAGCCCGCTTTCGCTTCCAGCCGAGTCTCTGTCCTCACTAGGCACTACTTCCTGTCCTGCACGCCAGCCCTTGGAAACCACCCTCCCGCTGCTTGTCTCTGAGTCTGACTGCTCCGGGGCCTCGTGTGAGCCGGCTCGTGTGGTCCTCCTGTGACGGGCTTACTTCACGGAGCTTGACGTCGCTCTCCCGTTGCAGTAGCTTGCGTCATAATTTCCTTCCTTGTTAAGACTGAAAAGTAGTGTGTGGATGAGCCACACTGTGTCTGTCCTTCACCTGTGGATAGACACAGGTGTCTTTTGCCAATGGTGAGCTTGCTGTTTTAAAGCTCAGCTTTAGGCTCTCATGCATGACGGAGTCGAGGTGTGGACTCAGTGTGAGCAGTCTGGTCTGGACAGGACCACCACTGGTAGCCTTATCCTTGTACCCCAACATCTCGGCCCATGGCTCAGAGAGTGGTGTAGAGAGCCCTGCAGGGTCCACCTTGACCTCTGACCTTCGTTGAACTGTACAACATGTTGGAGTTTTATTATCAAAAGAGGATGGCTAAAAGGCACATTTAGCAGTATTATAACTTGTTTATCATCTTTATCACTTTTATTTTCTAGTTAGTAGTACATTTTCAGAGACCTATTTTTTTAGTCACCTGGGGAAAATAACTGGCAGTTTCATCTCTAGCCGATTATTCTCATCACACATTTCTCTGCAACTTCTTTGATATTTACTGATATGCTATCAGCTATTGACTTTTCATTTTTAGCTTATTTGTCTCAAAATGCTCTGAGGTTGCAAAGGTGAGTAGAAAGGCACAGAGCAAAGTGTGCGGGGAGGGGAGGGGGAAGGGGAGGGGGCGGGGCTGGCCCCACCGCCTGTGAGTGGGGGGAGGGCGGGTGTGCTGTCATGGGTGGGCCGGACACAGGCAGCAACCAGCCTGCCGTGCTGGTGGGGAGTCCCTCCTCACCACGCCTCCCTCTCTGCACACACGCACTGGAACACACTCCTGTCTGTTTCCTGGTTGTGTAAATCTGCAAGTTCAGGTTCACATTGACTCTTAAAACAGTCTCTGACATCTCTGCCCTGATATTCACGTCCTCTTCCCTGAGCACACTGGACTGACAGCATCTCATTGCTGCTAGAAGGTGTTAGAAATAGTCCTGGAGTTGCTAAATTACTAAGCTCTTCTGTTCTGAGAAAGCAGCGAGTGCTTTGTGGCAGGTAGGCGAGTTGGGCTGGAATGCATGAACATCTTTTGGTTATTTAATGAGTTGTTATTAATGGTTTCGTGGGGAGAGGGGAATGTCTTTGAGTTTGGAAACAGTATGGAGTTTAGGATAAATTCTTGGATGTAGAATTGCTGGGTGAATATTCTTACAAATCAAAAACTGTTATTACAGTTTTATTAAACCCAGCCAAATTTAGGGCTTCTGCCAGGTGTCCCAGCACACTTGCAGACGGCAGGCCTTGGTCTGAGCAGCAGAGGACTGAGCTCCCCGAAGACTCCCTGCTCACGGAGAGCTTATGCGCATGTGGTGGGCGGGCTGAAGCCCCCAAGGCCGGCCCGGCTGCACGTGCGCTCCTTTCCGTAGTGCCCGTGGCTGTAGACAGCCGGGGGCATGCCATCATCGGCAGTGCATTTACACGTGTGGACAGACACATGCTCTCGGGAAGAGCTGTCCCAAGGTGTGTGTGTGCGGATGGCGCCACCGCAGAACAGAAAGGCTGGGACTGGACTGGGAGCGCGGGCAGCAGAAGGAGCAGCAGTGCCTCCGGGGCCGCTTCTGCGCTCTCAGGGGCCCAGCAGGCAGGGTTCTGATCTGTGGCACCAAGGGTGGTTGGGTTCAAAACAAAGTGATTTTGGCTTCAAACCACCTTTTTTGTTGTTGTTTACCTTAATCTGTGTTACAAGTGTATATTCATGGGGCGATGAAAATAGTCTAAGTTTAGGTTGTGGTGATGGTTAGACAATTCTGAATATACTGAAAACCATTGAATTGTACACTTTAAAAGGGTGAATTATCTCAGTAACACTTTTTTCCCCACTTTATTTTTTAAATTGAAGGATAATTGCTTTACAGCATTTTGTTGTTTTTGGCCATACATCAACAAGAATCAGTCATCGGTGTCCCCTCCCTCCTGACCTTCCCTTGCACCTCCCTCTCCATCCCACCCCTCTAGACTGTCACAGAGCCCCTGCTCCGGTTTCCTGAGTCACACAGCAGATTCCCGTTGGCTATCTGTTTTGCATGAGGTGCGGTAAGTTTCCACCTCACTCTCTCCGTACATCTCTCCCTCCCCACCCCTCATGTCCTTGGACCTGTTCTCTATGTCTGTTTATCCGCTGCTGTTCTATCTCACTAACACTGTTTCTTAAAAAAAGGAAAAAAGAACATATATATAAACAATTACTATGGATATAAGTTTGAGCAAACTCAGGGAGATGGCGATAGACAGAGAAGCCTGGTGTGCTGTAGTTCATGGGGTCACAAAGAGTTGGACATGACTTAGCAACTGAACAATAACAAAACAATTATTGATTTTCCAACTTCGTTCCTGGGTGGAGTCAGAATCTGGAAGATCCTGGCCCACAGTGTCTCCTCCAACTGTGCAGACCCTCCCCAAGACCCTGCCACCCCAGCAGCTCTGAACGCCTCTCCTGCTGGCTGCCTCACTTTGTCTGGGAGCCTAATGCTCCAGCTTGACCGTTTCACTACTTGTCCAAAATATACAGGCTGGTGGGGATTGGAAAATCACATTTGAGTTAAAATGTGGGGGATGCCTGTCTCTGGACCCTAAATAAGTCCAGTTCCTGCCAAGTTCAAAGCTCACCTAGATCACAGCTTGGTGTAGTTGGGGGCTGGGGGGCTGGATGAGTCCCCATGTAATGGATTGAGAGGCTGTTTGAGGTGGTTGGAGCAATTAAGAGAGTCAAAATAAAGTCAACATTTTTATATTACTTTTAAAGATTATTTTCCTGACTTTAGAAGTGGTCTGTGCTTATTGAAGAATATTTTGGAACGGTGCTTCTTCGTTTCCACCGTTACTCACTAAGGCTTACTCGGAATGTGGCCCTGCTATAGACCTTGAACTAAGTTGGAGCCCAGGAATCTGCCTTTTTTAAAAACTCCGGGAGGTTCTTAGGCATGTTGAGCTTTTACAGCCATGTTTTGAACACACACACACGCAAACAATAAAGAGGAAACAACATGCATCTCTGTCTCTTCGGATGGCCGCTGCCTCTTCCTGCAGCCGCCGCCCCCGTGCTTGCTGTCTCTCTGCGTTCACAAGTCCGTATTGGGCTTGTAGTTTGGCGCCTGCTCCCCTCTCCCCTGTTTCATGCTACATCCTGAGCAGCTCTCACAGCGCTAACATTCTCCAGAAACAGAATGATCAGACATCCGGTCCAAAGTCATCTCACCCTGTGTCACTTTAGAAGACATGTCCCGGGGCATGGGCCTCCTTGTCTCCCGCGGCACCCTGCTCTGTAGGTTAGCAGGAGTTCCAGCTTGAGGGGATTTGCGTGGCTTTCTTCTCTGGGTAGGTTCATAGGAAGGGGATATAATTTGGTATCTTCTTAGTTTCATATGCAGATAATTTAATAGCCAGATGACTTATGAATTACTTTGTTTGGACTTTCCAGAAAGTATCCATTTTTAGTTTAGCATAAGTGGATATAGTTGTTGTAAACCACGTCACGCCTGCATCTGGGCCCGTTCCCTGCTGCTGGACATTACAGTGGGTTAGTCTCTGGCAGGTTCCTGTATCTTAGACAGAAGATTGTTTTGTATTTAATTTTACCCTAGATTACTAATCATTAAGAGGTAATTAAAAATATTTGAAAAATCTTTCTTTTTCCATGTTCCGTGTGCATAGCTACCGTGAGGGTGCGCAACTAAATAAGCACCAGCTGCAGCATGACTTAGTGGTTCATTCCCTTCAAACAGCAATCATCATCATCATAATATTTATCAGTCTACATACTTTTCAAGCTCTGTATGACCACTTTGTATCAAAAGACTTGTCAGTCAGAACTAAACCGAGTTATCTTCAGATCACCTAAGAGCAGTAACTCTAGATTCCCTTTGTTGTTCAGTCGCTACGTTGTATCCAACTTTTGCAACCCCATGGACTGCAGCAGGCCAGGCTTCCCTGTCCTTCACTGTCTCCTGGAGTTTGCTCAAACTTATGTCCATTGAGACAGTGACGCCATCCAGCCATCTCGGTTGTCCTCTCCCCCTCCTGCCCTCAATCCTTCCCAGTATCCGAGTCTTTTCCAGTGAGTCGGCTCTTCGTGTTAGGTGACCAAAGTATTGGAGCTTCAGCTTCAGCATCAGTCCTTCCAGTGAATATTCAGGGTTGATTTCCTTTAGGATTGATTGAGTTGATCTTCTTGCAGTCCAAGGGACTCTCAAGCACCTCAAGCACCACAATTCAATTACGGATTTTTAAGAAAGAAACATGCAAGTAATTTTGTGTTTTTTCCTTAAGGAGTAATTCACTTGCAGAAAATACTAAAATGTCCCCCCTTTCTTCTGTGGCAGATGCCAGAGATGCAGAGCAATTGAGCAAGAACAAGGTGACACACATCCTGTCTGTGCACGACAGCGCCAGGCCGATGCTGGAGGTGAGGGCGCTGGTCATGCACCTGTCCGTGCGGTGCCCCTGGGCGGGGGAGCTGGGCAGGCAGCGTGTGCGCGGCAGCGACAGCTCCGTGTCCTGGCTGCGCTGAGCCTTGCTTGGCCACGCCGGGGCCTGGGCCTCGGGCTGGGCTGGGCCGGCAGGGGGTGCTTCTTGTTCTCACCACCCTCCTGTCATGTCACTACCTTGACTTTCTCGGCTGAACACCGAAGAACAGGCTGATGCAGTGTTTCCCTCTAGATTTTAAGGACATTTAAAACCTATTTTCATTCCTTTCAAAATTACCTCCTGTTGTAGAATCCCAAAGATTTCGTGCTGCTCGTTTCCTGCTTTCTTTTTCCATTTGCGCTCAACTATCATTTGCGCCTCGGCGGACAGATTGTCCCTAGAGATTTTCTAGTGCTTCTCTCTGCAGACGGTCGGTGAAGAAGCTGCTGTTGTGTTTCAGGTTTTAAAGTAAATAGGATGTGTCTGCCTGTACACTGATTCCAAAAACATCTTCAATTTTACCCTAATGGATGGTTTGAGCTGTTGGCTGGGAGCACAGTCTCTCACTGTTTATTAGCCTTGACAAAGCCCAAGCTACCTCTTTTCAGAAAATAGTGTGAATATGGTTGTTCAACGTGTGTGTGTGTGTGTGTGTGTTTCTATTTCAGGGTGGGGTATTGGAAGGGAGGTGTGGCTCATTCTGGAAGAGCCACATTCGTGTGGCTCATCATTCAAGCAGTTTTCACTAAAATTCGTATTATACAAGAGTAGGTCGTATATTCTTATTTCAAAGTCATCAGTTTTACCTGGCCATTAGAGCTGCCGGATTTCAGTCAGTGTCCAAAAAGATGAGAACTTGGAGTGATAAGCAGTTCAGCTGGCATCACCGTGAGAGCACCGCGGGAGCCGAGCAGGCTCTTGCTCTGGATCCGAGCTCAAAGTTCCCTCTGCTGCTTTGCCTCATGGTTTTGTTAAGGCGCGATAATTTGTGCTGCAGCCTGGTTTTATTGGAAACCACAGCAACAAAGCATCATTGTTTCAGAGGCCGACATCTCCTTTGAAAATAGGTATCCGTTTTCCATGTATCAACAATAGTTTGTTAAACCCACGGCCAAGCGATGGCCTAGGTGATAAGTTAAATGTAAGCTGGTCATGACTGACTTCCTCTCCAATCGCAAGATGAGGCTTAGGTTTCCTTTGTTTTAATAAACTGCATCAACGTCCTGCCTACCCTGACCCTCCAGGCTGCCTCGTGGCGTTGTACCCCGCTGCCCACAGCCGCCATCATGTAGGAAGCCAGCCGGGAGTCTGTGCCACCGCCACTTCTGCCCACAGAGCTGGCCTTCAAGTCTCGGAGGAAAGAGCCCCACCCTCGCTTGTCCCACCCCCCACTTTACACACAGGAGCAAGGGCTGGAGGGCTGGCGAGTGGAGCCCGTGCGATTGCACCCTGGTGTAAGCAGAACGTTGCTGATGTGAGAGTGTCAGTGCCCTGGGCAGACTGTGCCCCTCACCAGCCATGACTGCGTGTCCTCTTTACTCTCTGTGAGAAGCAAGGGGCACTGTGCCTTTTCCCCATGAGACTGCCTCTTTCATCCGGAGATGTCCTGTCTCAGGCCTCGGGTGCTGTCATTATCTCAGCCAGTAGGTACTTTCCCGTGATCCTGTGTTTGCTCCAAGCTAGACCTCTGTTTTACAGCATGGCATAGTTTATCACTGTCCTTATTTTATTCATTTTTAACTTCACGAGTGATTCATGAGTATGTTCTTATTTTAAGCATTAAAGCAATAGATTCTCTGATGGCACAAGTGGGAAAAACGGGCACTGCAGTGATGAGGATGAGCCTGCTCGCCTTCAGGGAGTGGACAGAGGGAGTCTGCCAGGGTCCCGAGGGCTCTCGACCTTCCCTGAGCCCTTTACCTGATGCGTAAATGTAGCCGTCTCTCTTAAATTCCAGACTCAGTTCCAGAAGCCCTAGTCTCTCTAGGCTGAGACGAGTCTGGGAAGTCGTCTCCACGTTGTGCTCTTCCTGACCCTTGGAGGAGAGCAGGACCAGGATGGGGTCAAAGGGAAGAGCGTGTTCCGTGCTGAGAGGCAGCCTGGTGAGGGCAGGCGGGACAGGGCCGCTGCCTCCTTCCCTGTCTGGGGTCTTCAAGGCCCAGAGTGTTTATGGGATGTACCCCGGCTTCCTCTGGGCAGACCCGGGCTGGGGCGGGCCAGACGTAGGGAGGCAGTTACTGTCTAAAACTGAGAGGTTTTGGTCCTGACACATCCTAGTGGAAGCTCTAGGCGTCTGGAGACTCTGGCTGGGGGAGTGCCAAGTCACGCCTCCTGGCAGGGCCCTGCCTCCATGGGACCACCTGCTCATCACCAGGGCCCGGGAGCCTAGCCCGCACAATGGCAGCGTCCTGGCCGCTGTGGCGGAACCGGACCCGGGGCCCAGCACGTCACCTCTAGCAAGTGGCAGAGCTGGGGAGGGGCCGTGGCCTTGTAGCTTAATTTCAAATAGGAATTAAGCCCAAACCGTAACTATAACGTTGAAGGAGGAACATCCCTTCCTCTGACTCCACGTTGAGGGCCGGGCAGGGGAGCTGCTTCTGCTGAAAACATTTCCCTTTTTTGTGAGATGTGTCTTCAGCGCCTACTGGTTGCTCCAGATTTGAGGGGGTGGTGAAAACTGCTGTCACAAAGGCAGTGCTGTTTCAAATCAGAAACCCCATGTTGTTTGTAGGTGCTGAGGAAGTAATATTGAGCAATGAAAGGTTTCTCCCTTCCCCTGAGAAAAGAACCAGAGGCCCGTCTTTCTAATGTAAGAATTTCGGAGTTTGTTTCATTTTTCATGTTGGTATTTAACCAGAGCACCTGCAGGAAGCAACTATTTTCCACTTTTAACAAAAATACTTTTAAAGTATTCTCATTCCTTCACTGGGCTAATGACACAAAGAATTCAATTTTAAAGTGATTTCTATTTTCAGATTAAATAGAAAAAAATAGTTTGCATACGTATATTCACAACAGGGCATGTGTGCATGCCGGATAGGTATTTTGAGCTTGAGTTCAGCGTGGATATTCTTCCCATTTTGAGTTGTGACTTGTATTTTGAACCATTTATGCATTTGTTTTTGTTTTCAAGATTAGGATGTTTTCATAGGCCAGCATTTATTCCTGGCGATTCTGTTTTATATCTTCTTTAACACGAAAACCATTTTTTGAGGTGTCCGGGCTCAGAATTTAACATTGTTGGTTCTGTTTGCAGCCGACCACTTCTGCTGGCTCTGATCCTTCCTGTGGCTGTGTGTCTGTACATACAGGTGTGTGTCTCCCAGAGCCGCTGGGTCTGTGTGGACGGTGGTCCTGAGTGCCTGAGGGGCTCCTGGAGGGGCTGGCCCCCTGCCACCTGTCTGTCTGGTGGCCCCCTCCGTTTCTCGCCCTCAGAGGTCTTGCTGCCTTCCCAGATCTATACAAGCCCAACCAAGGTGTGCAGGGGCACTTGAAGTTTAAGAAACTTGCTTCTGGGGCCACGTCTCTCTCTCTCCCTCCTCTTGCCCCTGACCCCGACGAGTCCTCCCGTCCCGCAGAGCTGGGCCCAGCTCTTGGTCCGAGAAGGACACTCCAGGGCCCACCAGCCTCAGGCCTGCTGCCCTTTCCCTGTAACATCTGCAGTCATCAAATGGCAGTCTGACCCCTGTCCTCCTGTGCTGGTCCTAGGCCACTGCGGGCACTGGGTTTCTCGGTCTCCCCAGCACTCAGCCCAGCTCTTGCTCAGAGTGCTTCTGACAGGCTCCGTGCCGAGTGCTTTTGAGCTTCACCGCCAGGTGAGAAGCCATGTCTCTGGGGTTCTGTGACTGACTGCAGGGTGTGGAAAAAGAGTGGAGTCTCACCACAGCGCCCTGTGAGGTCAGAGGTCGTGTAGCGCAGGGCTGCCTCCCCGGGCACCCCCACTGTCAGGAAGCCCGGTGTGCAGATGCTTGGCACGCGCAGTTGGTGTGGCCTGCAGTCCAGAAGAGCCTGTTGCTAAGCCCCCGCCGCCGGCTGACGCTCCTGTGACTCTGACGGGCCTGTCTCAGCGGTCTTCCGGCTGCCTCGGGTCTGCATCAGAAGCCTGGTCCTGCAAGGACAGTGCCGTCTCATATACGGACAGTGGGTGATTAATTAAAAGAAGACTTCCCACAGCAAGGCAGGTGAGGTGGGGGCAGAGTTCTCTGAGACCTCGTCTCAGGCCCCGGGGGCTTGGAGGCAGACCGTGGGAAGCTGAGAGGACTCCCCGGGCTCCAGGCCTGCGTCCCGATCCGCAGGGAGAACTGTGCCCCCTTGCCTTCCTCAGAGGCTTCCTAGGCAGAGCCAGCTCTGCCCTCCTCCCAATCTGGTGACCTTGCCAGCTTGGCTCTTAGCACCCCGAGCCCCCTCCTGTCCATGACCTTCACGTCATGGGAACTATTGCCACACGCCACACGCCTCGTCCCAGGCACACGGGTGCGGGCAGGAGGCTCCCTGCGGGTCTGCTTGTGAGCCTGTTGGATGCCACACGCCTCGTCCCCGGCACACGGGTGCGGGCAGGAGGCTCCCTGCGGGTCTGCTTGTGATCAGGAAGCTGGAGCTGGCCCTCACACCCAGCAGAAAGGCCCTGGCCAGTGGTGCTCTGTAGAAAAGAAATGCTCTGCAGCCATTCAAAAAGAAGAGGAGGGCTTATACGTATGCAGAGGAAACAGTTAACTGCTAAGCAAAAGAAGCAAGTTGTGGAATAATACCCACACTATGATCCCATTTATGCCCATCACACATTAATAATGTACTGCTGTATATACAAATATGGGGCTTCCCAGGCGGTGCTAGTGGCTAAGAACCCGCCTGCCAATGCAGGAGACTTGGGTTTGATCCCTGGGTCGGGAAGACCCCCTAGAGAAAGGCATGGAAACCCTCTGCAGTATTCTTGCCTGGAGAATCCCATGGACAGAGGAAACTGACGGGCTGCAGTCCCTAGGGTTGCAAAGAGTTGGACACAACTGAAGTGACCTAGCACGCATACACGTCCATATATGTGTGTAAAGGCACAGATAAGAGTTTGCAGGGACCGTGTCATACTCCTAGGATTGACAGAGGGGAGTCAGTTAAGAGAAGAGGGTGGGAACACAGAGTGTCACTTTTTTCTTACTTATTTTCCTCAATGGGAGGGTCTTCATAGTATCTTTTTGGATGGAGGGATCACGAAAGGAAGATGAGCAGGTGGCCACCTCTCAGAGTCTGGACCAGTGAGAGGCAGGCTGCACTTGGATGTCTAGGCGTGGCTCGAACGGGCTCTGTGGCAGCAGTGTCCCCCATGGATTCACATGTACGTGTGTGACCTCAGACGTGCTGCGTGCTCACCATCTGTGGCCAGTGCCCACAGAGTGCCTCTTTCAGACATCCCGATCTTCAGGGGGACAGCCCGCGGCACACCTTCTGACTGCGTCCATCTGATTTTCAGCATCAGTTGTGTTTCCCTTCGACTGCTTCAGTTGAGTGAGTTGACGCCCTTTTGGAGCTCACGGATCCCCTGGTGACGCAGGTTGGACCCTGGGCAGGAAGTCCTGTTCGGAGTGGCTGGCGTGGATGAGTTCGGTCACTTACTGGCATTGCCACCCGCCACACTCTCGTCACTGCTGCTGAGGTTCAGGGCCTTGAAAGCTGCTCGCTGTCGGGCCTGGGGCAGCTCTCAGCTTGACAGCCGTTGCCATCTCTCCACTGAGTCCTTGAGTGTTGGTGACACGACCTGCACCGAAGGCTTGCAGGTTTCATGTGTTGAGGTAAATTTGTTTGAAGCCAACCCCAGACTTAAATAGAAATGACTCAAATAGAAATGATTATGGTAGGTATCGAAAACTGTCTAGTAATCTCTCTTTCTTAAATCCAGCTGTGTCTGAGTTCCGTGTGTGGGGGCAGTCAAGTGCAAAGAAGGTGGCCCCCCACCACGCCGGTCCCTGGCTGCTGGCCTTCTGTGTCAAGTGGAGGTCCAGAGCTGGAATTCCAGCTTGGGTGGGCCAGAGGGGCAGAAGGCGTCAGGGGTTTGTTGGCTCCAGAGAGGAGAGAGGCCTTCTCGTCTCTGGGTGAGCGCGCCGTGCTAACTGCCTGGCGCCCTGCAGCCCCTGCCCTTCAGCTGTGGGTGGTCTCTTGACTTCGCACACTTGCTAGTCAGCCTCTCCGTGCAAGTGAAGACTCGCACAGCTCTCTCCTTCCTAGACTTTCCTCTCAAGGCCCAGTTTTATGAGCATCTCCTGTTGCGCCCCCTGCGCGCTCAGACCTGAGATTTGTGCCGAATCTCTGAGATTTGTGCCTAATCTCAGAGATTTGTGTCTCCTCGTGCGGAGGTGGGGGGTGCCCCTGGGTCAGACTCCTCCCAGTCCTCTGCGGGGTGTGACGGATAGGATCTGCCGGGACTCGCAAACCAAGGGCTCGGGAGAGGTGAGGACCGTGCCCTCTGCCTGCTGCTCCAGCTGGAACGGCAGCCTGGATGCACTGCGACAGGACGGCCTGCCAGAGCCGGAGCAGGTGGCCGGGGCGCCAGCTGGTCTGTTCGTGAAGAGCCTCGTTCCGTGGGCTGGAGGTTGGGAAGCCTTTGTGAAGAGGAGTGATGAGGCAGCCTGGCAGGACTGGTATGTCCGGTTCAGGGGGAGGTGTGTCTCAAGTGGAACCAGCCCTTCCTGAATGGTCAGGAAGGGGGAAATGAGCCCTGGGGCCATAGGACACGTGTGGATGGCGGCTGGGTACCGAGTGGCTAGGGTGGTCAGCACGGTGGGACTAGGGTGGTGCCATCTTCAGTTCTCTTTTTGGCTAAATTGGGCGTTATTCCTCGCGTTGAGCAAATGCTGGTTAAGTGCATATCTCGTAGCAGGGATTGGATATAAAACACAGTGAGAAGTAAGGTGCGGCCCAGCCCAGGAGATGGGCTTGGAGACCCTAAAACCATGCAGACTCGTGCCTTCACTGCAGAGCTGAGGGGCTGGGGCCACCTCCCTACCGGGTCCTGTGGGCCTCGCCACGGGGCCAGCACCATGGAGCGACCCTGGAGGATGAGGGGGCCAGCTGGGGAGGGGCAGGACCTGGAATCCGGGCAGCACCTGCGGGGGGCCCAGGTGTGCAGGCATAGGCAGGCTCCCGGACGCCAGAGGGCTCAGCTGAGCAGGTCTGCAGGGAGCCAGGCTGGAGGGGGCACAGGGATGATCAGGGGAAGTTTCATTTGTCAAGCTGAGGAGTCTGAGCTTCATCTTGTGTGAAGCAGTCAGCAAAGGTTCACGAGCAAAGTCAGGGGACACACTCAACGTTTCCTTCCCAGGAGGTGGGAGTCGGTAGAGCTGAAGGACTGTCGGCGATAAGACGGAGGGCGTACTGCCCTCATGCCTGAGGTTGATGGAGCACACGCTCTTGTCTTAGAAGGGCCACAGCCCGAGGGGACTCCCTTTGGTGGGGACTTACCTTCATGGGGCCTCAGTCTCAGTGCAGCAGACCGGAGGGAGCCCGCGTGTTGTGGCGGCCGGTGGTGGGCCCATGGGCGTTGGGGGTGTCACAGGCTCCTTGGGAGAAGGGCCTTCAACTCTATAGTCAGAAGTGTGAATGAGCAGTTAAAGGTGGTTAGTTGGTTAAGACCCAAAGCAGAGTTAAACGGCTCTATGGGGGCCGTTGTTGTTTTTAGCCACAGGAAAAATACTGATTTAAATGTAGCCTGGTTTACTGAAGACTGGTTTAAGCAAATCTGCTACCTGCAGGTGCTCCTCTAACTCATTCTTAGGTAGCTGCTGGCCCTGGGCCCTGCGTCTGCCCGGCCTGCAAGGGAAGCGGGCCCACCTGGCCCGAAGCTTGTGGGGAGCAGCGGCCCCAGATGGTAGGCTGGCCTCGCTGTGGCCGAGGTCCTGCCGTCCCCTCTCTTGCTCTGACTCCTGGGATGGTTTGGAGCCTGCTTGTGCCCCGAGGCAGAGGCTGGTGTCGTGCCCCAGGTCTGGATGGAGAGACTGTTCCTCTCCCTTCAGTTGTCACCACAAGGAGCACAGATGTCGTTTCAACATTCGTAACTGGGCAGGGTGTCTCCACCAGCTCTGCCCTCTCATCCGAGGGAAGACCAGTGAGTGCGTGGTGAGGGGGCGGCGGCTGCTGCAGCCCTGGCTACCAGAGTGGACGCTGTGCATCTGGGTCTGAGTGGGAGCCTCCTCCTCTGGAGCGCCAGCTGTGGACCTTGTCCCAGCTACAGGAACCGCGGAGCCTGAGAAAGGAGAGGCCGTCCAGTGTTGCTCGCCTAGCTGGGAGGGATGCTCCCCGGACCCGTGTGGTTGCCTGGGATCCGGGGCAGCAGAGTGGAGCCCGGACCTCAGCTTCGGCCTTCTGGTCTGGGGAATGGTCCTTAAGCCAAGACATTTAAAGGTCATTGCAGAATGTGCTGGCTCTCACAGTAGTAGGGGCCTGGCGATGATGGGCCTGGTCCAGCCTGAATTTACCTGTTCAACCAGACCAGTCCCCCAGCCTCCAGGTGGAAGCCACACCCAGATCCACAGATGGACCCAAATCGATTGAAGTCAGGCTGCGTCCATACAGACGCCCTGACTCGCGCTCCCAACTCGTGCGCCTGAGCTGACCCTTCCCCCACGCTCCTGCTGCAGCCCCTGCACTCGCTCGGGCTTCTTGACCAGTGCTTTCCGCCAGGCATCTTTAGGTCCTGCCCACCCCAGGGACCGCTGGCCTCCCCACACTGTTCTCCCCCTGTGCCCACTGCGAGAGGATGCAGCTGTCAAAGTAAAAATAGCCGTCAGATTGCTTTCAGTGGCAGCTGGTGGGGAGGGAGGGAGGGCTTGGTGAAGACTGCCCTTCAAGGAAGGCCTGGGATGCTGATCAGCCTTAGAGCCGAGTGAAGAAGCCCCCGGTCCTGTTGGGGGCTGGGCACCCACACTGCAGTGGGACCCATGCGCCAGGGAGCTCAGTGGCCTCTGACCCCAACACGTACCCCCCTCAGAGAGAGAGGACGCACTTCCTGATACCCAGGGGAGGCGGGAGTCATGGGCTCAAGTGCTGGCCGCATTTGTGTGTCCTGATCTGACCCTGCCCCCACAGGACTGGCCAGCTGCCAGGCTAGGGACAGCGCCCTGCTCTGGGTCTGTGTTTACTCACCCTTTTGGGGGTCTAATCCCACTTGGAGGATGCGACGTCATGCCCAAGGGACCTGGAATGCTGCTTAGGAAAAACTGCTCAAGTTCTGAGGCTCAGTCATGCACTGGAGGACGTGCGGCAGCCTGTAGGAAGGTCTTGTCCCATCGCAACGGGTGGAGTCTGAACTCAGGGGCTCAGTTACCTGTGAAAGGGCACAAACAACATCCCAAATGCTCTGCTCCTCCCCGAGGCAGGAGCCAGCACCGTCCTTCCTGCAGAAGGTGAAAATGGTGGGCCTCGTGTAGTCCAGGCGGCTGGCACACGATCCTCCAGGCCCCGCTACCTCTCTGCAGCCTGATCTGTGCTGGCAACAACACACGCCTTGTTCCTTCACCAGCACTTCCAGCCACTCAGCACGTCACACATTGAATCTTGTCTCCTTGTTTAAAAGAGTCCTGTGCCGGAAGGAAACCCCTCGGCCCCTCTTTCTAGGGAGCAAGACGCGGGGCTGAGCACGAGCGGTAGTTTGGAGTCGGGCGACCCCGCCGTGTCCCCACGCCTCCCGCACAAGAGACGAGCTCCCGGTTGTCACGGGACTATGGGAAGCGTCTCCATCTGAGCAGGGCTCGGCACACGTCCGTCAAGGGCCTGGTGGTGAGTGCATCAGGGTGCTCTCTGCCTCCCCTCTCACCCGTGTCGTGACAGGAGCCGCGGGTGGCACGCAGATGGCAGGCGAGGCTATGTCCCGATGCACGTAGGCCTGTGTGTCAGCTCCGGTCCTCATGGCTGGGTGGCAGGGTTCGCAGCAGGCACACCTCAGTGACAGAGCCTGCGTGTTCCTGGAGCCCGCATCAGGCTTGAAGCTTGGGGCTACTGTGTCCCCAGCGCAATGCACACCTGAAAAGTCCTGAGCACCCGGCCTGCCTCCACTGCAGGGACGTTTTTCCACGGTTAGTGGGTCCAGCCTATGCGTCCCGTGGAGCCATTCAGAGCACGCAGGACACGCACACGGAGGCTGTCAGGCTGCCTGGCCGGGGCTGTGCATCCTGCCGGCCACAGGGATGCTGGCTCCCTGGACAGAGGCTCTCAAGGCACGCAGGAGTTTAAGATCCGGAAATGGATCCCCTCCCTTCTTTCAGTGACCCATTATTGATGATGGCTGGAGAGAGAGGACCTAGGCTGCAGCAAGAACCGAGCAAGGACCCAGCTTGACGGGGACGGCCTGACGGGGAGCCCGATCCTCCCACGCCAACACTGTCCTGTCCTGGCGGCAGTTAAGGCAGTCTCTAGAGTCCACCTGGGGCAGAGAAGCAAGGCAGGGAGGGCTTTCTGAGGAAGCATCCCGCCCCCCAGACTCCTGAGGGAGAGAAGGACCCACAGGACCTCGGGAGCACAGGACGCCTGAGACACGGGCAGCCAGGTGGCGAGCTGTGAGGGGGAGGGGGATGGCGTTGTGATGGAAGGTGGGGCTTGGGAGGGTCTTCTTCGCTTTGCTGACGGGCTGTTTGACCAGCCAAGATGGACAGCTAGATGAAGCTCCGCCTTTGTGTCTTTTACAGCGGACTGTCCACTGATCACTCCCAGAGAGAGCTTCATCCACAGCAGCTGTCAGCGTGGCCTATGAGTCAGCACCTGTTAGGCGACCCTGTAGAATTGCTCAGTTTGGGGAGATTTTGCCTAAACTGTTCCATTTTCATGAGTCACGTCAGGCACACCCCCCAGCAGGAAGAACCCAGAAGAGGGTTGGGTGGTATGGCTGGCGTGGCCTCCCCATAGCCCACCCGTGAGGCCCAAGGAGCTCGGACACACTGACTGTGCCCACTTTAGCAAAAGGAGTTTGAGCAAAAATGAGCACTTGGCTTCTCCATCTGTGAACCTGGCCAGTCAAATGCATGTCATCTTTTGACTAACCTGAAAGAAGCCAACAGGTGCTGGAGGGCTCTCATTTGCATCTTCTCTCACAAAATCAAACTGAAGGCTAAATCTTGTCTCTCCACTCTGACCTTCCCACCCCTCCCCACCCACCGGGCACCACAGAGTTCTTGGAAGTTGTTATTTGTGGTAGAGTTTCCTAAATTTAGCCGGCGCAGAACAATCAGTGGCCAAGGGGGACGTTAAGAAAATGCATCGTCAGTTTAGAGCCGGGGCTTCAGACGCTGTATGTGCAGCTAAGGGAGCATTGCCTTCTGCGTGGCTTTCTACAGTAGTTTCCCTGAGACTTTTGCTGGGGTATCAGCAGCTAAACAGAGAGGTGGGGGGACCCCGCCCTCTGGACCTCCCCTGCTCAGTGTTTTATGCTGGTATCCAGATGCAGTCTCTGTGCATATAATTTGTACTATTTCTCCTTAAAACACTAGCTGGGGACAGTTCTTAAACTGAGGAGAAATACTAGTCAATGTGCCAGGACTTGGGTCTGGCTTCCACGTATATGAATGATCTGGGCATCCACGTGGGCTTTCTCCACAGTGAGACTCTGCCAGGGTGGGGGGCGGGTGAGCAGTAACAGACCGCGGGGCTGTCAAGCCTGGCCCGTCTGTCCGTAAGCAGTTTCAGGTCAGCAGTTGCCATCTTTTGGGCCTGTGACCTTTAAGAGTGTGCCCAGACTGATTTTTTCAGGGTTTACCTACCTTTAGGTTTATATAAAAGTTCAGAAGCTATCAAATTCATAGGGAAAGTAGAAGGTTCTGAGGGGCTGAGGCAGGGTGGGAGTTAGGGTTTAGTGGGGAAAGTTTCTTTTCGGGAAGATGAAAATGTTCTAGAGACAGATGGTGGGGATGTGAAAGAGCACATGTAATGCCAGTGAGCTGTACGCTTAAAATGGTTAATCCTATGTTACGTATATTACACCACACAACAAGTGGAGACCGTGTCTCAAGGAGACAGACTTTTTTTAAATTAGTGGGCTTGCTTCTGATCAGGTGTGAGACAGTTCAAGCTGGATTCTTTCTGGTTTTCTGCCTCTGCTCTGGACTCAGCGTTCTGGGTGAAACTAGCTCTCCTGGGGTCTCAGCGTGTTTTCTCAGACTCTGCAGTGCAGCCACCAAGCGAGCGGTCGAAGGAAACCTGGTCTTTTCGGGGGACCCCGTGCACACCCACTCTGCTGCTGACACTGCCTGGGAGAAACGAGAAAGCGAGGCTTCTGATTGCGTCGTTTTGCCTGTATTTCCCGATATCCATCCCATAGGAGTTCCTTCGCCTCCCACTGACGTTTCCTCGTAGGTTGTAGGTAGGCACAAAGGAATTGTGTTTTCTAAGGGGTCTCCTTTAGCCTTCCTGGGAGAGAGAAGACAGCTCTGCAGGGCTTGACTTTCCTTTGAAAAGTAAAATGTCAGCAAGGTTCTTCAGAAGACTCTTACTTATGATGTGTCAGAAAGAAAAAGGCAGTGAGTTTTAGAAATTGTACTTGAAACAAGCGAGAGTTTGATCCCTTTACTAGTCCTGAAATCAGACCCTTGGCCCTGCTTTTCAAGTACTTGCCTATGTATCATTTTAAGTATCATCTTTAGTTTCAGGCCCCAAGAAAGGCGAAAACCCTACTCTTGGTGGTTACTGTGCTTGTTGAAACAGAAAACTGAAAAGTATTAGAACTTTTGAGAATATAGTTAGAAAGCTCTAACCTTTTGTTCAAGACGAGCCTCTGGAATGCTTTCTGAACTTTCTTCTCACTCAAGTGCTAATTCCTGCTTCTTTTAAAACCTAACACAGAAGCTTCATCCAAAACGCTGTCCTTGGCAACCCCGCCTCACTCTGCCTTCTTCCCTGTATTTCCCGACGTTGTGCCACACTAACTGATGCCACTTGCATTGTGAACACTCAGCACATGCGTTTGTTGCCTTTTCTCCCCTCTGGCTCCCATTTTGTCAGTATTGATGCCATTCTCAGGACATGTGAGGACATTCAAAGTGTCATGGAGCCCAGGGAAACCTGTCTTTGCACTTCAGGGCCGCTCTCTACACTGATGGTCTGTAACTTGACATTTATCAGCTCCAAAAAAGCTTAATGTTAATTGCCTTTCCACCAATCACTTTTTGGAAATACTGAATTTTTATTTATTTGGTAAGAATTTTATTTCAAAAAACATAATTGATTTTAGGGTTTTTAAAATAATAGGGGTAATATGAGGGAGGAAATGCCACCTAACGGATGCTATAATGGAAATATTGGTGCTATTTCTATTACGAATTTTTCAGATTGTGTAGAATTTTGCCCTACAATAAGATATCCTTTCTTTTTTGCTAAACTTCCCATAACTTAGCTAAACACACCATGGCCCTTATTCCTGTCTCTGCGAACTCCAGCACTACAGAGTGGGCCATTGTTTAGGTCCAAGCAGATGAAGAGTCTGTTCCCAGTCACCCTGGAACATTTGCAGAGCCCTGTCCTCCAGTGTCGGGCGATCTCGAGTGTGTCCAGCGTTCTTGTGAGCGCGGAGGCCCTTCAGGCTGCCGGCACCCTGGAACATTTGCAGAGCCCTGTCCTCCAGTGTCGGGCGATCTCGAGTGTGTCCAGCGTTCTTGTGAGCGCGGAGGCCCTTCAGGCTGCCGGCACCCTGGCTGCTTTCTGAATTAGTAACTAACTGAACTGTACACGTGTGCCGGCATCACAGGCCTTCTTTCAGGCGCCTCGTGCTCTGCACTCTGGCCTCCAAGGAGATGCTTTGTGCTTTGTTAATGACTAAGCCAGGATAAGCAGACGTCCTGGGTGGTGCGCACTGGAGTCTTGGTCACGGTGCGCGGCTGGGGCGGGCGGGCTGGAGGGCTGGAGGTCACGGTGCGCGGCTGGGGCGGGCGGGCTGGAGGCTGACTCCTGTGCCCCCCGCGTGGTGTGGCTCTGGTTCTCCTGACCACCAGAATGAGGCTTGCATTTCGCAACAGCTTTCTCTCCTTCTGCTCTGCTTATAATAGGTCTTCACCGTGTCCTCATCATTCACCAGACGTCAGTAAGGACCTGCAGTGCCAGGCGTCGTTCCAGGGGAGGCTATTATTGTTGTCATTGTCTTTGAGAGAACAAGATCTTATCTTTCCTATTTTCTGTGCCTTTCTTTGAAGCAGAGGGTCCCCAGATTTGTGGCCAGGGCTGCGTGTCCGTCCGCAGATGCGTCACAGACGGGATGCCGTAGCAGCCACACGCCCGTCCCAGCTGGCCCGGCCAAGGGCCCCGCGGGGCCAGGAACAGCCTCAGCCTCTGTGGGGCCAGAGGGGGTGCCCTGGGCCACGTTGCCTGGTTCTCTCCTGCTGCGTGGGGCCGGCCCCTTTCCCTTTGTGCCTCAGGTACCACCAAGGGGAAGGAGACCCTGTCAGGGAACCTCGGAGAAGCAGAGCGCGCCCGGCACACCACGCTGGCGTCGAGCGTGGGCCGAGAGCTGCTCAGCCGCCCCCTTCTCTTCCTCTGCTCCATTTCCCTCTCTCCTCCAGACGCATGGGCTGGGCTGGCCCTGGATTCTGCTGGAATCGAGGGGCTGTGGGTTGGAACATGTAGCGGGAGCTGTCGCCTTGGTTACTAGGTACCAGGTACCAGGACCCTCTGCGTGTGGCTGGGTAGCCAGCCGCTCAGAGCAGCGGCGCCAGGAGCACGGCAAGTGGAGGCTCTGGAGGGCCGGTCGGCAGGGAGTGGGGGACGCGTGTGGGAGGGGGGCATCTCACAAGCTTCTGGGCCCGATCCACAGCCAGCCCTCCCTCGGGAGCAGGAGGAAAAGAGAGAGCAGGTCGTTTCAGTGGAGAATTATGAGCTGATCAGCGAGCGCGTCTACGCCGTGGCTTGTGTGGCCTCGGTGAGGGAAGGCATGAAATGACGCCTCCAACAGTATCGCTTCCTTTTCGCTTCTCCTTCTCCTTAAATCGGGGCTCTCGACGTCTGTGGTCAGGAGGTGCGTTAGAACTTCAGGCAGTTGCCTCGCTTTTTCCAGTGGAACAGAGGAGCCCAGGGAGAGGGGACAGACAGAGGCGGGAGACAGCGGGTGCTGGGGGGAGGCGGGCAGCCTGTGGCTCACGTTCTTCCCTGCAGCTGACCTTGCGTTTCCCCTTCGCCTGTGGGGCATTTGGCCCCCTGTGATGTGCTGCTCTGTGGATGAGTAGCAATAAAACTCATCTTCTTTAAAACCCAGAAGGCCTTTGTTAGAAGGTGTAATGACTGACTCAAAATTTAAAATGTGTGTATGTGAGAGAGAGAGAGAAGCAGGAAAAATGCTGTTTCTGGCCTCTCTGATGGTTGGAGAGAGATAAGCAGGAAAAATGCTGTTTCTGGCCTCTCCGATGGTTGGAGAGAGAGAAGCAGGAAAAATGCTGTTTCTGGCCTCTCCGATGGTTGGAGAGAGAGAAGCAGGAAAAATGCTGTTTCTGGCCTCTCTGATGGTTGGAGACAGGCAGGGGCATTGTGTCCCCTAACCCTGGTGACTCATTTGAAAAGACCCTGACGCTGGGAAAGATGGAAGGTGGGAGGAGAGGGGACGACAGAGATGGTAGAGTGGCATCACTGACTCAATGGACATGAGTTTGAGTAAATTCCAGGAGCTGGTGATGGACAGGGAGGCTGGCATGCTGCAGTCCATGGGGTCGCAAAGAGCTGGACATGACTGAGCGACTGAACTGAACTGAACTGAACCCTGGTCTTAGTTGCAGACAACAGTCTCCACTCTGAGCCATGTCAGCAGAAAGGGGCCTTTTAAGAAAAAGTCCAGGCTTGTGGTCTCCTCAGAAGAGCTGGACAGACAGGCTGTCTTCTGAAGCTCCAGGGACAACATGCAGGCCACAGGGCACAGCTGCCCGTGGTGACCTGCTACCACACCCACCCGGCACTCCCCCCCCGGGGACTGACGCACAGCGGCCATCACGACAGGGCTTCCGTCCTCCTGCCCAGGCCGCCACCTGCACCTGCTGCACAGGTGCCCTCCACCTGTCTGACTCTTCCCGTGACCCGTGTCCAAATCTGCCTCAAGCGGGTGTGTCAGACGGCGAAACCAGGCCCCAGGTCTGCACCCCAACAGCAGAGGCTGAGAGACAGTCCGTGTAGCTTCTGTGTTGGAGGGTGGGGTCTACAGCACCAAGGGCCACGTGCCCCTTACAAGGCAGCACTGGCAAGCGCAGCACGAAAGCCCCTGAGCGTGTGAGCCGACGCTGCAGTTTCAGTGCCAACTGCAGGAGCGCAGAGGACTTAGAAATGATAGTCTGGCTTAAATGCTGAGGGGCTTGCGGTTGTCAGCACGACGGCTCCACGTATCTCTCCTTCGTGTACTCTCAGGTTGGCTGCTTTTCGAGTTTCTGGTATGTCCCCCCCATTGATTTTTTGTGACATGGTGGCTATATTCTGTTTGATTAGGCTATCATGAGAAAAAGGTTTAAAAGTGGTTTATTCATTAATAAGTCTTCATGGAGCCATATTGCTTTGAAAAGTTTGCTGAGATTTCTGAACTCTGTACTTTCACCTGACACTAGAGTTTTGGAACTGTACCTTAAGTCCCTTCAAAGAAGAGGTTTTATTAAAATTCGAGTTCAGCATGATTTTTATAGCACAAATTTGCATAAACATTTTTATAGATTTTTATAGTGAACAATATGAAGTTCATTTTTTTTCAAACTGAGTCATTCTTGTAAAGAAATTAATTGGGATATAAACTTTTACAAGCAAAACAAATCACTTCCAGAGTGTGAAGGTCCAGGCGCTTCTCCAGTGCCTTATGCTCCCTGTCCCTTATGCTCCCTGTCCCTTATGCTCTCCCTGGCCCTTATGCTCCCTGTCCCTTATGCTCCCTGTCCCTTATGCTCCCTGTCCCGGGACTGACACACAGCACGTCGTCGTGATGAGGCTTCTGTTCTCAGTGCTCCCTTGCTGGCCATTCAGGGTCTCCAGCGAAACAGACTTAAAAGTGGAGAATATGAACGTGCATCGGAGGGGATAGTTTTGAAACTCAGCAAGTGGACACTTACTGAGAAGTACTCTAATTATTTCGCTTTTCGTGTGCATATGGTCATGGAAAGTAACCAGGAACCTTAATTAAAGTTTCCCCCCAGTTCCTTGGCAACAAAGGATGAGTGAAAAACTTCTCCTTTTTATTTTTTATATTTTGACCCGAGTAAATAGTTCCTTTAAATATGTTTCTCCACTAAGTATCATCTTTTTATTTTATATATTTTTTTGTCATTCCACAGGGGGTTAAATACCTGTGCATTCCAGCAGCGGATTCTCCATCTCAAAACCTGTAAGTTGGTTTCTTTCTGTATTATTTGGACATGTTAAAGGGAAAGGACGTGCAGTCACAGAGCGGAGGAACCTTGGTGCCTGGCGGCTGCCCTGCTGCAAACAGGAGGCCCTCCAAGCCTGAGCTCTGAGTGGCTGGTCCTTCCACTGAGCAGCTCTGGCGGTGTGTGTGTAAGGGACTCATTTTGTAAAGGGTGTCTCAAACCATGCTTTAGCATGCTCACCTTTCCCTGTAAGCTGTTGCATTCTGTGCAATAGAAGCAGAACATGAGCCACAAATGCAAGCTACACATGTAAATTTAAATTTTCTAGGTAGCACATTAAAAAGTAAGAAAGAGAGAGGTCACAACAATTTGAATAGTACGTTGTATTCAACTCAGTATACCCAAAAGTACAGCCAGTGCAACATGTGCTCAGCATTTTACGGATGAGGTATTTTACATCATTTTATTCATACTAAGTCTTCAAAACCTGGGGTGCTGTTTACACTTACAGCACTTTCCATCTGGACCAGCTCTGTCTCAAATGTCCAGCAGCCCCACGTGGCCAGGGGCTACCCCAGGGGCCAGAGTACTTGGGAAGCTTGTCTGAGTTGAGAGACCAGGCTTTTCTGATTAGGAAGGTCCTGCCCTCTCCTTCCCACAGCTGGAAGCATCTCCATCCAAGGAGAGAGTCATAATCACTCTCCTTTCCAGATCCCCGTGGTCATGTGAGGCCCGTGCGGCTGGGTTTGGGTGGATGGGGGACAGGGATCACAGACCCATGAGGTAACAGCTGGGACACCACCCTGTTCAGTGTCTGGAGGTAATGTGGGCCAGTTGACTTTTTCCTGAGCCTGGATTTGAGCCAGACAGCTGAGAGGCTCAGGAGCTGAGGTCATGGCTGTCCCAAACGTCCATCGACCAACTCGTTTTTGCTGCCTGTTTTCAGTCAGACACAAGGACCCTTCCAGATGACACATAGCTGTGTTTTAGCAGGAAGAGCCTGTGTAGTTTGAGGATTTGGGAGTCCAAGAGCTTGTCGGCATTCAGCTTTCGTGGCTCTCAAGCTCTATTGCCTACAAGTCCTATATTACAGAAATGTAGACCGTGAAAAACGTACCCCCTGAAGGTTGTCCACTACTGAACATCAGCCAGCCTTGGTTTTCCACTGCTGGAGAGCAGAGACATCTCAGGTTAGGCCAGAATTTTGTGAGATCCTACCTGTTTGGAGAAGGGGGGGGCATAGTCAGATAGGCTGATGTGGGGAAGACCAGGGGTTGGGGCAGGGCGGGTGGTGCAGGTCAGGCCAGGAAGGGCAGGGGAGCCTGGGTGAGGGGCAGCAGTTCCCACCCAAGGTCGTGTTCCCACGCTGACTCTCCGTGTTTCACAGGAAAAGTCCATCTTTAAGACTGAAGATGACAGAGGAAAGACTTTACAGGGTCACTAGGAAAACAGTAGTAGCCTGGATATGGGAGGAGGAGGAGTATCAGAGAACTTCCTTGGTTACTAGTCGTGTCGAGAAACAGAAGTGGTTGGAGGGCATGGTGTGTACGGAAGGAAGTGAGCCACTGCCTTTCTCTCGAGACCACAGCAATCTTCTGCCCATGTTTTGGTGGCTATTTTTAGAATGGTTGCTCTGGTCTTATCTCAAACTGAGATTCTGACATGCTGTTGAACTTGTCAATACCTGACTGGCCTTCTGACTGTTTGGAGGAGTCTGATTGCCGCACCCCTCGGCATTTGTATTCGGGGCAGATGGCCGCTGTGCTTGGACCACCCTGCCTGCCAGGACTCTCCAGCTTTGGTGCTTTGGAGGGGGCAGCCCTGGGCTTGATGTCCAGGGGTGAGGACCCCGACCCTGCCCTGTGCAGACATTAGAAATCTCAGGTTCAAGGCCAGCTCCATCAGCCTTGGGCAGGTCGTTCTAAGGCCCCTGAGCCCCAGTTCTCTCATCTGCAAAGGGCTGCCTTAAGCATTTGTGGAGATGAGGCCATGTGTGGAAGTCTTCTCTGTGACCTCCAAGCACTTTTGAAAACAAGAGTGTGTTTTTGTTCAGAGTGCATTGGTGTAGCCTGAGAGTCAGGAAGGGCCATTCTGGTGCTCGGGAGGATGTGCCCCAGGAAGGCCAGGGACTGAGGCTGCCGTAGCCTGTCCCCTGACTTCTGGCATCTCCTGGGTCTGCTCAAATCTTCTGGCAAAACCAGCCCAGCGACAGTCAACCTGGGCCCAGAGGACTAGCTCGTAAGATTTGAACTAGTTCTCTCCTGTCCCAAACATGTACAGAGGTCTTGTAAGATGTGTGGTTTGCCTTGTTTTAACTCTTTGCTTGTATCTGGATGAGAGGGTGGTCGACAGGTGTGTGCTGCAGTTGGAAAAGGGGGTCCAGACCATAATTCATCAGAGACGGCGGTATGCTCATAGGCTCGCAGGCATGTGGGTGAGTCTTTGGGGAAATGTTTATTTTTGACCCATATAATAGCAGAGCTTACACACAAGCAAGGCTTTGGGTGCACAAGTGTTCATGGCTCTGTAAATGCGTCTTGCTTTAGTGAAGTCCTGTGAAGATAGTGAAGGGAGGCTTGGAATTCGAGTGCAGTTCACATCTGGAGAGACAGCCTATGGAGCACCTTGAGTTTCTCCTTGCCTGTTACAGGTGTTCCATTGGAAAGCACAGCCTGCACTTTACCGGTGAGCATGCGTCCGCGACGCAGAAAGTCTACTAACACTGGCAAGCAGAGCCCTTGACTGTGACCTCCTCCCTGAGCTCGTTACTTACCAGATAGGGGAGCTTGTGAAGGCTGACCATAAGCCTTCAGTTTCTGTATCCCTAGCCAGTGTAGACAGTCAGGACACAAAGCCTCCTCAGGCTCTGGGACCCGGCTAGAACCAGGGCCCTTCAGGTGAGCAGTTTCTTCTTGGTGCCTAAGAGTTCTTACATTTAGGGACAAAATACATTCTAGAAAACTGTATTGCTTATTCAAACAGATTTTAAAAGTTGTGTCCAACTTAGGATAGGATTTAAGGTTAGTATCCTAAATCTTTCCCCATACATCCCTGGAGGAATTCTTCTTGCCACGTACGTCAGTTAGAAGGCCATGACCTTTGGAGAATAACTGCTTTCAGTCACTGCAGAGGCTCCAGAAAGGTCAGTTTTCTGGCTTGGCCATCTCCTCACAAACTCCCCCTCTGATCTTCCAGGAACTTAAATTGCAGAAACCTGGTTTGAGATGACAGTTAACACACAGAATTTTAGCTCGGTTCCCCCAACCACCCTGCCTCACAAAGTCAGGAAACATAAAAGTTCAAGGTCTCACAGTGGCGACAACCCCAACCCAGGCCAGTGTGTTCTGCTTGATTTGCAGAATCAGAGGCATCTAGGCTTTGTCTCAGACACACACACCTCCTGCCAGTGGCTGACGTGCAGTGGTTGAGTGAACCGAGGCTTCTGGGAGTGTTTGCTTTTGCTTTCTCTGTGTGCTTCCTCGGGCAAGTCCTTGTAACCTCATTCTCTCCTCTGTGAAATGTCTATCTCACACAATTTCTGTAGCTTTAGGTGAGGTGGTGAAAGTGTTTACAGACCCTAAGTGTCTCCAAAGAATTAGCTTCCATTTCCCGCTTATTCAGGAAAGGAGTGTTCACGTGTCTTGAGAGTGAATGGTTGGAAGTATCACTGCTTATTCATTCTTGTTTTAATATTTTTCAAGTTGGTGCCTGTATTTAGACACCATAAGAGAAGGGTTATCATTTTGTCTTCTTTGAGGAGCTGGCAGGTTTGCATCTTCACAGCAGAGCCTTGATGACAACAGAGGCTTGAGAGTCAAGCAGGGTCTAAATTTCTTGGGGTTTTTGTGGGGAGAAGAGGCGTCAGTGAAGCAGAGAGCTTGTAATAAGCAGCAGTAGACCCTCCTTGTCTGTCCCACCTCCTGTCTTTTTGTGTGTGTTTTCTTTAGTTTAGCTCATGTCTCTTGTACTTCCAGCTCTCTTTTTCTCTCATTTACATTTTTCTTTAATGTTAAAAAGCAGTTTTGCAAGATCAGAGGTAGGTGGGCCCTGGAGTACTGTCCTATTTCCAGACAGAAATGCACATCCGTAACTCCTGAGGACTTTGTAGCAGAAAGGAGAAATGTGTAGAAACTATGTGTTGCTTTCTTTGTAAGATTTCACCTATTCAACTTAAAAATCTAGTTTTTAGTCTTAGACTGTCTCTTGCTTTTTGGGGGTGAAACTGTTCTTTGTGAAATGAAGAGATAGTAGGTGGTAGAGAGGGTTTTTTGTTTAATTCTTTCTAAAACAACCTCATCTGGTGCGCTGACATGCACACCACGCATGCTTTGCCTGACTTCGCTCAAGTGCTGGCGGTGCAGGAAACGCAGGACTCGGGGACTCCTCGACAGAAGCACGTTGAAGGCCGCGAGGCCTGCCGGGTGGGGAAGTGCCTCTGTCCTGCTCACCTCGGCTGCGGTGAGAGCTGCACGGTCAGTGCAGGGCCCCGGGGGTGGCGCCAGGGCTGGACGGCTCTACAGGAAGAAGAGCTCGCTGACCTGAGCCCACCCTCCAGAGCCGGCGCCCAGGAGAACACGCCACCCACGTGCTTTGTTTTCAGCATCTTTTCTGAGGAAAAACCCCTGACGATGCTGGCCTTTCCTGGGCTTTTTCTCCTTTGCTTTCCTGTATACATACTGCACACACTTGTACACACACTTGTACACACGCATGCACACGTGCACACATACTGCGCACACACACTTCTGGACTCTGACGAGGGTCAGGAGAAGCAGCCTGGTCTGTCTCTGCTGGCTTTGGGGTAGCCCAGCTGCCCACATGGTGCTGAGCCAGACCTCCCCCAAGCAGAGTCCTTCCCGCCACAGACCCCTCGGTGGGGGCCACAGCCCACAGGTCCTGCCATCTTGGAGTGAGAAGTGACTGTTCAGGTTCAGAGGATGCGCATGGCATGGCGTGGCACGTCTGTGCGGCCCCGTGAAGGTCAGGAAGACCCCGCTGGCTCTGCTCTTGGCCTCTGGGTGGATGCCCTGGCCATGAGGAGGGCCAGCACTGACCGCAGAGGAGGAGCCAGGGGTGGTGGCCGCTGTCGGGCTGTTTGCCAGCCCCACGGAGGACAGCACTCGCCAGGCCCACAGGTCTGCTGCGCTGATGGAGCTGCACACTCACGTGGGCATGCTTCCTGTGGGTGCTCCCTGCCGGCTCTCCCCCGACCGAGCGCACCCCACATCTCTGCGCAGAAGTAAAGGGACAACGTGGAGACCAGGAATAGGGAACCTGCCGCCTGTGGGGGTGTGATTCCAACTGGGCTTCTGCTTTGATCTGGGGTTGAGCAACGCGAGGCCTGAGCCCTGGGGATTTCCCGTGATGGGGGAGGGGCTGCAGTGACCAGGCCTGGGCTCCCGTCATGAGCTTCCTCGGAAATGACCCACCCTGGGGGCCCCGAAAATGCCTGCCTCCTGGCTTTCCTTGGAAGAGGCACTTCTAGGAATGTCTTGTCTGGCGCGGCCTCATGCCCAGTCCTGTCCATGAGTCAGGTTTCACGGCGGGGCTCTGAGCAGGCCCTCTGTCGGCGTCCTGACTCTCCTGCCCTCGTTCCAACACAGTGGTGGGCAGGAGCCATATGTGGGCTTTTCCTGGACTTGACGCCTGATGCAGACAGAGGTGACGGAAGAAAGGCCAGTGGGACCCTCCTCTCGCTTCCTCGTCTAGGGCCCCTCACATGCTTGCTCTGGGCTCAGGTCAGTCTGCTGACCACACCCCCTCCCTAGCGGTTCAGGAAGGGGGCTCAGCTGTCATCTGTGCAAGACGTCAGTGACCTCACAGGGCCGACACGTCCACAGGACAAGTCTCTGGCCTGGCGTGGCCTTCATGGTGTATTCTGAGGCCACCCATGTCCTTCACAAGCTCAGGCTACTGTGTCTCGTCTCCTGACTCCCTCTTCCATTGTTGGTAGGAGGCCCGTCCCACCCACGGAGGACCACAGAGCGTGGGCTGCAGTGTGGCGAGTCCTCTCAGGAACCCTGGTGCTGCAGTGTGGCTGGGCTGAGAGACAGGCGCCTGCCCTCGGCCACCAGCTACAGCAGGCATGGGCCTGGGGTCTGGGCACATGGCCCGGCTGTGGACTTACAGTCAGAGCTGCCCGTCTGCTGGCCTGTCTGCAGGGGAGGCCGTGGTCGGCGGAGCCATTCCGCGGCCATGGGAGAGGCTCAGTGTCCTTAAATTGTGCACTTGTTGATGTCAGGTAGATGGTGCTTGGCTGTACATAGCAGGATTGACGGTCTTTTAAGTTATAAAGACATTGATTTACTTCGTTCCCTGCCCAAAATGCACAGGGCAAGTGCCCCAGGTCTGGGCAGGAGCTCCCAGAGCCGCCGTTGCACTCTGAGGCCTGTCGCCTGTGGTCACAGGGCAGCTGGCACAGCTTTGGGCACCAGCTGGCCACCCAGCACCCTGCAGGAAGCCTGAGGCAGAGACCCTCCTTTTGTCAGGAAGGGAGCCGTCCTGGAGCCCAGTCCCAGCCTCCCCTCTGCTTCTCTGCGGCTGGAACTGCTCGGAAGATGGGAGCTTCGGACAGCCTGGGAGGGTGCAGACGGATGAGCCTCCCCCCTTGCCCCCTCCGCCCCCAGCCTCAGCACTTGCCATCAGAAGAGCTCATGCTCAAGGCGGGTTTTACCTGAGATACAGGATGGACGCACCCCACCCTGGACGCTGTGCTCAGCACTGGGCAGCCTGGTCCCTGGGGCCACCGCACCCCTCCCTGCCCTCTGCCCGGCCCCTGCTCCGAGGTCTCTGCATGTCGGGGTCACCGCAGTGTCTTCCCTTGCTTGTCTTACACCACGTCGGTTTAGGGGTGGCACTTTAGTGCCCAAGGTCGCCATGTGCACTCACCCTGCGAGCGTGTGTGCACAGGGAGGTCAGCAGAAACACCCCTCACCTCACCCTGCCTTGTGGTCTAGTTGGGTCTCCACTCAGAGTCTGGAGTCTGTGGCTGGGACCCTGGCCCCTCCACACATGGTAGCCTCAGGCCATGTGAGAGATGCCTGCACCGAAGTCCTCTGCGCCTGCTGCCCAGATCCAGGACGCTCAGCTTGCTGAGTTTCTTCTGCAGTCCACACCTGGCTGCGTCTGTGTGCCCCGCCTGAATCCCCTGCTCCTCAGATTCGTTCACCCGGTCAGCCTTCATGGAACCGCAGACCTGTGCATGGCTGCGAACCACGTTCTATTCCTCTCTGAATCTCTCCAGGCTTAGCAGAGTCCCGGCTGCACACTCAGTGCTCAGTAGCTGGTGTGCTTTCAGTCCACGGGCAAAATCCACTTCAAGGCAGGAGACTTGGGAAAGCACAGGCTCTGTAGTTCCCCTCAGAGTTTTCCTCGACCCACCGCACGGTCTGGATGACACTGCTGGGCGTGAACCGGGGCGGGAGAAGAGGGCTGCTGAAAAGTGAAAGTGGCTCAGCCATGTTCAACTCTTGCGACCCCATGGACTATAGCCCACCAGGCTCCTATGTCCACGGGATTCTCCAGGCAAGAACACTGGAGTGGGTTGCCATTTCCTTCTCCAGGGGATCTTCCCAACCCAGGGATCGAACCTGGGTCTCCTGCACTGCAGGCAGACTCTTTACCGTCTGAGCCACCGGGGAAGCCATAAAAACTAAGGGTCCGGAGAAAAGATCACAGGCTCACGGTCACGTGGGGCCTCAGAGTCTGCGAAGCCCCGTTGCTGTGTGTTTCTCTGTCCAGGCCTGTGAAACCCAGTTCCCACTTCCCAGTAAAGCTAAGGGAAGGCAGGTGACGTTTCCACACCACACGTTCAGTCAGACCCCTCGGGCTTGGGGGCTGCAGTTCTGCCCCAGCCTGGAGGATGGGCAGTCCAGACTTCCTCCCAAAAGGTCATACGTGAACTGGAGAGCCCACACTGGGTGGGTATCTCCCTCACCTGGTGGGTGGTGAGAGGTCAGTGTGGGGATCACCACCCTGCTGGGTGTTCAGGGGCCCAGACTGACCGTGGGGCTGGGCTGGACCTGCCCCCAACGTCCATGTGGCCCCTGCATGTTTCAGGGGTTCCTTGCAGAGAACTTCCAAAAATCCCAGTGGATGGGCCGTCCCCTCCCAGCCTCAGCACTGCGGGTCAGATTCAAAGCCCTGGACAGTGACTGGGATCTGGACCTGTGGACTCAAGACCTTTCAAGAACCCTCAGCGGGTTTTTCTTTTCCTCATATGTTGAGTAAAGTAGAGAGATGTCACTTCTCTCTTTTTTCCTCCCCACAGGACGCGACATTTCAAAGAAAGTATTAAATTCATCCATGAGTGCCGCCTCCAGGGCGAGGGCTGCCTGGTTCACTGGTACGTGTGTCCCTGCCCGACAGCGAGGGCCTGCTCTGCCCTGCTCAGGGTCTCCCTGAATGTCCAGCACCCACCCACCTCACCCCGGCTGCGTGTCAGCCATGGTTGGCTTTTGTGCAAAGAGAGCCAAACAGTTTTTCCTTCCTTGTCACTTAGCATTTTCATTTTCTCAGTTAGGTTTTTGCAAGGACTGTCAAGGTTACTGGAAGAAAGGAGCCCCTTTGCCAGCCTCTCCCAACATCCTTTCAGAACTTGGCTCTGCTCAGTAGCCATTCAAAGCACTGTTTCTTGCTGGAGAGTTTTGGCTGCATATGTGGGTGTTCAGCATTGTGTTACTGTCACACCAGAACAACCATCGCTCCTCCATTTACAGGTTGGGGCTTTTATGTGTTTGGAGCTTGTACTTGGCTCTAAGCAGAGCTAAACAGACTTTTAGAATTCAGCAGGTCCATGCAGCTGTTGCCTGCATTCACACACTGTGTGTGTGGTATAAGCACATACACCTGTGTACACGTTCTGTGGTGAAGGCTGCTGCTGGGCGCAGACCCCAAGGACAGCGCCCCCCGCCTGGCACAGCCAAGCGCTCAGAGGCCTGCGGGCCCTCATTGCATCACTGCCAGCGCTCCTGTCATTAAAGCACAGATCAAACAGGCCCCCTCGCTCCTGAGTGAGGTTCATTCTGGGTTCACGAGGGAATCTCAGTCATCTGAGTTCCCCCAAGGAAGCTGCTGTTGCGGGGAAGGCTCTGCAGAGTCGCACAGCCCACCTCTGGGGGTGTTGCTGCCCCACGGAGGGCTGAGGGGCCTGCCGGTGGAGCAGGGGAGCCTCATGGAACCCCCAGTCGGGCAGAGGGCACTGGGTAGACTGCCTGTTTTAACAGTGTTGTTCTGCAGTCTTATGCACTTGAAACTGTGGATTTTCATTTTACTTTTAAGAAGAGCAGGATGTGTAATAAACACAAAGGGCAGGTTTGTGAGGTTCCCTTGCATTTGCTCCAGCACTCTGCAGTGCAGCTAGAGCTGTTTTGGGGGGTGAACATCTCCCCAGCTGCACCCCAAGAGGATGTGAGTTTTTTAAAAGATTTATCAGTATTTCTGATATACAGCCCAAGGGAAGAACCACTACTTGAGAGTGGTTTTTATTGTTATTTATATTTGAATAAGTGCAGGGCTGATATTCTAGGAATTCGTGTTTCATTTGGTTGTGTCAATCTGAAGATAAGCTTTTCTAAAAATGAGAAATTTGCTGAACTTCCCCATCTTAAACCGTTGCTGAGCACTCCAAGTCTGACGTAGCACAACCTCTCTGTGACCGCCTTAATTTGCATGCACATTTAAAATTGGTCCCCTTATTCAGCCTGCTGGAGAAAACTGGCCATTATCACCTGCAGAGCGTCCCCACCCCCACCCCCCAGAGCACGTGGAGTGTGCCACGCGGGTACTCTGCTTGGGTCTGTGGAGGAGATCAGAGAATGTTGGGTTAGGGCGTCTGTATTTAATGAGTTTTTTAAGTGATGACCGTTATGTGCCTAAGAAAGTGTTAGTCACTCAGTCATGTCCCACTCTTTGCGATCTCATGAACTGTTGCCCAGAAGGCTCCTCTATCCATGGGATTTTCCAGGCAAGAATATTGGAGTGGGTAACCATTTCTTCCTCTAGGGGGTCTTCCCAACCCAGGGATCAAACCCGGGTCTCTTCCACTGCAGACAGATTATTTACTCTGAGCCACCAGGGAAGAGGTACCTAAGAAAATCAGACTTTTAAAGTGTGAAGCTGTCTGAATGGCTGCGGTTATAACTGACTTATTGCTGGGTTCCTGGACCCTTCAAGTTCCCAGATGTCCTCTCGCCACTTTTCTGTCCAGGGAACGGGGACTATCTGAAGGGAGGTCAGGAGAAAGAGAATCATAACACGGTGTCTGGAGCCAGTAGACAGCCGACCGAGACTGAGGCCACGTGGGGGAGGAGTGCCCGAGACCCTAGTGTGGTAAAGCAGAGAGCGCTGGTATGCTTCCGAGCGATTTCCGAGGACGCGCTGGCTGGCTGCCCACTCGTAACCGAGGACAGGCAGCTTCCCAGGTGCGCCCGCTGGCCGCCCCGTGCCACACTGAATAGCTCCCAACTTGCAGCCTGGCGGGGGTCTCCAGGAGCGTGACCCTGGTGGTCGCCTATATCATGACGGTCACCGACTTTGGCTGGGAGGACGCCCTGCACACCGTGCGCGCAGGCAGGTCATGTGCCAACCCCAACCTGGGCTTCCAGAAGCAGCTGCAGGAGTTTGAGGAGCTCCAGGTCCACCAGGTAACTGCACTGCACCTTCACCCCCAGGCCGGATGGCTCACAGTCTCCCTCCAGCCTCTCGCGGCCTTGGCGCCCGCTGGACGCCTCAGAGCTGACTGAGGCCACCTGCAGGCCCCGCGCCGCTGAGTGAGGGCGCCGGGCGGGCCGGTGAGGGCGCGGGGCAGGCTGGTGAGGGCCCGGGGCGGGCCGGTGAGGGCGCCGGGCGGGCCTGTGAGGGCGCCGGGCGGGCCTGTGAGGGCGCCGGGCGGGCCTGTGAGGGCGCGGGGTCCGGGCCGCGCCGGGTGGGCCTGTGAGGGCGCCGGGCGGGCCTGTGAGGGCGCCGGGCGGGCCGGTGAGGGCGCCGGGCGGGCCGGTGAGGGCGCCGGGCGGGCTGGTGAGGGCGCGGGGTCCGGGCCGGTGAGGGCGCGGGGCAGGCTGGTGAGGGCGCGGGGTCCGGGCCGGTGAGGGCCTGTGAGGGCCGGTGAGAGCGCCGGGCGGGCCGGTGAGGGCGCGGGGTCCGGGCCGGTGAGGGCCTGTGAGGGCGCGGGGCAGGCTGGTGAGGGCGCCGGGCGGGCCTGTGAGGGCGCGGGGCAGGCTGGTGAGGGCGCGGGGCAGGCTGGTGAGGGCGCGGGGCAGGCTGGTGAGGGCGCGGGGCCCGGGCCGGTGAGGGCGCCGGGTGGGCCTGTGAGGGCCCGGGCGGGCTGGTGAGGGCGCCGGGTGGGCCTGTGAGGGCGCGGGGTCCGGGCCGGTGAGGGCCTGTGAGGGCCCGGGCGGGCTGGTGAGGGCCCGGGGCGGGCCGGTGAGGGCGCCGGGCGGGCCTGTGAGGGCGCGGGGTCCGGGCCGCGCCGGGTGACGCCCCGCTGTCGCCCCCCCAGTTCCGCCAGTGGCTGAGGGACGAGTACGGCGAGAGCCCGCTGCGGGACGCCGAGGAGGCCAGGAGCATTCTGGGTAAATACAAGGAGCGGGGCCGCGCGGAGCCCCCGGCGGGCGCGCGGCGCTGGCCCGGCCTGCTGGGCCCGCCCCCGCTGGCCCACGGCAGCTACGCCCCGGAGACGTAGCCCGCGCCGCTGCCGCCTTCCGCCGGCCTCTCGTCGCTGCCTGGCCTGAGGACCGGACGCGGGCGTCCAGTGGATCCAGGCTCCTCTCAGAGCCCCCAGCCGCCCCCCCAGCTTCCGTGCTGCCAGACTCTGCTGACTGTTATGCCCACGGGCGGGCCGGGGGGTGTGACGCGGGGGTCTGTGTGACACGGGGGTGTGCACACAAGTGTGCAGGGCGTGTGTGACACGGGTGTGATGTGTGTGTACACAGGTGTGGGATATGTGTGTGAGACATGGGTGTGACAGCACATTTGCACACGGGTGTGTGTGTGACACGGGAGGTGTGCGCATGGGGGTGTAGACATGGATGTGTGTGACGCAGGGGTGTGCGTGTCGGGGTATCATCATGAAGGCCACACTCCCCAGACTGATCTCGTGGCCTCTCCTCATCTGAGACCCACTGGGCGGCATCGGGAGGTGACTGTGGAGAAGCTCTTCTCCAGAGCATCCTGGGCCTGCCAGCAGACAGCAAGGAGACCCCTGCGGCCGTGGGGGCAGCCTCCTGAGGGTGGTCCTGGGGTGTGGAGGGGTGAGCAAGCCTCCCTCTTGCCAGCCCTGCTCAGCCCTGCCCTTCTCAGAGTCCCACTTGACTCTGTCCACCTGCACTGGTGTGGTGTGGGGAGCACCCCAGACGCCCGCCCTCAACTCTCGTCCAGCTCCTCCCTCCCGGCCTGCTGCCGCCCTCTTCCTGGGCCTCTTCGCAAGGCATGCATGCACCTTTGGGATTTGGGAAGAAAGAGTAGTTATCAGGCACGGTCACAGTTTGCATTTACGAATATGTTTAAATGCCTGTGAACTCATTAAGCAACCTATGTCTGCCGTGGATGTGAGATGATCTCAGCTACCTCATTAAATGGTCTCTGAAAAGCTGTTTCTCGTCTTTCCAGTTGTCTCTGCAGCCTTGTGCTAAAGTATGTGGTCGCAGTTGCTTTGGAAGCCAGAGGGAGAGGAGTGCGTCTCTGGGCTGCTCGAAGCTTCCGACTCGGGCTTTGGGAGCGCCTGGTGGTGGGTGATTCTGACGCCGGGCTGTGCTGGGTGAGACCCACAGTGTGGCCTTGGGTGTGGCCCTTTGTGTCGACCCACGTGGTTTAAGCACTCAGAGCTATCGAAAAAACATGCTCGGCCTCTCCCTATAAAGCTTTCTCTGAACCCCACCACGGAAGGAACCCTGAGTAAGAACAGCTTTCCCTGCCTTCAAAGGGTGGGCCCAGATGAACCCCTGGGCCCCACACGTGTGCAGAGGGCAGGCCCAGATGGACCCCTGGGCCCCTACATGTGTGCAGAGAACGGGCCCAGTGAGCCCTGGGGGCCCCACAAGTGTGCAAACCCCAGCTGGACAGCGGGGAAGGGAAGCCTGGCTGCGAGTTCCCCACCAATAGCCGAGACAGTTTGCTCTAAAGTAATTTTTTTCCTTAAGCCAAAAAGGAATGTGAATATGTGAACAGGAGTGTTTAGGAATCAGCGTGAATGCTTCAGTGCCTGCTTAGTGTGAATGCCCGGATGCATTCTTGCCCCTGAAATGCTGTTTCAGTGCTTGTCACCTGTGGCGTTCTTTCTCCACAGCCGCCCCAGGCATTCTGAAGTCCTGGCCCTTTCTCAGAAGACCATAGCGCACCTGAGACACTGCCAGAGCTTAGGTGCTGCCGGAAGAAGAGCAACCAGAGTCCAGCTTAGGTGTCCAGACGCCATGTGCGAGCGCGCACTTCGTTGCTCCACGCTGGGAGCTACACACCCTCTTTGACAGGAGAACAATTCTGGCCTAATTCCTTGTTTGCTGGAAGCTGTGCTGCCCCCAGGCTGTCTCAGGGCCCTGCCGGGCGCACCCTGCTCCTCGGGACTGTCTCTCGGGCTGTGTGGCCCCAGGCACCTCCCCATCCTCAGCCCGGGTATGGAGCCCACATGCTCCTGCCACAGGCACCGCGAGGCGGGTTTGGGGGCTGCCCTGCTGTGTTTTAAGGCCACTGCCCTCCTCCAGAAGGGAGTGCACCAGCAACAGGAGACGAGAGCTCCCTTCCCTGAGCAGCGGGTGCCCTGTGCGCGGGGGACATTGGAGAGGGGGTGCGCCGGGCTCCTCAGGGACTTCCCCTCATTCCAAGCTCGGCTTCAATCCAAGAATGTTAACTGGTGTGGACAGCAGTTTAAGACAGTTTCCCAGTGTTTTCTCATCTAACTAGCGGGGGGTGGGGGGCGCAGGGGTTGGGTGGAAGGAAATGTGATTTTTGCTTAAAGGAGAGGTTTGGCTAAATGGAGGCAATCGAGGGCTCGTTGGCTGAGGGAGGCTTGGCCCGTGCCCTGAGTGTCCAAGGCCGACGCGCTCCTGCCACGGGCTCAGAGAGCACCCTGTGCCGGAGCAGGCCTGATAGGTGTGGGATGATGGGTGTTAAAAATGCTAATTCTGACTCGGCAGGACTGCCCGGGGGACGCACAGGTGGTCCCTGTGTAGCTGCTGGGCCTCGAGGCCTGAGGGTCCCCCGGGACCCGCCTGTGGGTGAGGGCAGGGGCAGAGCCTCGGAAGACCCGGGCTGAGCACAGGGCGTGAGGAAACAGCGGCAGGATGGCTCCTGTTGGGACCCCGCTGCTCGCGGCGCCAACAACAGCCGCCTAGTGACTGGTGCTCTGCAGGTCACACACTGCCCCGTGAAGCTTGTAAACCACAGAGCAGATATTTCATTCACTCGAGGCTCAGAGAGGCCGAGGAACTCACCGGAAACTGCAGATCTTAGTGCGCTTTGCCTGAGCCTGGTCTCCTGGTCCTGAGTCAGTGTCAGGGTGAGCGGGAGGAGGGAGCAGTGCCCCAACCCTCAGTCTCAGGGGCTTGTGAGGCTGGCCCAGGGCCCAGGGGAGCTGGCAGCCCCATGTTCACTCTGAGCATAGCTTCCTGCCTGCTCCCCCAGCCTCTCAAGGGGGTGGTTTGGGGCGTGGTAGGTGGTAGGCAATTCCTGTCCTCACCAAAAGCTCATAGACATTTCTACTGGGATGGTGTTGACCACACTTAAATGTTAGAGGTAGAGGCCCTTCTCCATTGAAGCCCAGACAGGTATTTAGTTTACATGGAAAGGGAAGGTGACCCACCTGCCTCAAGGCGGAGCAGGTCGTGGCCCTGGCAGCTTCCTTAGGCTCTCTTTTCTGTGATTTCCTCCAAACGCAAGCATGTCCAGCCTGGTCTCGGAACTGTGGCCGATGGTGGAGGAGACCCGCGCTGCTTCTCTTTGTTCAGTCTCTTGCTGGTTCGCTTGAGAAATGCTTGTCCATCCCGGTAGGCGCTCTGGGACCCAGGCAGGACGCACAGACCCGCCCTGAGTCTCAGAAACAAAGGCTGGGGGTGCTGACAGTTGGGAAGCCGGCCATGAGCACTAGTGTAGGAGCTCCTGGCGCTCCGTTTGGGAGGAAACAGGCCATCCCGGCGCGGGGTGAGGGTCGTGTCCTGGGAAGGCGTCCCAGAGACGGAGGCTGGAGTCCAGGTGCGGGAGTGGCTGCACAGGGGAGGGGAGTCTGGCGGGGCCAGCACATACGCAGGAGAGAAGGCTCAGCCACTGCGGACCGGGCGAGTGTGGCATGCGCGGCGGTGACGGGGCAGACGCAGGCCCAGGCTCTCCGTCTGCGTGGTGCTGCCATATAGCGACTGGCTGGCTCAACGAGCCCTGGAGCTGCAGGGCCGGTCCCAACATGGAGCCTTTCGAGCGTGTGGACGCCGTCCTGTGGACGCTGCGGGGGGCTTGCCAGGCGTTCTGGGTGAGCAGGCGCTGTGACGGGTGTGGGGGAGGGTGCACAGGCCACGGTGGGGACTGCTCAGGGGGCCGCTATCACGGCTGTCCAGGTGATCATCACAGCCCGCGGCGGGGCTGTGGGTGGAGATGAACAGGCCCGAGGGAGCGAGGGGGCTTAGGGAGGCTGAGGGTGGGCAGCTGCTCCAGGGCTGGGCCTCTGGGTCAGCCCTCTGGGTCGGCCTCTTCCACAGTGGGCTCTGCCGCGTTGAGGGCAGACTGAACGGGGCTGCCAGCCTGAGGGGTCGGCAGGGCTGCCCCCGCTAGGACCCAGCTTTGCAGGCGAGGTGCTCAAGTCTGTCCATGAACCCGGAACTGACTCCCAGGGAGCTAGACTTGTGATGATTAACATCCAGTTTAGATATCCAATTTATTAATTTATTGTGAAAGAGAAAATACTGGGTTAATAAAGACTAATTTTACCCCCTAACTAGGTTGTCTTTCATTGCCGGATTTTTGGGAGCCAGTGTGCTCTACACCTTAACAGACACGATGCTCTAAGTTAAATATATCTCAATAAAGCTGAGAAAACGAGTAAAGCATCCTGTGAACTGGTCCTGAGACATCACCCTGCCCTCCTGATGTGGTCCTGACAGATGCTGTTGCCGTAGCGCCCGGGAGCACCTGTGCAGCCTCCAGCCACAGAGGTCTCTGTCTGGCCCCCGGCAGCCGCCCCGGTGCGTGCTCCTCTGCCCACACTGGCTCTCTCAGGGTGCCTTTCTAACCTTTGTTAAGCAGGCTTCTTCCTGGCAACGGTCCCTGCAAGGCTTTATTATTTATGGCGTGCTGGCTCCCCACGTCTGTCCCAGCAGGGACCCCCACTTCCAACTTGTGGGGCTGCTCCTGTTGCTGCTGCTTCGAGACAGCCTGTGAACCCGTGTGTGTGTGCACTGCTGTGTCTTAGAGGACTCCTCAGCCTTCAGGGGCGTCACGTGTGCAAAGCCAAGGGGCGTGTCAAGCCCAGGTGGCTTGGGCAGCAAGGGGAGATCAGAGCTGTTCATGACCTGCCGCCCTGCACACCAGCATCTAGTCTTGAAAACAGGGAAACAGACACAAAATCCTGTGATCCCATGTTAGGCGACCCCTCCCTGCCAACACTGAGTTATTAATAATTTTATCAAGAATGTGCTTTCAACATGCCTGTATTTATAGTTGTGCTTAACAAGAAATCACCGAGACCTCGGAGGGAAGTTCCTCTTCCCTTTCCTTTTCATTGCCCAGAGGAAGGGAGAAAAAAGAACAGCAGTCTCTGACTTGTCCCTGAGGCTTGAGGACGTTCACTGTCCCTTCTGAGGATGCACTGGGGTCTCCTTGGGCTTTCAGGGGCTTGAATTCAGGGGTGCAGCTGCATTTCAGGGGCACGTTTGCCCTCTCATTTCCTCCCAGCTGCAGTGACGGGCTGTGACATTTCGGCCAGGAGCGGGGTTAGCATTCTCTCCCACCCCCGAGGCCCCCACCTCGACAAGGGCTGCAGGGCTGGGCTGGGCTCGCCATCCACGGCTGAACACCTGCAGCTCTGGGGTATTTTGGCTCCAGGTGAGGTCGATTACGAGGAAATAGCCGTCTGCGGTTCCCTTTCCTAAAGCCTATGGTTCAGTTTGAGAGGATGTGAGGGGCGGCGTCGACCAGCGAGGGAGCCAGAACGCCCGTGCGTGGACAGCCTTACGGCGTCCTTCGTACCAGGCCTGTTTAGGAGACCCGGGCACAGCGGGGGGCTGTGTCGGGGGAGCAGCCCCTCTCGGGGTGGCAGGATGGTTTCTGGAGACAGTGCGGGTCACGCCAGGTGCGGTTGGTGAGCTGGACCCAGGCAGGCGCCCAGCTCAGGCGCTCTGTGCACTTCCCTCAGAGTCCACTCGCCCCCGGACGCGGCAAGGCCAGCACAAAGAGGAACCACGCTCCCTGGCGAGCGGGCCTGCTCCATCCTCTGCCAGTCACTCTGGGTTTCCCCAGGGCGCTGATGGCAGCCTGTTTAGAACAGAAGAATCAAGAGGCCTCCATGTGTGCCCCAGAGAAATGCCACCTTCTGCTTTGCAAAGGGTGCGCCCTTCACAGCAAGAGGCCGCAGGCACCCAGCTTCCTCAGAAGGGCGTCCAGAGAGGCCCCTCCTGTGGGATGTTCTGTTCCCCCGGTGTGTGTGCAGCACGCAGCAGCCGTGACAGGGCGGCAGGCAGGAAGGCGTGAGGCCAGCTCCGTCTTGGGGGCGCAGGGGGCGTCTGGCTTCCCACGGCACAGCGTCCCCTCCTGCCTCGTCCACCGCCGGGAGCTCGGAGCTGCGGGTCCGGATGTGTAGTTGGGGTGGCGGTGGTGCAGGGCAGGGAGAGTGCGGCATGGGCTGGAAACCAAGCCGGCAGGGTCCTGGAGTCTCTGGAACACCTGGGGAAGCCCCGAGGAGGCAGCTCCCTCCCGTGGAGAGCCTCTCCATGGGGAGACTGGCGTGAAGGAAGCCCCCGGGAGAGCTGGGGTGGGGCTGGCCGGCGCCCTGCTGCCCTAGGGACCCCCTTGTGCACCCCGCCTCCCATCTGGAGGCCAGCGTGGCCAGCCTCTGGAGGGCCAGCGGCCACTGAGCACCTTGTGTGTGGTGCTTCCCTGAAGTCACCCCTCTCAGCAGTCTCGTCACATGGATTTTACTATTATCCCCAGTTTTTGGATGAAGAGGCCAGATTCTAGAGAACTTGAGTGTTGCCCAGTCTCAGGTCAGAAAGTGGCCATGTGAGCCTGGAGCCCTGGAGCCTGACCAGCCACCCCAAGGTCGTCTCCCTTCTGAACACCAGCGTCCCTGGAGGCGCGGGCATCCCTGCCGGCGCGCTCTTAGGAGGCCATGTGGGGAGCGGCCAGCACCTGGTGAGACCTGTGGTGTCAAGAAGTATGGAGGGCTGCCTCCCGTCCTGACTCCCAAACCCGAAGCGCAGCCGCCTGGCGGGCGTCCTGCTCGCTGTGGGCCAGACTCCGTCCCCCTGGCCAGGCCCTCCACAGGGGAGGGCCGGCGACCCCGTGACAGGACGGAGGACGCGCCCCCGGCTTCTAAGAAGTGTAAGTGTGGGCAGCTGGTGCTGAAAGTGGGTTCTAGAGAGAGGAGCCCGGTCGCCTGCACGCTCTGCCCCAGCAGTGTGGTGTCGGGAACCGGCCTGTGACTCACCGCCCTCGTCTTTAGAAACTGTCCCTGAAGCATCCATGCCTCCTGGTGGGGCCCCGACCTGTACTTTCCCGTGGCTCACCTGGACGAATGACCCCCTCTGAGGGAAGGCCAGCGGGGTCAGGAGTCATCTGATGTCTGCTGGGAACCGTGCCCTGCCCCGTGAAGGTGGGGCAGGACCTCGGTCAGGCCTCGGTCAGGCCCCGGTGCCCACCTGCGCAGGTGCCGGGACTGCCTGGGGGAGGGGAGGAGCGCAGCTTGGCAGTCCTGTTTCAGAGGCTTTTCGGTTGATCTGGAGACAGGAGGCAGTCACTCCAGAATGTTCTGTGAACAAACACGCTTAGAAGCACAAGTGCAGGCCAAGAGGGTCCCCGGTGCAGGGTATGCTGGCTGCGGATGGGAGCCGGGGGAGGGGCAGTGACGAGCATGCGGGGTGGGGGTGGGGGTCAGGGGCTCAGGCATGGCTGGGCCACTTGGAGGCAGACATGTGGAGGCTGTGACTCACGGGCAGGGTGGGCTGGAAGCAGGGACTAGAGCTGTTGTGGGGGTGGATGTCCCATGGGATGCCCACAGGCCCTTCCCAAAAGCCAATCCACCAGGCAAGGTGGTGGGCGCAGGTCAGTCCCCGGCACCTTGGCGTGGCAGCAGGCAGTGCCGGTTTGGCTTCCCCAGAGCAGAAAGCGTCAGGTGCCAGAAGTGACTGGCGGGGCAGCCTCTGTGGACAGAGGGCTGTTGGGCCGCAGAGGTTCAGGTGGGAGAGGCCAGGAGAGAGCATGGGCACCCTGGGGCACCTGGCACCGAGGTGTGACCCTCAGAGGAACTTCTGCACGGAGTCCCCGTCAGGGGCTGCCGGGACTCCTCACCCGAACTCCAGGCTCCAGTCCTGGCGCTTCCGGGCTGCGTGGTCACCGGATGCCCCTGGCGACCTGAGTGCCCGCCCTGCCCCCAGCACCGGGACTCGGGAGCCGGGGTCCTTGCGCCCCGGCCGCAACCCCGCCACTCCTGCTGGAGGGGGAGACACACCGGCTACAGAGCACTGATGACGCGTGCCTCGTAGTCATGAACAGCCACGGTTCATCTGTCTCCCGTTACCACCGAGAGCCAGCAATCCTGAGCCATACAAGTGCTAAGAGACTCCTCCTCCCAAATTTCTGTGGGTGATCTACGTCTCAGTAACCACTGTGTGTGCGCTGTAGTTTTAATAATATAATGGCAACCTCAGACATGGTCGTTTTAAATACATACCCTTTAATTAACAGTGTCTTCTGCATGGACGTGAACATGGAGAACTTCCGACTAACAGACAGCACCGGCAGAGAGAATAAGCCAGTCTTAGTTTTGTCCTTTTCTTTTTCAGTAAATTCAGAAAATGGCTCAGACACTAAAGAATCTGCCTGCAATGTGGGAGACCTGCGTTCGATTCCTGGGTGGGGAAGGTCCCCTGGAGGAGGGCATGGCAGCCCACTCCAGCGTTCTTGCCTGCAGAGTCCCATGGACAGAGGAGCCTGGTGGGCTGCAGTCCACAGGGTCGCAGAGAGTCGGACAGGATGGAGCCATTGACACTTCGCGTTCAGAAAGACTTGGGATCTGAGCCCCGTGGGGGGAATTTGGTCCCTAACATGCAGAGTAGGTTTGAAATAATCAAGGGCAGCCCCTCTGTACAGTTACCTACCTAAACGACATTGGGACCAGGAGGCATTTGAAAGCCACCAGAACTGGTCCCAAAGAAGCACAGCAGCTGCTGCGCTCAGTGGCGTCCGACTCTTTGTGACCTTCTGCACTGTAGCCACCAGGCTCCGCTGCCCATGGGATTCTCCAGGCAAGAACGCTGGGGTGGGCTGCCATATCTTCCTCCAGAGGATCTTCCCGATCCAGGAATTGAGCCCAGGTCTCCCACATGGCAGGTGGATTCTTTACTGTCTGAGCCTCCAGGAGAGAACTATGGACTTGCTGTTAATGGAATTTGACATCAAATGGGATTTCTATGAATCTCTCCCAATCTTATCCTTTTAACACTTTTCCTATTTGTTACTTAACATGAAAGAAAAATTTCAAAATTAAAGCACAAGTGGTCTGTGATCAACGATGAGTAAAGATAGGCTGAAAGGGAATTCCCTGGTGGTCCAGTGGCTAAGACTCTGAGCTCCCAGTGCAGGGGGCCCAGGTTCGATCCCTGGTCAGGGAGCTAGATCCCACATGCTACAACTAAGACCCAGAGCAGCCAAATAAATAAATAAAAATTTTAAAAAAAAAAAAGATAGGCTGAAAATCTGACATGAAGAGAAATTTAGCTTTGACACAATCATCTACAAATTTGCAAAAGTTAAAGCTTTAAAACAGACTGTAGTTACTCATTAATGTGAAGGACCAACACAGAGATATATATGCATTTTCCCATTTTTCAAAATATATTTTTATTGCAGTTGAAAGTCCATGACTTTTTCTATCCTTTTTACTGTTTTGTTCCCGTTTACTTATTGGCATGATGCTAAACGTAAAATTCAGTAAGAAGGCTCCTGCAGCGCGCTTCTCTCCTGTCCCGTATTCTTTTTCGTTTCATTTCGTGGCCGTTCCCGGCTGTCACGTGGAGACTCCTGGTCGTCTGTGCTGTGTTAGGGATCCGAGGCCCTGAGACTGTCAGTGTCACTTCGGCCTGTGTCGGGGGGCCAGTCCCATTCTGATCTGTATTTTTCATATTTCCTAATAACTGGGGCGGGGCCAACGTGCTTCCATTTCACTCTCTGTAGAGGCTGACTTCTCCCATGTCAGTTTTTTCTGGCCCTTTCTTCAAAGACAGTTGCAGTGCACTGCCGCTCTCTGAGGGCCCTGGAGAGAAAGCTCTCTGCTTCCTGCACAGCGTTCTCCTGTGGTGTCCCTTCCACTCAGAGACTCAGGTACAAACACGTGCATTTCACAAGAGGCTCAAGTACAAAAACGTGCATTTCACAAGAGGCTCGGGTACAAACACGCACGTTTCACGAGAGACTCAGGTACAAACTCGGATGTTTCACAAGAGACTCGGGTACAAAAGCGTTCGTTTCACAAGAGGCTCAGGTACCAAAACGTTCTTTTCACAAGAGGGGACCAGAGTCTGAAGGACCCCCTCTCTCCTATCATTGCATCTTCAGATTGCTTTCTGTCGGAGTGCATTCCAGAGACTCGGGTATACAGTCATTCTACATACATACAACTTCCTGTCTCCTCTACTGCAAAAATCACAAAGCCTCTCTGTTTGCTGTTGGAACCTAATTTAAGTGTTTATGAGGCTTTGATGAATACCAGCCGTAACGCATGCCTTTCCTGGGACTTCCCTGGTGATCCAGAAATAAATGTCTTTTAAAAAATTTTAAAAGCATGCCTCTCTTCTTTGTCAGAAATTACCAAGTGCATTTCTTCTTTTTTTAATTGAACTTTCGTCGATTCACAGCATTGTGTTGGTCTCCAGTGTGCAGCAGAGTGACTCAGTTTTATATACGGTGCTTTAAGGGATTTATTTTCCATTCTAGGTTATTACAAGAGACTGAGTAGAGATCCCCATGCTGTTTGGTAAATCCTTGTCCCTTGCATTTCTAAGGTAGGGGTACAGCCTAGGCCAGAGGACCCTCAGTTCCTTGGGGGCGGGGCCTGGCCCATAGCAGGAGCCTGAGTCCACCCCCTCCCCACCCCGGAACCCTCCTTGGGTGCTCCTCGGGCCAGCAAGCCCTCAGGCCCCAGCTCCTGCCCCTCTTGTCCCCAAACCCCAGGGCACAATCTGTGCTGCATCCTGCTCCTGGAGTGTGGGCTGAGCCATCGTCGGAGGACAGGACCCCCTGCTCCTGCTGGCCCGCCCAGGCCGAGGACTGTGCTCAGGGCCTGGTCTGCATGCAGTTAGCACCGTGGGAACTGCGGGAGTCAAGCCTGCCAGGTGCCCACACCGTTCGTTTCCGAGCCCTTTCTTTAAGAAATAAATGCATAACAGTCGAATGTTTTGAGAATGGAATTTCAGCCTCTTTATTTTTATCAAGGCCTCACAAAAAGGCAATGGCACCCCACTCCAGTACTCTTGCCTGGAGAGTCCTACGGACAGAGGAGCCTGGTGGGCTGCCATCTCTGGGGTCGCTAAGAGTTGGCACGACTGAGCAACTTCACTTTCACTTTTCACTTTCATGTATTGGAGAAGGAAATGGCACCCCACTCCAGTACTCTTGCCTGGAGAATCCCAGGGACAGAGGAGCCTGGTGGGATGCCGTCTATGGGGTCGCACACAGTCGGACACAACTGAAGCGACTTAGCAGCAGCAGCAGCAGCACTAGCACCTGAATCTTGTTTTATTTTGCTTCTCAAGCTAAAAATATAATTCTGCTGACATGTTTACTTCTCTGTACGTAAGTTAATCAGTCAAAACCGCTAGTGGCCCCACTGCGCCCACAGCCCTGGGCCAGGCCCCGCCCAGCCAAGCCCACGGGTCTGCGAGGGCCCAGGCTGCTCTGTGCACAGAAAGGCCTGCTCCAGGGGCTCCTCCGGGACCCCCTCTGCAGCCGGAGCCCAGCCCCGCTTCTCTGACTGCAGATGCGTTCTTGTGGCTGGGACTTCCAAACACAGCTCCGTATTATTTCTCACAGTGTCACCGCCCTCCATCTTGTCACCTTTCACTCGGATCCATGCACTTGCTATCTGATAGCCCTGTTCTGTTTCCTGGATTTCTTCAGTCGCTGCCTTTCTCACAATTTATATTCATTTCTCAGAAGAGGGTGATGCTGATTGTTTGCTGTGAAACTAGCTCTGGACAAAGTTCACGGAACCAGTTGAAACGGTTGCTTAAAGCCATGTTTCTTCTCTCCAGAGAACCACGGCTGGTCCTGGCGCCGCACACCTCTCTGGAAAACACGCGGACAACGTCGGCAGGCACGCTGAGTGTGCCCAGGCTCGGCGTGAGGTGCTCTGCTGCGTCACCGCGTGCAGACGTGCCTGCTTTGTGGCGGCGCCCTTTCTGGCGGCACCAGGTTTCTCAGGGAAAAGTCTACACTCCAGGTCGTCTCTCCAACAGGCTCCTCCCGAGATTATGAAAATTTATCCACCCCCGCCCCCTCCCCCGTGAAAGGCATCTGCAACAGCATTCAGAAGGTCACTCTGGCTTAATTGGTCAGCTCCATGACGCTTCACAAAATGCTCCCATGCAGAGAGCACCTCCAGGCACATGTGCTCATTTTCCCAGCAGAGCCGCGTAGTGGCCAGCACCCGTGTTCAGCTGACCTGGAACTCAGGTCCGACTCCTAGTCCAGTGCTCTTTGCTCTACACCACGTCAGAACCAATGGGCTCTCTGTGTGAGCCAAACAAAGATGACCGCCAAAATAACTGGGCACAAAGGTTGAGGCAGGGCTGCCATATGACCCAGCCAGGTCCCGGCGGATCGACTTATGATCTGATAAAGCAGAAATGAATCGCAGAGTCGCAGGCCACAGTTACCTGGTCTCCACATGATCCACTCACGCAGGAAAGTGTCATTCTTCGAGGACTGTGGCTCTGAAACTGTCTTGAGGCTTGTAGACGAGCTGGTTGTGTCAAAGACCCACTGACGAGGCCCAGAGAAGCCAGTGGGCAGAAGGGCAGCAGGTAGAGAGGGCACCTGCTGGGAGAAGCAAGGCAGAGGTGCAGACAGTGAGCTAGAGGGGAGCGGCAGCGGGCGGGCGGCCCGGGAGCCGGGCAGACAGGCAGGGGGCGTTGGTCTAGGGGAGGGACGGACCAGGAGGGGGCCGCGGCCCTGGGGACTGCCCAGGAGGAGCGCAGTGCGCTGCCATTGCGCTGGACGGGCCAGCGTGAGCCATGCGTTCTGCAGCGCAACTCTAGACCAGTGGCAGCTCCAGCCTATACCGAGGCATCAGGCATACCTCAACATGCCTTTAAGACCAGAGACTCGGTCTCCTCTCGTCCAGAATTCTTTTACCGTAAAACTTAAAAAAAAAAAAAAATAGGTCTCAGGTCCATGGAAAAGAATTGACTTTTTCAAGAGAAAATTTGGATAGGAAAAGAAACCACGGGGCGGTTGGAAAGTAGTTACAACAACCAACCTGAAGAGGCAGCGGCAACTGTTCTCATGGACGATGGTTCAGTTCGGTGGTGACTACGTCTCTGACTCTCTTAGCTAGAATAAGCCTAGTTGAGTTGTTGAACCAGTAACCTTGCCTCCCACTTTGGTTTCTGTAAGTTTGAAACTTGAAGCGTAGAAAGCGAGCCACCGGTGTGCTCGTGACCTAGCTCACATCAGTTGGGCAGTGAGGGCCATGCGGCTCACTCCGGCCATGGCACGCGGCAACTGCCAATATTTGGAAAGAGAACTTTCAAAATTACTCCTGAAGCTTATCTTTATGTATCTGTCAAAAAGAGGTAGGCAAGAAAGCCCTGACTTTGGGTCTGCTCTAGCAACGTCGCCTTCTCCCCCACTGTGTTAGAACATGCTTGTTTTTAACATGTGTTTGTCGCCCAGACCCTGCTCAGCAAAACACCGCTGTAAAGGGGTGCATATTTCACAGAATATGCGTGAGACAACCTCCGTCTTTCAGTCTTTTCCTGCCCATTGTTCTGGCTGATCAGCAGGTCAAAGAGAACATTCTACATGACACTTTCTAGGAAACCAGTGGGATTTAACCGGTAGGTCAGCATCCTTCCTGCCCCAACCTTTGGAGGCTGGGCCTAGTCAGAATTACTGATCATTCAGTTGCTTTTCCTGAGACGTTGGCAGGTGTTGTGGGGTGAACCTCCTACTAGCGCCGTCCATCGGGGCTGGTGTGAGTTCCCATGTCCTCAGTTTGCTGGCCTTCAAGCAGGGACAGGACTTCTCAGAATTTCACTGCCTTGTAACATATCAGATGTAGAATCATTAAAACAGAAAGCTATCTTTTTGCGTGAGAGGCCTTGGGGGAAATTTAAATTGTTAAATTTAAATTGAAAATGAAATCATCTCTTCTCTTCCACAAAGTCCCCACAGCTTCCAGCCAAAGGGAGTGGGGGATGAATTCACTATCAACACCTTTATCCAAAACTTGGCCACAGTGGAGTCTTGGGATAATTTACCCAGCAGCCTCCATTTCTAACCCACTGTTCATGCTTCACACGTCCATTAGAGCTTAAGATTCTAGAAATGTCAAGTGCTGCCTCACAGAGGGTTGAATATGTATTGGGCATTTACAGTAGGCAATTATAACTTCACCAGGAAGGCTCCAAACCCCTGGGAATAACCAGGATCCCAGGTAAGGGAGAGCATTTCTGTTCCCCAAGAAGAGGCCCCAGAATTGTTTGAATAGCAACAGTAGCTGTTGTTTAACACATAGCAAAGGAGACAGGCTTCTGTTTTCTTTCTTTTGCTGTGGCAGAGGTTTGAGTCTGCCATGGGGGATTCTGGGGGGTTTCAAGCCTTTTCCCCTTTGCATCTCCTGTCACAGTGGGCATGCTCCATCATGAATGCCCCGCCCCCCCCCCAAAGAAAGCTCAAGGTCCTACGGGCAGAGCCCACGGGCCACCTGTCTTCTTCCTGGCCAGGTTGGACATGGCTGACCATGCGTACACACTGTTTTCCATAGAAAGACACACACAAGCGCTGACTACACAGCCCGCTGAGCTGCATCAGGTGCTAACAGACGGCGCAGCTGTTTGACCGGCAAAAACACCTTGCTCGCTCTAACGGTCACTGTGGTCAGCGGCACGCTGGGGTCTGGCCTGGGTTTGGGGAGGCCACGGCCCGGAGTCCAGGGAGGCCCCCGGGATCAGGCTGCCCGTCCTCCTGCAGTGGTTTACCTTCCTATTGTTTTGTGTTTTTGTCCATTTTTTAAAAACAGCTTCACTGAGGTCAGATTCACATACTAAAACCGTCACTTGTCTGAGCATTCATCTCAGTGAGGCTGAGAACCCCAACCTGGCTGTGCAGCCATCACTGTAAGCCAGACACGCCGTCTCCACCAGCCAGCAGCCCCCTGCCCACGCCGACGCCCACCCGGGCACGGGAGTCCCCCGTGAACTGCCTTGCAGAATGTGCCGTCAGAACAGGCCCACGCAGTGTGTGGCCTCTGGGCCCGGCGCCCTTCGTGGCGTAAAGCTTTGAGGGTCATACATGGTACAGCATGTGCTGCTGCTCCTCCCCTTTCTATTGAACAGCCGTTGATTTAGTTTAGTTTTGCTTTGCTTTTTGCCAGAGTGAAGGGTTCGCTGATGGCCCTCCACTGGGATGTCTGGGGGCACCGTATTGCTACGTGTGGAGGCAGGCTGCTCCCAGCACCTGCTGGAGAGGCTGGCGACGCTGATAGACAAGCCCAACAGCAAACGTGGCCTGTGCCAACACGGCAGCGGTGCTGAAGCTGAGACTCCCTGGGTTGAGCCTCAGGAAACATCCTCCGACCCTCGAGGCACATGTTCAAAGCCAAGCGTGGCCTGAGGGCCTCTTCCTCTGCGTGTACCACACACCATTGACGTTCTGTTTGTCTAATTTATATGTATATTTAAAATATACACTCATTTGTAAAACTGATACTATTTTTTACCATTCGGGAAAATTTTGCAATCTCCGCAAATATTATTCGACAGGTTGCGTTGTCCACCAGGGAGAAGGAGGAGGGAGGGGGTACACAGCTCTCGTCTCCTGGTTGAGGCCTCAGTAGAACTTGGTTCCGAAAATTTATTGACAGAAAAGGGGCAAATGGTGTGGCTTGTATAGCTTAAATTCTAGGAGCTGCAAGAATCGTTGGGGGCTTATAATAAAGGAATTTAATAAAGGACATTAAGTTTACTTAGGAAAACTTTGCACCATAATTTTTGTGGCATAACAGTGTTATCTACTCTGGTTATACTTTTCCATTTCATCTCCAGACCTTTGAATCTCAGTGTTATTCTTAACATTAATGAATAAAGTTTACAAGGGGCAGGAGTTAAAAGAAACAGATCCAAAAAGCAAAACTGAAGATGTTCTTATCAGCCAGCCTAACACCTCTCTTGAGAAAAAGAAATCAACCAGAATTGAAATACTTTGTTTTATCTGAGACTAGGGTCCTTGCTGGAGAAGGCAATGGCACCCGCTCCAGTGTTCTTGCCTGGAGAATCCCAGGGGCGGGCGAGCCTGGCGGGCTGCCGTCTATGGGGTGGCACAGAGTCGGACACGACTGAAGCGACTCAGCAGCAGCAGCAGCAGCAGGGGCCCTGCTTGACTTTCCCTCTCAAGTGGTTGAGGTGCCAAGAGGTGGGATTGTCTCCTGGTTGCTTTGAGCTTTGTGTGGTGAGGAGTAAGAAACAAAGCTCTCTGGAGCTTAAAAATGCAAGAGGGGACTGAAGTGCTGTGAGTGGAAAAGCTGCCCCAGCAGGGGCACCTCTGGGTATCTGGCAAATAAACAGTGTGTTCCCGCCGCCCTGGGTTGCTTCCCGCTCAGACCTCAGACCACTCCTGTGTCTCCGCGGGCGAGGCAGGGCGTGGGGCAGGCTGGGTGGGGTCTCCTGGAAGCTCGCCTGCTTTCTGACCTCCCGTACTGCCCCTGGGTCTCACCAGCTCCTCCTGCCTTCACGCCAGAACTACGTGGTGGAGGTAAACTGAGGACAAATGCATCACACATGTGCAGCTGTGCACACACGTAAGCACACGGCTGCCTGCGTGTACAGCCACATGGCACACACGTACACGTTCACATGGTACACGTGGGCACGGCACAGGTGCACGCTTGTACGCACGCACGTATGCACACGGCCGCCTGCGTGTACAGCCGCATGACACATGGCACACACGTGTGCGCACACACGGTACACGTGGGCACGGCACAGGCCGCCTGCATGTACAGCCGCATGGCACACACGTGCACGTACACGGTACACGTGGGCACGGCTCAGGTGTGCACACACACATTCCCCAGGGTGACCATAAGCACTGTGAAGACACGTGCATCACCCCAGGTGGTTATTCTGTGTCTGTGTTACAGCTGAGGACACAGGCTCAGAGAGGTCGAGTGATTCTAACAGGGCCACACAGCTGGTAAGTAGTGGAGATTAGAATGGAGTTTTCTCTAAATACAGCGGCCCTTAAAATCGGTACCCAACATAAACAGACCAAGTGATGACAAGCATTTATATCTCCTGGTTCTGGAGGCAGAAGTCCAGGGTCAAGGTGTCAGCAGATGGGGCATCTGGGGAGGCCCCTTCCCGGTTCACAGATCTCTGTCCTCGCTTGTGTCCTCTTGCGGCAGAAAGGCCGAGGCAGCTGTCTGGGTCACCTCTGTGGGGACGCTAATCCCATTCCCAAGGCTCCATCCTCAGGACTGATCACTCCCACCCCCAAGGCCCAACCTCCTAACACCTTCACCTTGGGGGCCAGGGCTGCAGACGCGAACGCAGATGGCACCAATGCTTCAGACAGCCGTCCCGGGGAGCTCGCCCGTGGGCACCGACCCTTCAGACAGCCGTCCCGGGGAGCTCGCCCGTGGGCACCGACTTCCTGTCAGGCTAGCGCTGCTCGACCCTCACCTGGAAAGGCGGCGGACGAAAGGCTTGTGTTCAGAGCGAGGAGGCTCTGCCATTTCTGTCTGCTTGCTCTTCATTCCTGCCGCCTTCAGTCACGGTTTCTTGCTGATAGTCCTCTGGGGGGCTGTCTGCTCGAATCCACGTACAGGGCCCATGCTGGTCTCCTCCAGGAGGGGCCACTATCGCTCCCTAGGCTAAGCGAGGGGTCGGCTCATTTGTTTAAAGTGAAGTCGCTCAGTCGTGTCCGACTCTTTGTGACCGCATGGACTGTAGCCCACCAGGCTCCACCATCCACGGAATTTTCCAGGTCAGAGTACTGGAGTGGGCTGCCATTTCCTTCTCCAGGGGATCTTCTCGACCCAGGGATCAAACCCGGGTCTCCCGCATTGCAGGCAAACACTTTACCCTCTGAGCCACCAGGGAAGCCTTTGTTTAAACTTTGCGTTAGAACAGACAGAAGTTCTGGCATACCCCTTTGGAGATCTGCTAAGAGCACAGAGGGCCCTGCGGCGCCCCGGCCCCTAGAAGGGAGCTGTGCAGGGGCGGTGCTGACACAGGCCCACTGGGCGAGAGAAGGAATTCGGACAGAAGTCACCTTCCTGTCAAAGACTGGCAGGGCCAGGTGATAAGCCTTCGGGTGGGGCTGAGCCTCCGAGCTCCCCCTAATCTGGGGGGCCCCGCAGAGTCTGAACCGTGAGGTGGTGCCTCCAGATGGGCAGGGAGTAACAGGGGCCCAGGGGGAGACTCGGGGTGCAAGCTCTGCTTTCTGCGCTCTCACCTCGCGAAGCGAGTCGGGGGCCAGGCTGACACAGACAGCACGTGTGCCTGTGAGCTTGCCTCCCACCACCAGCACCAGGGACCCAGGAGTCCGCCAGGAGCCCTGGGTGCCCCCCTCAAACAGAGATGGGATTCACTCAGGCCTTGCTTAGAGAAGTCCAGTATCAGAGTGTCTCACATGATAGAGATACAAGTAAAAACCCTGCATTGTAGGCAATTTCAACAGTCACGATCACTCCTGGGGCTGCCCGCCCCCAGCTCTGGACGCCCCCAGCTCTGGACCCCCCCAGCTCTGCCCGCCCCCAGCTCTGGACGCCCCCAGCTCTACCCACCCCCAGCTGTGGATGCCCCCAGGCTCTGGACACCCCCAGCTCTAGACCCTCCAGCCCTAGATGCCCCCAGCTCTGCCCGCCCCCAGCTCTGGAGGCCCCCAGCTCTGGACCCTCCAGCTCTGCACGCCCCAGTTCTGGACGCCAGAGCTCTGAATGCCCCCAAGCTCTGCCCGCCCCCAGCTCCGGACGCCCCCAGCTCTAGACCCTCCAGCTCTGGACACCCCCCAGCTCTGGATGCCCCCCGGCTCTGGATGCCCCCCGGCTCTGAACACCCCCAGCTCTGCCCAACCCCAGCTCTGGACCCTTCAGCTCTGGACGCCCCAGTTCTGGACGCCCCCAGGCTCTGGATGCCCCCAGCTCTAGACCCTCCAGCTCTGTCCACCCCCAGCTCTGCCCGCCCCCAGCTCTAGACCCTCCAGCTCTGGACGCCCCAGCTCTGGATGCCCCAGCTCTGGATGCCTCCAGGCTCTGGACCCTCCAACTCTGGAAGCCCCCAGTTCTGGACGCCCCCCAGCTCTGGATGCCCCTAAGCTCTGGACGCCCCCAGGCTCTGAAGGCCTCCAAGCTCTCAACACCGCAGCTGTCGATGCCCTCAGCTCTGGATGCCCACCACCACCACCACCCCCGCCTCTGCCGCGGGCTCGTGTGTCCCCCACGAGCGTGCAGAGGAGCCCTGCCAACCCGTGGCCTGTGCGCCCTGCCCACTGATGCCCTGAGACACACCTGTCCTGAGTCCCAGCTGCTCTGACAGCACCCAGTTCTGCAGGGTGACTTACCCTCTCCTGGATTCTGTTTCCTCACCAGCTAGTTTTAGAAAGATGAGACTCTTGATTCCTAGTTTCCGGCTCCCCAGGCTGGCAGAAGCTGGAACTGCCTAAAAGCCTAATTCCTTCTGTGGCTCACATGCGGGCAGTGGTCCCAGAGCGATTCACGGGCAGGGGTGGGGGCAGGGGGATGGGCGAGGGTGGGGGTGAGGGGTGGATAAGGGTCGGGGTGGGGGCTAAGGGGCACCTCTGCCAGGGATGGACGCAGAGGCCTCGCTCCAGGAGGTGTGGATTGGGCACAACTGTGGTTGTGAAACGAGACTCAGAACAGTCAAGCTCAAGCCCCACCATCCTGAAGGCTGTTTCCAGCAATATGACCTGCTGTGGGGGGAGTGGGGGAAACGACCCAGGAAGCCGAGACGCGTGGGGCCAGAAGCCTGGCCGGCTTGAGGAAGAGAGGGAGGAGCTGAGAGCTCAGTGGCAGGACAGGCGCCCCAACCCCTCCCACCTCCAGGCAGACACACCTAGCGTGATCGGCCAGCACATAGGAGCTTCCAAACCATGGATTACAACTGTCGGGTCCTGATCCATGGAACAAAGTAAGCGTCCATGAGTCCACAGTGATGGATATAAACACATAAATAGATAAACAAAGGACAGAGCCAGGCAGCCCCTCCTTACAGAAGAATTCAAGCCAACAAACGTGGAAGAAAGGAGGAAAGGGCCGAATCACCGACAGGCAAACTTCACAGCAAGAGGCGCGACAGGAGAGACCTGCTTGTGGACGCAAGTCGCTGGACTTTGAGAGGAAAACAGGGTGTTTTCGTAGTCTCTTATGAAAGATTCCTCTTATGACAAGACAGGCAACTTATCCCTCCCCAAAGACTGGTCAGTTTAAAAGAAAGAAAACGACTGCACAGTCCGTACCGTGGAGAGAACCTGCAGCCGTGGTAACCGGTGAGGAGGGCCCATCTCCAGGAAGAAGAAGCCCCCCGAGGTGATGCTCACAGAGGACCACGCACATCTCTATGGGGTTCCTGCTGAAATGCATCACCTCAACCACTCTGCACTGAGGAAACACCAGACAAGTCCCCGCGCTGACACTTTCCACAAGATCATGAGCCCAAGGGCGTGAAAGGCAAGAAAACGTTGAGAAACCATAGAAAGTTCTAATGATCTGCTCTCCTAAAACCAGATGATGAGGGTTGAGATGCAGAGAAGCTCATGAGCCTGGCCTGTGCTTGGCATCACCGGGAAGCCTTGCCAATCCAGCGCAGCGTGGCCCCAAAGTCTGTCAGGATGAAATGGGGAGTGAGAGAAAAGCGCCCGAGTGTGGCAGGTGGAGACGGACAGTTAAGAGAGTACAAACTCAGATGTCTTGTGTTTTTTTTTTTTTTTAATTTTAGTCTTATTTGAAAAACTGTCTGAACTCTTGTTGCCTGAGAACTTGCTTCATGTAGAGCACTATTATAAGTCCTTGGAGAAAGAAAAGAGTTAGAAAACATGATCCTTACTTACCCTTAGAACCTCGGGGGAAATAAGGCATTGCAAGGCAAAGACATAAATCAAAGATTAGGATATGCCTATAGTCGTTAGCCACGCACTTCCCTCCACTGCAGCACTTGCTAACTCTAGTCATTGGCCTCCACCTTGCGAGTGGACGGGGGTTAAGTCACCGTCTGCGTGTCTTTGGCAGCTCTCGGCCTTTTGCTAACTCTAGTCATTGGCCTCCACCTTGCGAGTGGACAGGGGTTAAGTCACTGTCTGCGTGTCTTTGGCAGCTCTCGGCCTTTGCTGCTGGGTGCAGCCTGTCTCCAGGCATGGGGAGCAGCGTTCTCGTGTGGTGGCCTCTCTCATTGGGCAGCGTGTGCTCTGGGGCGTGTGGGCTGCAGTATGTGCAGAGCCCAGGCTCAGAAGTTCTGGAGCACTGGGGGCTCGGTTGCCCCAGGACATGTGGGGCCCTCCCAGGCCAAGGGTCAAACCTGTGTCTCCTGCATTGGCAGATGGACTTTTAACCACTGGGCCACCAGGGACGCCCTAAAGTGCAATTGTTTGGAGATGGGTGTCAATTTGTCAGTGCCTGGGCTCATAGCCTAAGAAGTGCCTCGCATGTTGTTAAAGGTGCTCGGAAATATTTGTTCCATGAATAAAATGTCTTACAATTTCCAAAAATGCTTATGATGAGTGGATAAAGAAATGTGTTATATACATACATGGGGATTGTTCGACATCATGGACGGACCTTGAAGGTGGATGTTGTACTCAGTGAGGTGGGCGGATGCCGAACCTGGGGAGGAGGGCAGACCTCGTACCTGGGGAGGCAGGCGGATGCAGGACAGATCCTGCATGGCCTCACTTGTGTGCAGAATCTCAAGTTGTCACACTCACAGCAGAGGGAAAAAGAGTGTCCGTGAAGGCCGGAGGAGGAGAGCAGGTGATGCTCAGAGAGCGCCAGCAGCCGCAGGCACCAGCTGCACGCACAGGTCCTGGTGTCGGTGTTGAGCCTGGGGCCTGCAGCTGCCGGCGCTGTGGCGCACTCACACTTGGCTGAGATGGTTGACCTGGGTTAAGTGTTCTTGCCACAGAGTAACAGCAATAGTAGTGGCGATAGTAATAATAAAAGGGATGGGAGGAAACTGTGGGAGGTGATGGGTATGTTTGTGGCCTTGATCACGTCCTAGATGATACTTATTCCCAAACTCAAGTTATATACATTAAGTAGGCACAGCTTCTCACATGTCATTCATACCTCAATATAGCAGGTCACAATTTAAATCCATAATTAATTGACTTTTAGAAGCCATGCACGTAGACGTGAGGTGAACTCTGAGGTGGAACTCCTGCTAAGCAAAGAGACAGCCCGTTAAAGGCGAGCAAGACAGACGAGGCCAGTCCAGGAAGGCAGACTCGAGAGCTGTGGGTGAATACTCAAATTCTGGCTGCAAGGAGAGTATTCTGGGATGGAGGGAGACCTGCTTTTTTCCACAGAAGACACAGCACTCAGGCACGAGGAGCTGGAGGTGGTGGAGGTGAGACACATCAGTGAGGTTCGAGCTTCTGATTGAAGAGAATAGAATAGGCCATTGGGTCCAAGGTCATAAGGGTGATTGTATCAGGAAGATGAATATCTCTGAAGTATTTGGTCAGATAACCAGGACTGATTCAGAGGACTGTGAGGCCAGGAGATGCTGACAAGCAGGAGAGGGATTTAGTTGGATGCCAGCGGAAGATGAAGGCGACGGTGTCCGAGCAGGAGGTCTGAGCCCCGGCGGAGGAGGGGCTGGTCGGCCTCTGCAGAGGAGCGAGAGAGAGGCCCCGAGACTCAGAGAAAGGAGGGCGCCGTCGGGTTTCTGCCAGGAGAATGTCCTTGGTGGTTGATTAATAAAAGTAGCTTCTTCATGGTGAAGACCAGAGAACCGGAGGTCCACTGAGAACGCGCCGGGGGCAGCAGGCTCGCTATGCTTATTACATCTCTGTGCACACGTGCTCAGCCGCTCCGTGTCCGACTCTCTACGACCCGCGGACTGCAGCCCTCCAGGCTCCTCTGCCCATGGGATTCTCCAGGCAAGAACACTGGAGTGGGTGGCCGCTCCCTCCTCCAGGGGATCCTCCTGACCCAGGGACCGAACCCAAGTCTCCATTGCCTCCTGCACTGGCAAGTAGGTTCTAACCCTGGCAAGCCCAGTAAACCTCCGTACTTCCGCCCAAATACCCAACGTGTCCAGAAGGCCATCCTGGAACTCTGACAGTGGTATTCTGGTTTCCCTGCTGAGAGCTTCAGTGCAAGCCGGACTTCAAACAATCCAGACAAGCACACCAGCGTGAAGATGTGTAACTAGCATCAGAGACATTAGAGGACAACTTTTACAGCAAGAAGGAGGGGAACGTGGGGCTGGCATAGACCGAGGGGCTAGAGAAACATGCGGGGCAGGAGGGGGCATCAAGCTGAGAGCGCCTGCTGTGTGCGGACACTGCTCTGCCCTCGCGGGCCGCCCTCCGGGGAGCGAGCGCGGGTGACCGGCCCGGACAGTGATGGGAGTGGAGGCCGTCGGTCTCTGACCTGAAGGACCGTCTGGCCCAGGGCTCTTCCTGCGCCGTGGTTTTCATGCTGGTCGCGCTGGGCTCCGCTCTCAGGAGGCAGGTGGCTGAGGGGCTCTGTGTCCCGCTCGTCTGTTGACGTGGGTGCCCCTGACCTCAAGGGTTCATCCCTAAGGAGAGTCCTAGCACCCGCCCCGCCCTGCCTGCTCTCTGTGGGCAGCCCCAAGTGGCAGCTGCAGGCCAGAGGTGAGGTTGGCCCCCTGAGCCGAAGGTTCACCTTGTGGAGAGCTCTGACCTCCCCACACAGGCAGGCCACCTGGGGACAGTTGTGGGAGCAGATTCCTGACCACACGCAGCGAGGGCGGGGCAGCGTCACAGTCCAGGCTCGGTTTGGGGGACGAGCCTCCCCAGAGTTGCTGCCTCCTCGGGGCACCCCTGCCCTTCCCCCCGACCCTCTCCTCCCTCCCGCCCCAGCACGTGTCCTTCCAGGACCCGGAGCCTTGAAGGAAGTCGCCTTTGGGTGGCTTGCATCCGGGCCACCCCAGAGCTGTGCCAGGAAACCTCCTGGAAGGGAAGTGACAGGACCACGTTTGGGAGCATGTCCCTCCTGACCTCCACTCTCCAGCCTGAGTGCTCTGGGGACCCACCATGCCGGAGAGGCTGGAGTCCCCCCACCTCACTGCCCGCCAGGGCCTGTCTGACCGCCCCCAGGCTTCTGAGGAGGACTTTGCTGCTCTTCAGAGGACAGTCCACCCCAATGGCCCTGACCCCGCGTCCGGCTCCCATCCTCCACCCTGAACGCGGTCACCCCCCACCTGCGTCTCGGCACCCCCAGATCCAGCAGCACCCCATCTCCTGCCCGCCGAGCCGGCCCCTCCAACCCCTAGTGCCCCCACTGTGCAGTGGCCCTCCTGGCCCCCGGCCCCCTTCTCCCAGCTGCGTCCAAGGTGAGTGGTCCTGGGACCCCAGAGACAAGTGGATGGAAATGCAGTGTTCTGGGCCCAGTGCCCAAGTCTGCACCCTGGACCCCAGTGACACTGGACAGCCAGGGTCCTGCCCACACAGCGCGGGCCCCACGGCTTCCCTCCCTGAGGCTCTCATGGGCTTCCTGGCCCTTTCTCCCCGAGTCCCCCTTGGTCCAGACCACGCTCTCCCACAGGGCCCCAGCTCGAACGTCCTTCCCTTCCTCTGTGACACTGACGCCTTCAAGTTCAGGTCAAACACCATCTTTGGGACGCTGGGTTCCCTCAGTGCCGCCCCCTTCCTGTGGCCTGACCAGATTTCCTCTGGGGGCAGGCAGGCCCTCCTCCTGGCTTCCTAGGAGCCTGGCTCCAGGGCCCCGAGAATCTCAGAAGGTCTCTGCAGAGATCCAAGGGGTGACTCCAGCCTGAAAGGGAGAGTAGGGTCCTTACTTCCAATTTCAGGACCCTGCTTCTACAAGCCCCGCCTCCCACAAGAGAAGGCCACAGCCGAGTCTCACTGAGAGAGGGGACCCTGAAGTCACAGGGCTCCACTGCTGCGAGGGGAGGACCATCCCTGACCCCATGGAGGAGGGCAGGACCTGGACAGGTGCTCGGGCCTGGATCTTGGGGGCACCTGCTTCTGCTTCTCCAAGACCTGGTTGCACGGTGGGGGTTGCAGCCTGTGGCAAAGCCTGGGCCTGAGGTTCTGTTGCTGCAGGTCGAGACACCTGGACACGAGAACAGAAACCTCAGGATGAACAGATAGAGGGACACCGGTGGGCTCATGGGGCCTCCTCACAAAGAACTGAAGCGCCCACCCACTGAGACCTGTGCATGATTTTCAGGGTTTCAAGAATAAGCTTTTTTTCCTGAGCATTATCCAGTTAGCTAACAGAAAAAAGCAGCACCCACCATACTCCCTCATACACACTCACCAACCGGGTGCTTTAATTCGAGATGCAAAGGAAACAAATAAGGACTTTGCTGATGGGCCCTGAACTCGATTTTCAAAAGGAAGAAACTTCGGAGGAACTGGGAAATCTCATTGAGCTTTTTTTTTTTAGTAAACTTTTAAAAAGGATTTTTAATATATAAAGATGGAGGCACAGAAGAATGGATTAGAGGACTTTCGTTACTGATGCTACAAAGTCAAGAAACAACAAAAATTTATCCCCCAGAGGGATGACATATTAATTTATAAAATAAAAATTGGTATAAATCACAAACTGGCAAAATTTTAAGCCTCCCAAAGATTCTATGAGGGTCGCCCAGAAAAAACACTTCAGAGAACAACCTGTAAGAATCCATTCACCACCTGTGACCATCAGGGACGCTGGCGACACTTGGTTCAAGATACAAGCAAAGTGCATGAGCCGAAGAGGTGTGGCTAGAGCGTGCCAGCACTGCTCCTGTGAGGCCTTACTTCTGCCGAAGCTGGCTCCTCATACAGCTGGTTCCAGACAGTATCACCCAGAACAGAACAGAGTTCAGTGAGCAGAAAGGAGCACTCCAGTTCAACTACTGGCTTTGAATGATGATTTTGCAAAGAGTTGAAGAAGCACAACATTTAGAAGAGAAAGGGATTTTCTGAAGGGAGTTTCAAAACAAACTTCAGTTTAAACAGGCTGAAGGACACAGACTACTTCAGTAACTCATGGAGCCTCCTGGACACGGGGTGCCTAGGAGGAGCTGCTGGGGTCAGACTTCCCAGGGCGCTGGGGGACCGCACACAGCAGAGAGGACAGAATGGGGGGACAGCCGGACACTGGCAGGGCCAGCAGGGGGAGAGCAGGCGCCCGCGGGGACCTCAGCCATTCCCGCAGAGCCGCCCCGGCTGCGGGCGCCGGAGCCGCGGCAGAGTAAGGCTTATGAAGGCACCCACCACAAGCTCTTGAGAAAGCTGGAGAGCTGTCAGTGTCCGGCCCACCCCATCACTCCCCAGGGGCCACGAGCACCCTGCTTGCCTTGTCTCCCTGGCCACACGGACCGTTCAGACCTTTGAAGGCTGGAAGTCCAGCACCCAGATAGGACTCCACGAGGGGAGCTCCAGCCACCCCTCTGCTCCCGCCGTGGTTGCTGGACAAAGGTGAGCTGGGCAGCAAGCGCTCTGATGCGGGAGGCACGGGAGGGCAGGAGGGCGGCTAGGGCAGAGGGCAACTGTTTCTCAGGACCAGCAGAGCCAGGGAATCGGCACATGGGGGCCAGGTCCCGGGCGCCTCGCAGAAAGGCCAGTGACGGGTCCGAGGCCGGGGCGTGCAGCAAGCTGTGTGGCCTCATGGACCAGCAGGTCCTGTTGACATCAGTGCCCCGACCCTACTCACGAGTGTCTGCCTCTCAGATGGAGCCCTAACACCTGTCTCACCCCCCCACTGGCACCCCCCGAGCTCGGAAGGGGCAGAACAGTGTGGTCTGTGGCGCCCTGCGCACATCTTCCAAGGAAAGACCCAGGCCTGGCCCTGCTCAGAGCCGAGAATGCACACTGCACTTCCCAGGGCATCTGCTCCCACAGCCCTGGGGGCGTGGCGGGCTCAGCGGGAGACCCGTGTCCTCAGACAAAGTCCGACTTGGCCCCCTCACACTTCAGAAACAGGGTGAGACATCCTCATTCAGAAATGGCCTTAGAACATTAAAAAGAAGACATGTTCAGATTTTTTAAGCTAAACATGTGGAGAGCAGTTGAAAGAAAGGTTTTTAGTACCCAAATTAAGGTTAGCAACTCAAGCTAAAATCAGTTAATGCGTACAAAGCCTCTAAACAGCTGAGTGTCAAGGGCGTCTAACGCAGAAAGCACAGAGCAAGCAAGGAACCGACAACTTCCAGGAGACCGGGACGAGGCTGCTTCCCGGCCCTGGACACCCCCTCCAGACCCCGGCCCAACTGCCAGACTCCCCGAGTTCCTGTACTGTCACCCTTGGTTCCCCTACTAGAACCTCCGGAGAGGTGCTGGCCCTCCACAGGACCCAGGGGAGCTGGCCAGGCGCAGCCCGTGGTGGGCACAGGTGAGGATGAGGGGGCATGCGGGGTCCCTGAGCAGAGCCCAACCGCAGCCTGTCCTGGAAGCTCTGAGCAGGCAGAAGCGCCCCTTCCTACCGAGGCTGCTGCTCCTCTATCCGGAATCGATGCAGACAATATGCACTCAGACTCAGCCCCGTTGTGCCTCCAGGCTGGGCACTGAGGTCAGGGGCCTAGACAGCCTGGCTGGGGGTGAGGAGGACCCCAGCCCTGCTCGGGGGAGGCACTGGCAAGATGCAGGCCAGTGCTCCTGGATGGGCTCTGAGGGCACCAGGTGTGCGGTGCGGGGACCTTCAACTAAGACAGACGGCACTGAACCCCCAGCGGGGCCCCAGGAGATGCCGGCCACGCTTAGGAAGGAGGCGAGAGCACCAGCCCCACCCAGGGGGGTGGCGCTGGGAGCGGGCTGGGACCTGCAGGTCACAGTCTTCACCACTGGCTGCCCAGGTGGCTCAGGGGCCAGCGTGGGGACAGCTAGGAGGAATGGAGCCATCACTCCCAGAGACCGTGTTGGGGAGGTGTGCCCCCAGCGTCCTCTCCACCCCCGAAGCCTGCTGCCCCCACCCCCAATCCCTGTGCCTGGAAGCGCCTCATTTCAGCTCCAGCTCTCTGCACCCAGGCCCCCTGCTGCCCTCCTCTGACCGCCCTCCGCGCACCCTGGACCGAGAGCCCCCGCTCTTCCTGGGCCCCGGGTTCCTGCCTCACCCAGGCCCTCCTGCTTTCCATGGAGAGTCCTCACCTCCCACCAAGGGTGCAGGGGTCGTGGTGAGACGATGCTCAGAAAACCAGCACCATCTCTACATTGTGTGACCAGGAGCGTTCTGGGTGTGCGCAGCTGGCTTGGCCTGAATTCTCAGAGTGGTGATGATCACATGTGAACAAGAGGCAGCCTGAGTGATTCCAAGCCCCTGAGAACGGGGGGACTGGGTGCCGGGCAGAGTCAGTCATCACAGCCTGCCCCCGACAGGGCCCGCAAGGCTCAGGGTGACACTTCTCACGTGTCAAGCGGCAGCATGCCCACAGTGTCCAGCGGGAAGAAGGGGTGAGCTTAAGAATAACCCAGCTGCAAATGGGAGGAACTGGCTTTTCACCTATTGCTTCAACTTTCAGAAAATTGCCCAAAGTCTTTGCAAACCATTTGCCCTGTTTTTGGCTTGGTGAAGGGAGCTGACAGACACACACAGTCCCTTGCTCAAGTCACGTCACTGCTGATGTAGAGTCAGGAAGACACGTCACGGGAGGCTTCTCAGAACACTGGCATGAGGAGGAGACGAAAGGGAACAGCTGTTCACACGGTGTCTTTGATTCTGTGACTTTCTGTCACATAATTGATTAAAGTCACAGACCCAGTTTCCTGTGTGCCTGGCAGGGGGTTGTTCTCCGTGCCTGCAGGCAACAGGGTCCCAGCCAGGCCTGGGCTCTGGGAGTGCTCCAGGCTGCTCTTGTCTCATTGAAGAAGCTCAGGCCACTAAATTAAGTGGAAAAGGGTATACAGTCCTGCATGAAAAAAGACCAGCTTTAGGGGTACTGTTGATATTGCCAAGGGGTTTGTCACGGTGGAAAGTCCAGCTCAGCCCCTTTAGGCTGGGTGTGTGGTGGCAGCAGCGCTCCACCGCAACTCCTGTCCTGTGGAAGTGGTTGATAAGGTTAGACTTCCCAGAGGATGAAATACTTGCGAGCAGGATGCTCTGAGTGTGAAAGGAGCTGTATGGAGAAGAATGAAGTGGAGACCAGAGGTTAGGTCAGTGGCTTGAAGAAAAGGCCGTTTTTCTTACTCTGAACTCACTGTAACCTGAAAGGCCACTGGTTCTAAGAGCAGACGAGGAAACAGCTGTTTAGGGTTGGGAGGAGTCTCCCTGGTCCCTGCGGCCAGCCTCTGCAGCGGGAAGGCTGCCTCTCCTCTCTCACCGGAGGGGGCGCCCAGCTGCCCTGGGAGTGCTGCCCCGGCAGACAGACCCGCCTGGGAGCCGTCTGGACAGCAGCCAAGGCCGTGCAGGCGGCGGGAGGATGGAACGTGGCCGAGGGGAGCCGCGGGGGTCTCGGAGGGCGTCTCTCTCTCCTTACCTGGGCACGGCCTGGGTGCTGCCCGCCCTGCCCTCGGGGCAGCTGCAGCTGGAGAGCGAGCGAGGAGGACTCTCTGGGGTTTCTTTGGATGTTGGCGCGTAAGCGATAAGAGTCTTGGGTTGAACACGGGGTGTGCCGGGTCTGGGTTCCCGCAGGACGCCGGGAGGCAGGAAAGCCACGAGCGCCTCGCCTCTGACCTCGAAAGGGAAAACCTCGGTCAGTTCAGACCTTGGGAGTCTGAGCCGGGGCTGCTGCCTCCGCGCCCGAGCGTCGAGCTGTTAATGACACCACACAGTAGCATTACTGTCTACAGAATCCAGCCCCACGCCATCACAGAGCACCGTGACGCCTTAGTGGCACGGTGTACTACTCGAGCCCTGTGACGCGCGCGCACAGCCTCGCTAGAGGGCCAGAGCGTGCTGCACAGCACACACTAGAGGTGGTGCCGTGCTGTGACAGCGGAGGACGCTGTATGTAACTGAACTCCCACACGGCACGTACAACCAGTCAGCTCGGCTCAGTCGCTCCGTCGCGTCCAACTCTCTGCGACCCCATGGACTGCCTCATGCCAGGCTTCCCTGTCCATCACCAACTCAGGGGCTTCCCTGATAGCTCAGTTGGTGAAGAATCTGCGGAGTAAAGGAGACCCTGGTTCAGTTCCTGGGTTGGGAAGATCCCCTGGAGAAGGGAAAGACTACCCACTCCAGTATTCTGGCCGAGAGAATTCCACGGCCTACTATATATTTCTGATAATACAATAATACCATAAAAATACTGTCATACAGGATGCCACGGTCAAAGGTAATAGTTAGCACTGCATATACAAACAGCCACAGAGTGTGAGAGGAGATCTTTATCTTAGATGAACTTCATCATAACAGCCAAGCCTCTCAGTATTTTCCTGGATTTCTATGAGTGCCGAACCCACTGCCCTACAGACGCTTCCGTGGCCACATGCAGCTGCACTGTTTGAAATGCACCGTTGCTCCCTCCCTGGGCCCCCCTGGTGGCTCAGTGGTAAAGAATCTGCCTGCAGTGCCGGAGACGTGGATGCGAACCCTGGGTCAGGAAGATCCCCTGGAGAAGGAAACGGCAACTCACTGCAGTAGTCTTGCCTGGAGAATCCCATGGGCAGAGGAGCCTGGCGGGCTCTAGTCCACGGGGTCACAAAGGGTCAGACACGGCTGAGCAACTGAACAACAGTTCCTCCCTTCTTGAAAAATAAGTTAGTGAGAAAATAGTTTTATCCAAAACAAGGTGTTTTTTTGTACCTAGTATGGGTTTTTCTAAAATACATTTCTTGCATGCAAATGCATAATTTTAAAAGATTGATTTCTAAATTACTGAATTTAGGTAAATTCAACTTTTCTTATGGTTTCTTTATGATAAATGTGAAGCGAAAATCGAGCTCCTGCGGCCCCATCTACAACAGCATACAAGTGGCTGAAGTACACACCCCCTCACAGAGCACGCCGATGGGCTGTTTAGGATACACGTCCGACCAGCTGATCTTTACAGGCTGCGCCACTTGGAGGGGCGTCTAGTCTTCTCTGAGGGGCACTCTGATCTCAGGCGTGTGGGGGAGGGCCAGTCTGAACCTTCTCTCCCTTCTGTTTCAGCCGTGACTAAGACAGGGAAGTCTGCAGTGAGCAGCTAACTGGTGAGGCCAAGCCCTCCCTCCCCACCTCCTGGGGCAGTGAGGACTTCAAGAGTTCAGTGATTAAAACACACGATTCTCTGTATCCACCTCATCATAACAGAAAATACCACTTCTGGTAGATCAATACGACAAATGAGTAAGCCAGAAGATGGCGTTGAAGGTTTGCAATCACATTTTAAAACAAGGCCGACGTGGTTTTCAGCGTCTGAAAGTGCATGAGGGGAGCGGTGAGATAACCAAGTCGCGGCAGAGGACACGTGTGCGAAAGCGCAGAAAGCTCTAGTTGGCGGGGTTTGTTCTCTGCAATCGTCCTGTTGCTGGTGAGCACGCTGGAGAAAGCAATCCACTGGTTAGAGCGCAAGGCAGCTGGGAGGCGGCCATGTCCACTTTGTTGGCTGAGGTATCCAAGTGCTGAGCTCAGTTCCTGACAGTCAGAGGGGCCCCCAAAATATCTGTTGAATGAATGAATCCATGAAAGAAGAAAGGAAGGAAAACCGCCGTGACCAGAATTTTCTTTGAAAAATACCTGCTGTTTACTACACAGACTCTGATAGTGGAAAACTTACTTGAGTGAATAAAAGCATAGCATCCTGTTAATTTCTGAGAAAGCCGTTAGTTTGAGGAAAAGCTCACCCACTCTGTGCCTCACGGCTGTTTTGCTCTAGGCTGGCTTGGTTGTTTTTTTGGATGGGAGACAGTGGCCCAATATTTAAAAGAAAAACTGAGAAATAAGAGAAATCAAAAGTTTTTCAAAAGTAGCGAGTTGACCTAGGGTGGTGGTGGCCTAAAATCATACAGAAACCAGTGATCTGACGGTTTACCTGAAATTGGTGTCTACACAAACATGCTGAAGCATTCGAGATGCTGGGGGGGGGGGGGGCGTTAGATCTTGGAACATTAAGTAAAATCCCTTTGTTTAAATATTGTTCTTATTCTGGCCATTTAAGCTCCCACTTGTAAATTGTTTCTCCCACGTTGAGGTTAAAACTATGCCACTGAGAGGTGGACCTGGACACTTCTTCCAGTTCTTCCCTGCTGCCACAGCTAAAGCTGTGGGGGTGCTGTCTCAGTTACTGAAGTCCTCCAGTTGAGCCGACCAGCAGGATGAGAGCATTTCAAGCCCAGACAGCGTGTGAGCGCAGTTTATAGCTCAAGGTATCTGGGCCATTTCCTTTTTTCTTTTCAATGAGTGTGATGTTCTCTAAACACGGCGGAGGGGCGGGGCTCTCGGTGACAGCCAAGGGTGCCCCCCACCCACCCACGGTCGGTCGACACGGACAGTCCTGTCTTTGGTTACGAGCTCTGCAAGCCCAGTCCCCATCGCACCAGATTCCCGCTCCTGCACGCCCCCACTTCCCGCCCTGACAGCGCCGCTGTAGCTGAGCTCCTGCTCAGCGGTCCCGCCGCGGAGACGAGGTCCCCTCGCGCCTTGCCCTCGGCAGGAAACCGCCCGAGTGAGGCTCCCCCGGCCCGTGCGCCCGACTCGAGGTGCGTCCCCAGCGCCGCCTGGCCCCGCGCCCTCGGCTCTCGGTCCGCAGCCCACTACCCCACCCCGCGCACCCGGCTCCCTGCCCAGAGCCCCCAGACCAGCCCCGCGCGCCCAGCTGGGAGCCGGCGCCCCGCCAGCCCGGGTTCCGACCCGGCCCCGCGCCCCGCGCTCTGCGTCCGCAGCCCCTAGCCCAGCTCCGGCCCCGCGCCCCCGGCCCTCCGTCCGCAGACCCCGCCGCACCCCGCGCGCCCGGCCCCCTGCCCGGAACCCCCGGGCCAGCCCCGCGCGCCCGGCCCGCGCCCGCGGCCCCCGCCCCGCCGGGAGGCGCCCCGGTCGGCCCCGCCCCGCGTAGGCCCCGCCCCGAGCGCGGCTTTCAAGCTTTATAAAGTTCCTCTTTCCTACCTCCGAGGTTAGTTTCGCTGCTTGGACTTGGGACTCACCGCTGCCCTCAGCTCAAGCCGGGGCGAGGTAAGACTGGGGTCGGGAAGGACGCGGGCTGCCAGCCCGCTACCGCAGGAGCCCGGCGCGAGGCCAGCCGGGTGGGGGCCGCCTCGGGGCAGCGCGGGCCGCCGCGGCGTCGGCGCCAGGCGAGAGCACGCCCCTCGAGGGACCCCGACGCCCACCCCGTCTGCCCTTGGCCGGGGAGTCCCGCGGCCCCGGCGTCCGCGGGTCGGCCGAGCCCGGGCCCCGGAGGCCACGCGCGGGGCCGGCTGTGGTAACGAGGTCGCTGGGCCATCAGCGCCCGAGGGGGTCGTCGAAGGGACCCACCCCGGGCGGCAGCCCTGACCGCGGGGACGGCCCCTTCCTCCCGAGGCTGCTTCTCTTGCTCCTCGCTCTTGAGGGGCTCACAGCCCCCTCGGCCCCGAGCCCGCGTCTTCCCGACCGGTGGTGGAAGAGGAGGCGCTCCAAGTTCAGGCCACGAGGGGCCCCGCGCTCCGCGACCCCCGCCTTCCCGGCACCTTCCCGCCCCCGCGCTCCCCGCGGGCCTCCCCGCCCGGCTGATGCTCGGCGCGCGGGGATCCCCCACGACGAGGCTGCGCTCGCCGCCTGAGGCCGGGTCCCTCTGCCGCGTGTGGCTCCCGGGCCACCTGGTCGTCGCTACCTGTCTGGGGCTCCGGGGCATTCTTGGGGCAAAGAGTGCGGGTTTCAGAGAGAGCCGCGGGGGAGCTGCCGCCGCCGCGCACCTGGAAGGCCAGGCCACGGGGGAGCCCGCGTGCGGAACACGCGGGGCCACCGGGGCGCGGGGGCGCGGGCGGGGGCGCGGGCGGAAACTGGCCGTGGCACGGGGGATGGACTGTCCACGGCTTGGGCCTGGGCAGGGGAGCGGGAGTACGAGAGCAAACGGAGGCCCACGCGTGGGGGCGGCTGGATTTCGGGGGTGCGCGAAGATCAGAGCCCTGAGTCTGGGCGGCGTGCGGGCCGCGGGGGGAAACGCGAGTGGAGCGTCCAGAAGGTGAGGTCGCGCACGAGCTCAGGGAGGCGGGAGGGCGGCGCGCCAGGGGCACGCACGAGCCGGGGCGGCTGAGAAGGGCCTTCTCTCGCGGCTCGGGCGTCACAGACTCGGCGGCGCGCGCCTCGCCGCCTCCGAGGCTCTGCGGCCTCGTGGTCATTGCCGAGGGCCGCCTCCTCTCCCCGCAGCGCGGAGCGAGTGCCGGAGCGAAGCCTGGGTTGCGAAGGGACAGCGTCGGCGCGCGGGGCATGAACCTGGAGGGCGGCAGCCGAGGCGGCGAGTTCGGCATGAGCTCCGTGAGCTGCGGCAACGGGAAGCTCCGCCAGTGGCTCATCGACCAGATCGACAGCGGCAAGTACCCGGGGCTGGTGTGGGAGAACGAGGAGAAGAGCATCTTCCGCATCCCCTGGAAGCACGCGGGCAAGCAGGACTACAACCGCGAGGAGGACGCCGCGCTCTTCAAGGTGCCCGGGCGGGGCTGGGAGGGGCCAGGGCCCGCGCGCCGACCCGCCCCGGGCTCCGGGGGCCGGTCCGCGCCGCGCGCACCGGGCCTGGTGCGGGAGCGCGGGGGTCCCGCGGCTGCTCTGGTAACTTCGCAGAGGGCGGAGCCGGTGCCACGCCTGAGGGGCGCACGGTCCCCCGGAGTCAGATGCCCGTCCGCGCTCCCGCCGGGTAGAGGGGTGGGCCAAGGCTGCGCCTCTCTCTCCCTGGGGCCCTCTTTCTGGAACTTTGGGTACCTCCTCGCCTCCACGTACCGACTGTGTCTCCTCCTTGCGCGCGGGCAGCTGTGTGCGCCGCGCCGCTCGGGGCTGGTCCCTGCGCCCTCTCCACGCTGTCCCGCCTCACGCCCCCTCTCTGGCCAGCGCTCTCCTTCGGGCTCTCTCTGGTCCTTGGGCGCGTCTCTCCCTCTGTCTCACTGTCTCTGTGTGACTCCCTCTTCCCGAGTCTCTCCCTGGAAAGTTTTCTCCGTCTCTCTCCCTTCCTCTTTCTCCTCTCTCTCCCTCTCAGGGTCTCCTTTGGGCCTCTCTCTGGGGGTTTCTCTTTGCCCCGTGTGTGTGTCCCTGTCCTGACCGTTTTCCCCTTGGGCAGTTTACCCAGTGGCCAGTGCTTTAGGGCCCAGCCCCACCACCTGTGGGCAGAGCGTGGCAGGGGGACTTCCTCAGGAAACTTGCTGGAAGAGTAAGGCTTGCCTCAGGCTCCCTAACGTCCAGAGGTGCCCTGCGGTGGCCCCTCAGCCCTCAGCTCTGTCTTTGCTTCCAGCCTAACTGCTTCCTGAGGGGTGGGCTTTGTGGGGTCCTCAATCTCACCCGTCTTTCATAAACACCCTCTGTCCCACCTTCCTGTGGACCTGAAGCCCCTGCCGCCATTCTTTGCTTTAGAGATACAATTTCCAGATTCTTTTTTGAAAGACCTGCATTTTAACTTTTCCCCACTTTTTCTCACCAGGCTTGGGCACTGTTTAAAGGGAAGTTTCGAGAAGGCATCGACAAGCCAGACCCTCCCACCTGGAAGACACGCCTGCGGTGTGCTCTGAACAAGAGCAACGACTTCGAGGAGCTGGTGGAGCGGAGCCAGCTGGACATCTCGGACCCCTACAAAGTGTACCGGATCGTCCCCGAGGGAGCCAAGAAAGGTGGGGCTTGCCGGGCTGGGGCCACCTGCGCTCGCGCCTCAAGACGGCTCCCTGTCAGGGTCCTGTTTTCCCTTTGCTGCTTTGTAGCCGGCTCGCCTTGGCCTCCCGGTCCAGCCTAGCGGGCGGGTTTCCCAGCTTCTCTGGGCCCCAAGGGGGAGTTCTCGCGGTGGTGCTGCCGGGTGGTCTCAGGCTCCTGGTCTCTTCCTGTGTGTGCATACGCCTGCGTTTTCTAGGAAGTTCTCCTGAGATTCGGGCCCGATTTCCAAGCCAAGAACGGAAAAGCTGTTTGAAACTTTACTTATTCATCTGTCTCTCGTGATTAGCCATTTTGAGGAAGGGAAGGTTCATGATCTACATTTCGTTACCATTTGTAGTAAGAGAAGTGTCAACATTCAAACTTTGCCGTGGTCAACTGGGCTGCTTATTGAAACTAAGGTTCCCACTTTCCAAGATTCTGGACCCAGAGCAAAGCCCAGTTTAACAAACCACAGGTGACCTCACTAGATGGACGTCTGCTGGGGGAGCTCGTGCCACGAGGCCCATCGCCCTCAGGCTTCTCGACTTGGGCTCGCTTTGTGGCGCCTTGTAGGAACCAGTTTAATGGCCTGGACAAACAATTGCCCAAGGGAGTTGCAGGAAAATGCCCTATTTGTCAACACTGTGCTATGCATTCTAGGAACTGGACTCTCAGGTGTTTTTCTAAGATTTGACGTTTCATGCTGTCAGTTCCTTCTTCACACCGCGCATTTCCCTTTTCCCCAAACCCTCAGGAGCAAAGCAGCTGACCATGGAGGACCCGCAGATGCAGATGAGCCACCCGTACAGCATGCCGACCCCGTACGCCTCGCTGCCTGCCCAGGTGCGGGAGGGGCAGGGCTCCGAGCAGGGAAGGCTGGGCCTGTGAGGGGCGCTTGGGCCAGGTCCCACGTGGCGGGAGCGGCCTGCAAACAGAAGCGAGCAGAACTCCGTTTTGCTGTTTGTCAAACTGCTGAGCCACGTCCCAGGTCACTGGATGGGTGTGTCAGTCTCCACCTGGTGCTGGGGTTTGAAGAGAGGGAGACGAGGGTGGGTGTATCTGCTTGCTGGTTAGATTTCCCCACTGACTCTTCAATCTTCTGGGAAACAGACCTTTTGTGGAAGCCAAAGATTTTGGAAGCAGGGCTTTGTCATGTGAAACCACAGGGCAGCTGACCCCGTCGGACTTTTCCGATGTGAATCCCAGCCCTGTTTTATCCACTTTGCTGGAAGGGAGGCAGAGCCCCCAGAAAGGCTCTTGGTTTAGCCATGTGATGAAGCGTCACATAAAGCCTCACATAAAGCGCCGCTTTACGGCACTGTCTCACTTGCGCTTTCGATTCTTCGTGGCGAGTTTCCACCACAGCTTTTCCTATAATAAGAGGATTTGGCTGCCCGCCACACAAGCAGTCCCGGAGGAGTCTGGGGGGCTCCCCCAGGCTGACCCCGAGCTGGCCGCTCTGCTCTCCAGCCCCCCTCTGATTCCTCCAGCAGGTTCACAACTACATGATCCCGGCCCATGACCGGGGCTGGAGGGAGTTCGTCCCGGACCAGCCGCACGCAGAGATCCCGTATCAGTGTCCCGTGACCTTCGGACCCCGCGGCCACCACTGGCAAAGCCCAGCCTGTGAAAATGGTAAGGGCAGGGCCTGTGGCCAGAGGGCCTGGCCCCTCCTGGCCTGACCTCCGGGCAGTCCCATGGCTCTCTCCCTGCTCAGAGCTGCCGGGGAGGGCCCCGGGTGCAGTAAAGGAGGGCACGTGCCCCAGAGGACTCCGGGTCCACGGTGCCCGGCCCACTGTGCACCTGGACAGACTCGGGGCTGCGTCATGGAACCAGGGGTCACACCAGGCCCCGGGAAGCTGCCCTGCTTTTCACAGAATGTAAGCAATGTGCCCATCACTGCCGAGTGAGACTGAGGGCTGGGGACCACTTCCAGGTCCCCTGACCCCAGAGCCCAGCCACACAGGACAGGGAACTCAGAATTCAGACTGGCCGACTTTATGTTTAGTAAGCTAACGTGTTTGTTCCTCCTTGAATAATCTTAAATTTTATTTTTAATCTTGGGCAAGAAGTAGTTGATTTTGTTAGTGTTCCCAGAGAAGGCTGGACCGTCCCTTAATCCTGACTGTCTCTGTCTACACATCTGTAAAGCTGGCATCCCACAGCTGTGGCCCAACCCCCCTGCGCCCACCTCAGCCCGCAGGGACCCCAGGGGATTTTTGTGCTGATAGATTTCTCTTAAGCAGTGGTGTGTCCAGGCAGTCGTTCCTGGGATTAGAGGTGACAGTAAGAAAGGGATGTGCAAGTCCTGTGAAGGAAACACAGAAGGCCTCCACAGAACAGGGCCTGGTGTGCGCTGCTCTTGGGCTGGCCGCTGTGCTCCCTGCAGGCCTCCCCCCAGAATGAGGCCTCTCTCAGAAGCACCAGTGTGCCAAGTGCAGAGAGAATTTCACACCGTGTGTTCAGTGCTTCAGAGCAGAAGCTGTCAAGGCCTGTGAGTTAGTTGTTTACACAGAAATCCTGAGACTGTCAACACCTAGATCTTTTGAATGTTCTAGCAGTATCGGCTCCTTTTTAGTCATGTCCAGCTCACTCTTGGCTTATGGAATTGAAGAAGTAGCCTATTATTTAAGATTGGTTTTGAGTGACATATTTTTTTTAAGTCACAAAGTTTGGTTTTATTAGCTTTTTAAGAGTGATTTGCAGCAAAAGTTGGCCTTCCGTATTGTGGTGGGAGAGTCAGCTGGTGCTGGACGGGTTCCTGCAGTTCAGACCTGGGTCTGGTGCGTCAGCTCCGCTGAGCTAGCGGCTCTGGTGCAGAGGGCAGGCTGGTGGACAGACCTTGACGCGTGAGAGACATTAAGTGATGCGCCAGCCGACTGAGGTTCTGGCGCACACGCTCCGTTAACGTCTCACGCAACACAGCTGCCGTGCCGGCTGGAGACGTGGTTCCCTTTCCTCCTGAACCCAGGAGCAGCAACTAAGGAAGCGGGCCTGTCAACGTGTAGGGTTTTGGTCTGGCTCTTGGAGGTTGGAACTCATGTAGAGACCTGGGCTCAGCTCTGCTGTGAGCTCGCTGTGTGCGTGGGGTGAATCGCACGGACTCTGGACTCAGTCACCCTGCCCATCAGCTGTGCAGGGACCGGGCACAGCCTTCCAGCTGTGAGACAAGTGATGCCTAGGGGTTGAGCCTGGTGTGCACGGTGGACGCTGCAGTGTGGCCTGGAAAGTGACTGGGACAGTGGGTCTCAAGCATTCTCAGCAGACACACACACACAGGTGACTCTGAGGCGGTGGAGGGGTTGAGGACAAAAAAGAAGGGAAGGAAGGCAGGGAGAGAGGGAGGGAGAAGACTGCAGAGGTGACGCCAGGGTTCCTCCCAGCTGTGAAGAGGCTCCGTCCTTCTTCAGCCTTGGTTTTCCAGTAGGACCTCAGCCTCCTTGCCTCTCAGGAGGAGGTGTGTGCGGGGTGGGCAGTGTCGCTCTAGAGGGCCCAGGCCCTTCCCTCCCAGCCTGGTGCACCCCTGGGGCTGACGGGCCACCCTCAGGCAGAGGCAACTTCCCTCTGCGTCCGAGGGACTCTGTTAGACAGCATCTGACTTTTATTTGCAAATGCAGGTTGCCAGGTCACAGGAACCTTTTATGCTTGTGCCCCGCCTGAGTCCCAGGCCCCCGGGATCCCCATAGAGCCAAGCATAAGGTCTGCCGAAGCTTTGGCCCTCTCAGGTGAGTGGGGCCCCCTGGAGGCGGCGTCTGCGAGGGTCCTGTCACCGTGGGTGGATTTGAGGGGTCCGTGAGAGCAGCTGGGGTCTGGAGTGGGTAGAAGAGTTAGCATCCGTGGCCAGCTTCCCAGCCTGACCCGCTTCCCCAGGTGGCTCTGAGCCGTGTCAGCTCCCCAGGAACGTTCAGGTGCCCCAGTTCCATTTGCCAAGGGCCCCTCCAGCCAGCTTCTCACACCGCACCGCAGGAGCTCCTCATCGTCCTTGCAGGCTTAGCTGCAAACAGGTGGCCCATCGGCTTCCCAGGACGCTAGTTCCGGGTTCTTTCTCCTCATCACGTACAGTGCCTTCGCAGCCAGCATCTTGCTCTTCCTTTGAGTGTGGTGTGTCTCACACACAAATCCAGATCAGATCTGGTCTTTAGAGTTTCACCTCTAAAAGAGGCCTGCATCTCAGCCATCTCACCTGTTTTAAGGAAAACACCTTGAGCTGTACTAAGCAGGTGTGATATATGTATATTTATCTTTAGATAATGTTTTGATTGTTTTGAAATGAGACTTGCATATGTTAAAGATGAATAGCTTGTGCTTTGGAATTCTCAACCTGCTCCCTGCCCTTTTTGAAAATCAGTGACAGGAAACATAAGCTGGATTCTCCAGGTTTCAAGAGAGCACAGCTGGGGCCCTTCCTTGCTCCCGGGAGAGCTGGGCTGGCCGATGGGCTCTTTCTGGCTCTGAGGTTCTGGAGGCTTGCTGCTTGTTTCAGATGCTCCTGGATGGTGGAGGGAGCAGAGGTGTCTGAGCAGAAAGGCCTGTGTTGTTTTTAGAAACTTTCAAACCCTTTCCTTAAGCACTTAAGACTTGAGTGTGTGCCTAGAAAGTAGGAAATAAGCAGCTATTTATATCCCTGTGACCTCGTGATTTCTGATGACGTTCAACGAAATGAAACCCTGAGTAGCCGACACCTACTCCTCTGGGTTCACAGCGGCAGGAGTGGCAGAGGCGGCTGGAGGCAGTAACGTGGACTGTCTGAGCCTCAAAACTTACCCTTGAGGAATGAGAGCTCAGTACAGATTACCATCCTAGCCGTTTATCCAAGGTCAGCCACCTGCTCAGGCTTGAGCCCCACACAGTTCCCCCTCGTACTTCAAGTCCGGGGCCCTCAGCAAACCAGGTTGGTCCTTTCAGCCCATTGGTCAGATTTTAGAGAGGATTCTAAAATCAGCAAAATTTCAGAACTGAACTTATATTGTTTAGTTTTGGAGAAAGTGCGGCTCTAGAGCCATCCTCAGACTCAAACACAAACCGAGGTACGTCTCAGCGGACTTTACGCTTGGGCTGTTTCCTTCTCGAGGTAATTTTATAATAAGAGTAGAACATGCAGAGTGAGAAAATAAGTTAAAAATCAGTAAAGCAAAATGTGAAATAAAAACGTAGTCCCACCACTCAGAGCTCACCAGCTATCAAGGCTCGTCCTTCCCCAAACTTCAGTGTGCTGCTGTGTGTATGATTTTCTTTTCCTAAATGACATCATACTGATGTTTTTAGTGTAGTTTTGGATGTGTGGATATATTTGCCTTTTTTCTGAAAGACCACTGTACTTTTTTGCCTATAAGAATCATTTAAGGCAGGGTTTACTTCTTCCAAAGTCAAAACTGACTGCCAAGCTTAAAGTGAGCTTTTGTTTGGTGGCATGTGACTTGGTGCGTTAGACATAAATGCTGTCATCACCACCACTGAGCTCTTCCCCGAATTCTGTGTCCCACACATTTGGAAAAATGCTGGGTTAGAGAGCGGCACAGACTGACGCAGAAGTCCTCCACCATTGGGCGGGCTCAGGCTCAGAGAGGGGCATAGGCCTTGCAGTGTCTGCCCCGAGACCCCTTGGCACAGGCGTCCCACCGACGACGCTCTTCTCGGGCCGTCGCCTGGCCCCTGCCGAGCACCAGCCCCAGGCCCCCGGCGCAGAGCCCACACTGACCGCCAGGGCTGTGCTTCCAGACTGCCGGCTCCACATCTGCCTGTACTACCGGGAAATCCTGGTCAAGGAGCTGACCACGTCCAGCCCCGAGGGCTGCCGGATCTCCCACGGCCACACCTACGACGCCAGCAGCCTGGACCAGGTCCTGTTTCCCTACCCGGAGGACAACAGCCAGAGGAAGAACATTGAGAAGCTGCTCGGCCACTTGGAGAGGGGCGTGGTCCTCTGGATGGCCCCCGATGGGCTCTATGCCAAGAGACTCTGCCAAAGCAGGATCTACTGGGACGGGCCCCTGGCGATCCCCAGCGACCGGCCCAACAAGCTGGAGAGAGACCAGACCTGCAAGCTGTTCGACACGCAGCAGTTCCTATCAGGTGAGGTTGGAGAGGCTTGGCCGGGACGCGGCGCCTGTGCGAGCTGGGCCTGGGGGCGTGGGGCTGGTGACGGTTGGCATGGCAGCAGGCCGCTGGGCAGGGCTCCCTTCTCTGCGGCCCTGCGCCCACCCGGCCCGGCCCCAGAGTAGGCCTCCTGTTGGTTCACCTGTCACCCCATCTGCGGGGGCCTGTGAAGAGCGGGAGATTGTCCCGGGGCTGGGGTTCAGGCTGAGGTCCTAGAGTTTGAGGACGTAGCTACTCCTCACCGGCCAGTGAGGCTCCTGTTTTCCTGGTACAGTGGCTGCAGCAGCATATTTGTGATGGTTCAGCTCTTTTGTGGCCCCTGGAAACACTAAGAGTTCGGGACGCATCGCCAGCGCTCGTGGCTGCGAGATGCACCACCCTCAGCAGACGTCTCCCAGCAGGCGGGACCCCGCGAGTGCGCAGAACTGATTTTGCAGAGGGGAATTTATGAGTTGTTTCTAGATTTCAAATCACATTTTCCAGAGTCACCAGGTTTTGTTTTCCTAGTATTGATTTCGTGGCAGTTAAATCAGGCCCCGGGCTTTTGTGAGCCCTGCGGCCACCTTGTGGGGGAGTCCGTCCCCAGCGTCCATTCGGCTGTCCCCATCATCAGGCCTCTTCTGGACGGAGAGCTGGTCCTCCCTCATACTTAGCTCTTTTTGTATGAGCGCCTCCTTCAGAAACAGCCTGTGTCTGGGCTTTCCTGGGCCTCCCTTCCCCGAAGCTGCTTCTTGGTTCAGCTCACCTGGAGCACAGCCCCTGCAGTCCGCCAGCAGAGACGGTGCTCAGCTCCGGGGTCCATGGCTCCCATTTGCTGAGACTGCTCTAGATTCTCTTTCGTTGCCCAAGCAAACATGTCCCTGGTGACTCACCCTCCCCAAGAGGCAAACCGGGAGGAGGAGGGAGAGCTAACCTCTGGTCCCTGGCAGCAATCCCTGCCTGACCCAGGCCTCACAACACATGGGGCTGTCCACCCTGGGCCCAGTGTGTGGACCGCCTGCCGCAGGGCTCGAGGAGGAGCCAGGAGTCTGAGGTCTGTGGCCAAGTCCAAAAGAGCCTGGCTCTGGGCCTCCTCGAGGTGACAGGTCTTGGATTCAGAAGGTTCGCTGTGGGTGGGAGGGCTTCATCCTGGAGAAGGGGCCCTCGCCTCTTGGGGTGTCTCTGGCCCCGCAGCTGCAGGAAGGGAGCTCTGTTGTGCATGGCCGTCAGCCTCTGGGACTGTGGGCCCGTCATGTGGGGCCGTGCGCTTCTTCATGAGGGACTCTACGCCCCCTCATGAGGGGCTGTGTGTCCCTTCATGTCCTCACGTGAGGCTGTGTGTCCCCTCATGTGGGGCCGTGTGCCCCCTCATGTCCTCATGGGGGACTGCGTGTTCCCTCATGTGGGGCTGTGTGTCCCCTCATGTCTTCATGGGAGGCTGTGTACTCCCTTATGTCTTCATGGGGGACTGTGTGCCCTTTCATGTGGGGCTGTGTGTGCCCTCATGTCCTCGTGTGGGGCTGTGTGTCCCTCGTGTGGGGCTGTGTCTCCCCTCGTGTGGGGCTGTGTCTCCCCTCATGGAGGGCTGCGTGCTCCCTCATGTGGGGCTGTGTGTCCCTCGTGTGGGGCTGTGTGTCCCTCGTGTGGGGCTGTGTGTCCCTCGTGTGGGGCTGCGTGCTCCCTCATGTGGGGCTGTGTGTCCCTCGTGTGGGGCTGTGTCTCCCCTCATGGAGGGCTGCGTGCTCCCTCATGTGGGGCTGCGTGCTCCCTCATGTGGGACTGTGTGTCCCTCATGGGGGACTGTGTGCCCCGTCATAGGGGACTGTGTGTCCCTCATGTGGGACTGTGTGCCCTTTCATGTGAGGCTGTGTGTCCCCTCATGTCCTCATGTGGGGCTGTGTGTCCCTCGTGTGGGGCTGTGTGTCCCTCGTGTGGGGCTGTGTGTCCCTCGTGTGGGGCTGTGTCTCCCCTCATGGAGGGCTGCGTGCTCCCTCATGTGGGGCTGCGTGCTCCCTCATGTGGGGCTGTGTGTCCCTCATGGGGGGCTGTGTCTCCCCTCGTGTGGGGCTGTGTCTCCCCTCGTGTGGGGCTGTGTGTCCCCTCGTGTGGGGCTGTGTGTCCCTCGTGTGGGGCTGTGTCTCCCCTCATGGAGGGCTGTGTGCCCCCTCATGTGGGGCTGTGTGCCCCTCATGTTGTCTCTGACCAGGAGCTGCCTCGGTCTCGCTCTCCCCTGTGAGCCAGGGCTGTGCTCTGTGCTAGGGCAGCCTCTCGTCTTGAAGTGTTTTCTGAGGTTCAGGGAGGAAACTGTGAACGAAAAGCTGCAGCTGTGCAGACAGGCCCCTCCAGTCAGGGATTCCCGCGAACCTTCTTGAGCCGCCAGGCCTCTCAGCCAACTGTTTCAGAGAAGTGAGCCAACACAGAGGCGTGGGTGTCACCCCCGCCCCCTCGCAGTGTGCAAGCCTGGCACACGTTCTGCTGAAGTCAGTTAGGTCTGATTTGAATTCTGGAAGAAAAAAAAAAAGCAGGAAGTCAATGGTCCAGTGAGTTAGCTAGAAACTTCTTCGGTTGAAGAGAACAGTGGAAATCTTTGATATCTACCCATTCAGGATCTGCAACCTTCTGGGGACAGCCCCGCAGCCCGCGCGCACATCTGATAAGGCCAGGCGGCTGTGCGCACGCGGCCGCGCCCATGTGAGCCTCTCCTCTGCGGACTGACATGTGCTCTGGGGGCGGGGCCAGGGCGCTGGTGCACGTGGGCGGCGCGGGCCTGGGGCCTCATCCCACCCTCCCTTCTGAGGGAAGCAGCTCAGAGTCACCGGGTCTCCAAGATAACGTCCTGCACTCTGCGGATGTCGGAGGTCGTGGGCAACACAGACCACGGCTTAGAGGTCCTGGGTCAAATCAGAAACTTCTGATTTTTTGGAAGAAGCAGATTCTCCTCGTGTAAACGATTCTTTTGGCTAAACACAGCTCCATTTCCTTTTTGGCCTCCCCTACTCCTTTCCGAGACCTTTGCCTCCTTGTGGGTCCAAAGCTGCAAAAGGAGCCCCCCTCTTGGGGTGCAGCCCCCTCGAGGTGGAGGTGATGCCCAGGGGAGACCTGTGGAAACAAACGCTCATGTGCACCCTGCGTCTGGTCCCACCCTCACTGCTGTCTGGCCCCCACACCTGCGTGGGCTCCCATCCCTGCCCCGCGTCCAGCGTGTGGGTCTCTGAACTGCTTCCATTGGTCTGCAGAGCTGCAGGCGTTCGCGCACCACGGCCGGCCACTGCCGAGGTTCCAGGTGACTCTGTGCTTCGGGGAGGAGTTCCCAGACCCTCAGAGGCAGCGCAAGCTCATCACTGCCCACGTGAGTGTCTGCTTACCTTCGGGTGAATCAGGGCAGGGCCCCACTTAGAGGAGTTCAGATGGGAAATAAGTGCCCTGGGCCCTGGGCAGAGTGGGAGGGAGGATGTCCGGTGAGCAGCCTCCCCGCCCTGGACACCTGCCCATCACCACCTGGGGTGACCTCTGGCCTGCACTGCACGCATCCCATCTGTTTTGTTTTCCAAGGAAATAGTCATATTCCCATTTCATAGGGATGTAAAAGGATGGGGCTAAAAGTTGCCCTTTAAAATTCTTGACATTTAATGTTACTTTAAAAATGCCTTCTAGCTGATCTTCCCTTAAGGGGAAGCTTTCCCCCTGACTTGAGTATTGTGTAAGCCCCTCCAAAAGGCCCCCATCCTCTTTTATTTCTGGTTGTTAGAATTTATTAGATTGTCGCGAGCTGAGGGCTGTGTGTGTTTGGTGGAGCAGAGTCTCTTACGGCCTTTGGGCAGCTCAGGCCATGGTCTCGCTTTCCAGCAGAGTCTAGCACGGGCTCACCTGCACCGAGCAAACATCTTTCACAGAAAAGGAAGGCAGGAAGGGTTAGAGAGATAGCATGTAGCATTGATTTGCCGCAGAAAGCAGAGTTTTGAATACTTGGAATTTTCAAATTTGAAATTGAAGCCTCTGTGTGGCTGTGACCTGTGGAGGTTATTAACAAGCCCAGGTGACAAATAGCAGCAGGGAACGTCACACCAAACAATAATAGAATTCAGGTCACATCTTTAAAAAAAAGATTTTAATTAAAATTAAAAAAAAAAACTTTAAATTATATTTTAGAGTATAGCCAACTAACAATGTTGTGATCGTCTCAGGTGGATGGCAAAGGGACTTGGCCATACATATATATGTATCCACACAACCCCTGCTTCTTGATCATAAAATCAAAAAACAACTGACCAACCAACAGAAATGTAGTCCCCATAAATCTTTAGAGTTTTCTCGTGAATTCTCTCACTGACCGACAGTTACTGATATAATAACGGATTCTTGTTAACAACTGTCCAAGGACTGAATGACCTCGGCGCGGGCACACGGCACCTCGGAAGATGGTGGTGAGCCCTGCGTCTGAGTCTCGGGGCTGGCACGCACTGGCCTGGGTCAGCTGGGACCCTGGGTGCACCCAGGAGTCTTGCCCCTCTTATCATGGGTTGGATTTGCTTCAGTGGCTTCAGATGAGTTACGCTTGAGCCGCTATATGTGGGCTCGCATACCTGACAGGATGAATGTGCTCAGCTTCTCACTGTGAGTTCAGAAAAAGCTGAGCTTGAATACTCTGGTGAGTGTGCTCCACCCTCATACTGAGACTAGAGGGATCTGGGGTCAGCTCACTTCCCTTTCTCCACCATCCCTGTTAAACGCCAGATGTGGAAAAATAAGTCCCTTGGTCTAACTTACCGGATTACCTTAAACTTTAATGAGACTCAGGTTTGGTCCCTGGGTCAGGAAGATCCCTGGAGGTGGGCTTGGCAACCCGTTCTGGTGTTCTTGCCTGGAGAACCCCATGGACAGAGGGGCCTGGCTAGCTGCAGAACATAGGGCTGCAAAGAGCTGGACGCAACGGCAGTGCCTGAGCTCGCGTGCACCTTGAACTTGCCCTTAATTTGGTCATTTTACCAATGTGCTTTGTTTAGTTCTCGTTTAGTATAAATTTCAAGTGGCAGTTGGTTTACAAACAGCATTATTACCTTTCCGTTCAACTGAAGCGCAAAATTCAGTAGATCCTGCTTGTAGGTCAGTGTGTCCTCCAGAAGGCTCCTCACGTGACACGTCCTCACGGTCGCAGCACCTCCCTGCATGTGTGACCGTGTCCTCAGATGTGGAGGCTTCCTGCCAGATGGCCATGATGTCTTGTTTCAATCTTCACTGCAGGTTGAACCTCTGCTAGCCAGACAGCTGTATTATTTTGCCCAGCAAAACAGCGGACACTTCCTCAGGGGCTACGACCTGCCCGAGCACGTCGGTGGCCCGGAGGACTTCCACAGGCCCCCGAGACACTCCTCCATCCAGGAATGAGAGCCCCGGGGCCGGAGACCGTGCGTGTGTGACACGCGCACAGAGAGCCGCTGGCTGAGCCCCTGCTCCTTCTCTGCAAAATGGGGAATGGGGGCTTCAGTCCCACTCCTGAGGAGAACACTGGTAGAAAATCAATGTGACAGATGAGCTTTTTCCAGGAGAAAGAATGCTTCTCAGGACCTTCTGCGGACGAATGTGGAAATTCATCGTCACCTGGTTTACACTTACTGACTTGCTGTCTCCTGTCTGATGTGAACTCTTTCTTGTGTGAAGATCGAGAAGCCTGTGCTTCATTGCTGACTACTAGGGTGGCACGAAGGGGCCCAAGTGCCAGCCTGCTTCTCAGGGAAGTAGAACCTACGTGTGAGGCCATCCTGCCCAGAGGAGGAGCGCTCCAGCCGCTGGGGGTGACGCGCCTCGGGATGCTGACGGCAGGACAGACTCGGCTCCTGGGGTCCCCACCTTCCCGGGGCCCCTCCCTGGGTGGCCCACCACCTCCTGCCTGCAATCCCCGCAGCCCTAGGCCCAGAACCCAGCTGGTGTGACCCTGTGGTGTTTCTCGAGCCAAAAGCATCAGGGCCACCCCGAGTACCAGGTTTTGTCACTTCGTACTCATTGGAAAAGACTGGTGCCGGGAGGGATCGGGGGCAGGAGGAGAAGGGGACGACCGAGGATGAGATGGCTGGATGGCATCACGGACTCGACGAACGTGAGTCTGAGTGAACTCTGGGATTTGGTGATGGACAGGGAGGCCTGGCGTGCTGAGATTCATGGGGTCGCAAAGAGTCGGACACGCCTGAGCGACTGAACTGAACTGAGCTGAGCTGACTGGTTAAGATATCTTCTGTTTGTCTTTTTATCTCTCATGCTATAGAAATTCTTGCTATAGCAGAAAGAGACTGACAGACCAGCAGCCCGAGCTGCGTTTCTGAAGCTGGGTGAGCGTCCCCTCCCGTCCTGTTTGTTAGGAGACCGGCTGCCATGGCAACACTACGTCCCGGGGGGGGGCCCTGCTCGAGGCGGGGGGGCCCTGCTCAGGGCAGGACGGCGCTCTGCAGATTGAGCAACTGCAGGCCCAGGGAGCTGTTTTTGCTTATTCTGTATATTACACGCTTCCTCATGCCAGTGATAGTGTGACAGGGCCTTAAAATTATTGGGCTTTTTCCAAACACAGCTTTTTATAGAATCACTAAGATATCTACTTGCTTAAGTGAACTTAACCACTTATTTGTTGTTCCTTTTGGAAAAGTACAGATGTCTGGGCCATGGTGCAGCAGCTTATTTTTGTCCTACTGGGAAGTAACTGCCATGACTTTTAGGCTCAGTGTACAAACTGGTATTCTCTTATTCTAGTCTGTATCTTTAAGTCATTCAACAAACTTGCATTAGACAGATTGTAGCTTTTATCCAGCTTAGTAAGCAATGAAGCCTGGAAATGTCATTTCTTCTTTTTTTTGGGGGGGGAGACGTTTTTAGGGGTAAAACAATTCATATTAACTACAGAAATGTTAGACAGTATAAAAATGCAAAACCCAAAGAGAATCTTCCTATTTTCCAATCCAACCTCGTCCACAAGAAGAATTTGATTCTTCCAACAGATTTTACTTTTCTACAGATACACACAAACTTAAAAAAAAATCTCAGGGGTCCTTTGTGCCCCCCACATGCAGACTCGCCTGCCCCTGGGGCACTTCTGCCAAGCCCACCTTGAGGCCTGCAGCGCAGTCTAAGCGGTTCATTAGCAGGCGGAGGGAGCCCCTTCCGACAGGGGATTGCACTCCGTGGGCTACAGTGACTTATACATCTCATAGATGTGAGCATCTGGGGTACATTACCCCCAGGGGGCAGGAGGGGCAGGCATGCGGCTCCCTCGCCTCCTTTCCAACATGAAGCTGCTCTGGCTCAAGCTCCGTGTCTGGCAGATGCTGTTGGCTGGGGCCACAGCCCGTCCACGTGCACAGCGCGTGCGCGCCGTGGCTTTCTGTGGTCTGGGGGACCCACAGTGTGGGGCGGCAGATGAACCGTGAAGCAGTCTGGGTGAGGGACCCTGATGTGGGCTCAGCAGCTCCGTGTGGTGTTAGCGGAGGGCGCTGTCAAGCTTAGGCCCTTGTTACTTGGAAGAGTTTTAGGTCCGCAGGGAAGGTCTCGGGGGCTCCCCCGGCTTGTTTCTTGTTCCTGAGGTTTGGTCACACCATGGGCAGAGACCGGCGTCTTTGGAGCACCACGGAGAGCTCCTTCACATCATGGCTTCGGAAGCTCCTCCGTCACCACGCAGAGACCCAGCCAGGCGGTCGTTTTGCAGTGGAGAAGCTGCTCCACGTGGCCCAACAAGCCCACGACCGTGGGGACCACCTGAGTCCAGCTGTGCCCAGCGTGAGCAGAGAGGCATCCGTGGGCTCAGCTGTGAACAAGGCTCTCTTACCAGGTCCCTGCGAGCAAGCCCGGGTGCAGGTCTGACATGGGCTGTGTCCTCAGACTGGTGATCGAGCTGCGTCCCTGGGGAAGGCTGCACCAGGGAAGGTCTTTCATTTCTGTGAATCGTTTTATTAGCGAAAATCCAGACAAAGCGTAAGCCCTCCCGTCCTCCGCGGTCACATCACCCCACCCTCCACAGGCGGGTCTCCTCTGAAGGAGCTGAGCTTCCATAAGCTCTGTGTCTTTGTTACCTGTCTCCATAAACTGCTGTAGCTCACTGTGTAGCTCACGCGGTCTGCCTGCCATGTGCGTCATCTTGCGCCTCGCCTTTCGGGCCCCGACTCGGAGCTGGACACGTGTCAGCGTGTGGGGGTGGCCTCGTCCAGCCCTGTTCCCGATGTGGAGGTCGTGAGGGCCGGTTCCCGGTTTCTCTCTTCACCGCTTTAAGAAGACAAGGGTCTGCAGCACAGCTGAAGTGCAGGAGACAGGCCAGCCTCCTCCAGGGCAAACGCGCGTCAGCCTCTCGGCGAGGGGACTTTGCGGGTGCAGAGGGCCTCCCACTGCCCAGCCTCCCTCCTGGGACTGTTCCAGGCCGAACAGTCCTTGGACAGTTGTACATAATCTTGTCATGAATTTTGCTGTGAATTGCTTCTCAAAGCAGATTTTTATTTGTGATATTTTGAATCTTAATAAAGGTTTTAAAGGGCAGTTTTTCATGGGCTGTGTTACTGAGCCCTCATCTCGACAGCTCTTTAAACACTCCCTCCTCCTGTTGCGTTCAGCAGCCTGTTTCCTTCCTGGCTGCGATGAGCCTCCCAAAAATCAGATCTCACACGTTCAGCTTGTTTTTAAAAAAAAAACACACACCCTGCCGTGCGTCCCAGTGTCGAGCAGCGCCCCGCCTCGCTCCCGACCACCGTGAGGGTCTCAGCGCTGAGGACCTGTGTCGACGCTGCCTTCTGTTCCATCGTCAGTTCACCAGCATCCAGACTGTGGACAGTGATAAGCTGTGTGCCGGGGGGGGGGGGCACAGATGAGACAGAACCCCACCCCAGGGCCTGCGCCCCTCCCCCGGATCTTCAGCCCCAGCTCCTGCCCCCGCTGTGCTGTTAAAACCCTTGCAGCTGAAGACTGTGATGCTCTCAGAAGCCTGTGTGTCCTTTGCATCTAGGAATCCTAGAATGCTAGATCTGAAAAATTTCAGATTTGCTAAGTGGTAACCAAATCAAAATAATGGGGAAATAAACTATTACACTGCTCTGGGGGCTGTCTGCTCAGAAAGTGTGAGTGGACTTAGTCTCACAGTAAGTTTTGTTCAAACAGCCTGTCCGTGCGTTGCATCTGAAAGAGGCTTTCGAGGGGTTCTGTGCCCTTGAGCTTGGTCTCAGGTGATGCTCTGCACCTGTCAGGTACCGCAGGCGTGAGCCTTTCTCCACCCACAGGGCGGGGCTGGCTGTCCTGGGCTCAGTCTCCTCAACAAGCATCTCCTTTTACGTGAAGCATGCCTCTGCTGGGAGAATCATCATCTTCCACGTCGTCTCTCTGGAAAGAAGCTCCAGGGGTCGAGTGAGGTCATCTTTTTCCAGGAGATGCTGTCCCTGAGCTGACCCAGGCAACCGGCTCAGTGTTTTCTGAACTAGTTATGAGTCCTGGGCTGTTACAGGCACCTGGCGAGCCAGGAACTCTTCAGTGACCTCTGTCCACCAGGGGACAGCGTGTGGCCCACAGCTGTCCGGGCAGACTTGCTGGAGGGTGGGGACCCTGGCGCTGTCAGCGGGCGTCTGGTCCAAAATAATATAAAGTTCATTTTATCCCAGTCCTGGAGCTAATGGTCAGAAGTTTGGAACCTGTGGACATCTCACGATCCTTGAAAGCTGTCGCTTCACTTCTTTAGAAATTACCGCTCTCCGGCCCCTGCCTTCCCATCAGGCGGGCACGATGCTGGCTTCGCAGAGAATCATCCCAGCAGATAAGGGCTCTTTGCCTCCTCTGGCCTCTCCTTCGGGTCAGGATCCCACAGCGGCCCGGTGCCTCCTCTCCCGGAAAGCCTCTCCTGGCCGCCCGGCTGCCGCCCCCACCCAGGGCCCAGCTCCGGCGGTGGCCCTTCTGGAGGCGTTTCTTGCCCCAAAGTGTACACCCCCCCCACCCCGCCTGGCTCACTCCCCGGCAGAAAGACAACACTGGTCCTTGGTGGAAAAAGGGAGGGCTCGAGGAGGCTGGGAGTTTAAGAAAGATCAACCGCCCCTTCAGCCCTCTGGACGCTCACCCGGACCAGAGAAAGATGCTCAGAGCCGAGGAAAGGGGCCGCGTGAGAAGAAATGCGTGTCCAGGCGCCGGCTTCTCCCGGGTGAAGGCCAGCTGTCCTCCTGGAAAGAGGCACCGCGAGGCAGACCTGGGAAGAGGGAGCCGGAGGAGCCGTCCGTGCACGCCGGGGCGGGCTGAGCCGTGGGTGTCGGCGGTGTCTGCACGGAGGCCACACTGAGGGCCAGCACCAAGCTGAGTGCCAGCTCGAGGGAAGGGGTGCGATCCGCAGGGAGCAGAGGCCGAGCTCCCTCGGTGGAGTGAGCGCTAAAATGAAACTGCACTGCTGAGCGGCACACGCCGTGTTTCTTAGAAACATCAGCCTCGGCTCAGAGCTGCAGCTGCCGCGCGTGCGGCGCGGCCCTGGTCATGTTCATTCTGGGCTGTAGTCGCTGCTCACTAATTTTCTTTCGCAAAATAAAGTCCTTGAAGACAGGTGCTGGGTCTCGCGTCCTGGTGCGTGCGGGGCCTGCCCTCGAAACTCAGAAGGCAGTGTCGGGCGTGTGGGTTACGCGAAGGCCACTGCAGCATGCCTGGTGGGGACATGCTCGTCAGGGTTGCGTGGTGGCCCAGCTCGCAGGGCACAGAGCGTGCGCACCAGCCCTTCTGGCAGGAAGCAGAGGCCTGTGCCCTCAGCCCTGCCCTGCCAGCCCCGCCCCGCCTTGGGCCTTTGTCTTTCTGCTGTTTCCCCTGGGACACTCTCCTCTCAAAATTATCTCTTCACCAGGGAAGCTCTATACTGTGCTGAGCTCCACTCTGGCCCCTCTGCGTCTGAGGTGACCCCTTTCTGTATCACCCCACCCTCCCTGGGGACCTCCCCCACCCCCATCACCCCCACCCTCCCTGGGGACCTCTCCCCTCCCCCATCACCCCCACCCTCCCTGGGGACTTCCCCCCTCCCACATCATCCCACCCTCCCTGGGGACCTCCCCCTCCCCCATCACCCCACCCTCCCTGGGGACCTCCCCCTCCCCCATCACCCCACCCTCCCTGGGGACCTCCCCCTCCCCCATCACCCCCACCCTCCCTGGGGACCTCCCCCTCCCCCCTCCCTGGGGACCTCCCCTCCCCCCTCCCCCACCCTCTTTGCTCCTGCAGGTTCACCCTGCCTTTGGTTCTACTGTTTCCCTCACGTGAATGGCAAAAGGGAAGGTTGCTTGAAAACAGGAAGGAAAAGAACATCGATGTAGATTTCTAACCTCGGTGCAGCACGGGTAGAATGCATGGTTTGTGAGCGCACAGCTCTGTGGCACCGAGTCCAGTCACCTAACGCTGTGCAGCCACCCCCACCGTCACCCCCAAGCGCTTCATCTCAGACTGAAACGGTCCCAAGAATACTCAGCCACCTACCCCTCCCTCGGGCCCTGGAAACCACCATCCACTTTCAGTCTGTGAATCGGAGGCTTCTAGGGGCCTCATGTAAGTCAGATTATTCAGGACTTGCCCTCTGTGACTGGTTGGCTTCATGAACATATGTCCTCAAGGTCCAGCATGTGTGGCCTGTGCTGGGCTCCCTTTTCAAGGCCGTGTGAAGGTCAGGGAGGGAGGGCCACATTCCCCCCAGCATCCTTGCACAGATGGGCATTCCGGTTGCCTTCACCTCTGGGCTGTAGTGAGTGATGCTGCTGTCAGTATGGGGATGCAATACCTGTTCTGAGACCCTTCTAAATTTCTGGGGCATATCAGGCCATCTGGTAATTCACTTTTAACTTTCGAGGGCCTTCCACATCACTTTCCCCAGAGCTGCACAGGCTCACACGCCCAGCCCCCGGGCACAGGTGCTCCACTGTCTCCACACCCTCACCGACACTGGTTGGAACAGTGAAACAAAATGCCACTCGCTATGAAGCACCTCCTGAAGACCCACTGTGTTCCCGGCCTCTGCCTCATCCGGGGAAGGGGGAGCAGGGCGTGGTCAGGCTCTCCCTGGCTGGGGCAGGATGGCCTTCAGTAAAAGAGGTGAAGAAACAGGCTCAGGAACCCTAAAGTTACTGTTGGGCTGGCCAAAAAGTTCCCTGGGGTCTATAACAAATATCCTTATTCAATTCGCTATTATCATTTAAAATGTGACTTTTCAAAATACATGTAAAAGTACTTATAAAAAACCCTTTAGGTTGACTCACTTTTCGAGTTTAAATGTCTGCTTTAGTGTCACTGCAAGCAATGACGATTTGTAAATACACAAAGTAGGTGTGATTGTTTTATTTCCATTTCCCAGTATCCACTGAAGTAACAATGACTGTAAGGACACCCTCCCCTGAAGCATCTGAAACGTGCCTCCAGGGAAGACACCAGGCTTCTTGGTCCTCAGCTTCCCAGGAACACAGCCTGGTCTTTGTGTCAGTGTTTGTCAAATCAGTGGATTGTTTAGTTAATTAAATAAGTTAATTTAAAAGAATTAATTTCTTAATTGACTACTGGCTTCATGGGAAATATCAATATGTTCCATCTCTAAGCTGGTACCTTTCATTGGCAATGAAATCTCCTATTAGTGGAAATGCTGTAATACATCTCAGGTTCTTTTTCTGAAAAAGCTCCAAGGGTTCAGTTTATAGAAATGGGTCACAGCAGCTCCTAACAAAGCCTGTGCTCCTGGGAGCCATGCACCCTGTGCCCACAGGGGGCTCCGGGCCCGGGGGGGTCCCCAGCGCTCAGGTGGGACAGGCCTGGAGGCTGGGGCTCCCTGACTCTTGCCTCCCTCCCACCTGCATCCTGGGGCTTCTCCACACGGCTCCCCTCTGTAGATGGGGACTCGCCAGCGACTTCTCCTGGCCAGAGGACCAAGCAGGGTATCCACAGGGCTCCCAGGCCCAGCAGCCCCGGCTCACTCTGGGACCCTGGTCTCCCTGGGACCCCGCTGCCTGGGCGTCTTTCCCCTTGGGAAACGAGCTGCAGCAGCAAAGTCAAGGTCCACGGAGACTCAGGGCCCCGGGCATCTCGCGCAGCTACACTTTGGGGAGGATTGCTCAGGTGTAGATGAAAGTGTCTCTTCTCCTGAAGAAGGTGCGGGCTGTGGGCACAGGGCCGGGCACAGGGCCGGACACGGGCCCTTCCCGTCACCCCTCCTCCTCCCTGTCTGTGACCGCAGCGGCCCTGGGGCTCCGCGCTCCTTCCAGCTGGAGCCGGGACTCCACCACCCTGGGAGCCCAAGATTCTGCCAAGGGCGCTTCCCCACTCGAGGGGCTAGGAGGGGAGGGGGAGGGCAGGGGTCTGCACCCTTCCACTAACACCGATGTCTTCGTGGGAAAGGGCCCTCAGGAGGCCCCCTGGAAAGGCAGCAAGACATCACACGGCCGTTTACAGACCAACAAGACCTGTGGGGCAGAGAACGCAGTGGGCACAGGGTGGGCCCCACGCGCCCCGGGCCAGGCGCCTGCGGTCGCGGCGGGCAGGGGAGGGGGTGGGCGGGGGCCACGAACGCGGTCTCCCAGGGCGGCGAGGCCAGGGCGTCTTCGAGGGACCTCCAGCGTCTTCCGCTGGCCGGGCGTCGGGGGGCGCTGGACCTGCGGCAGCCCCGCTCCCGGACCCCCGGGCGCCCCCAGCCCCGCCGCCGAGCGAGAAGGGCCCGCTTGTTCCTGGAAGCCCAGCAAAAGCCCCCGCGGCCGATGAATAACTGCTCTGTGATTAGAAAGCACCGCCGGGCAGCAGGCAAACCTCAGGAGGGGAAATACTGACCTTCCTCCTCGACAGCCGGCCCGGGCCGAGCTGCCCCCCCCCCAGCCCCCGCCCCGCCCCCCCCACCCCACGCCCCCACCCCCACCCCTGTGGCTCTAGGTCCCTGGGGCCAAGACAGGGAAGAGCCGCGGCCCCATCTGAGGGCCCTGCGCCCCCTCCCCCGGGGGTCCCTCTGGGAGGCCCAGGCTTTCTCAGGCCACCAGGCCTCCCGGGACTGGGGCTGAAGTTCCCACCCTCCTGCTGAAGGGCGGGGGTGCCTGTGGGGCTGTTGGCAGAGAGGGGGCTCTGAGGCAGGAGAGAGGGGCAGCTGGACGGGTCCCCGGGGTGCCCCGGGCCGCCGGCTGGGCAGCGCCGGACACGGGCAGCCAGGCCCAGGAGGAGGGCGGCCGGCGGACGCGTGTGGCTGAGCGCGAGCCGGCGTCACTGGCCCAGCCTCCACCTCCTCCCATCTCGAGGCCGGGCCTGGGTCTGCCGGCTCCAGGGTCATTAAACAGAGCCATTATTGAAAATTAAATTTCATAAATTATAATAAGAGGAAAACAGCAAATTCTCATTGTTTCAGATTACCTGGCCACCATCTCTGCTCTGGAGTTTACGGGCAGCAAGTCTGTGCTGCGGGTCACGGCGCAGCCCCCAGTCTCCTTCTGCATCCGTGAGCCCCCGGGGGCGCCCCCTCCAGCCCAGCTCAGAGGGAGGAAGGTGGGAGACGAACAGCCCTGGTGTCTCCCGGGGGCCTGGGGAGGGGGATGGGTCGAGCGGGGGTGCTCCAGGCCAAACTGGCCTCCGCACACCGACAGTGGCTGCCCAGCCCTGGGCGTTGCCAGCCTCTCTCTGGGGCCTTCTTCTGGCCGAAGAAATGCACTGGGAGTCTCTCCCAGGGCAGGCTCTCCAGCCCCCCAGGGGTTTCCTGGAGCCCCTCCCCAGGCACAGAAGAGACACCCCCCGGCCTGTCCCCCCAAGTCTAGGAAGCAGGAGAGGGTGTGCCCCGGGCAGGGTGACCACAGAGCCAGCTTGGGACTCTGCCCAGAGTGTATGCCACCTTCTCTCCTTGACAGCGTCTGCTTGGCCCTGTCCCCAGGCCGCCTCACCACCTGGCACCCACAGAGAGGGGGCGAGCTCCGGAGGGAAGGGGTGCAGGTGTGTGTGGACACTGAGCCTCGGCCTCCGTCGGGGGCGCGCGGCACTCCGGGGGGCTCTCCTGGTGGCTGGGTGGAGGGCCCACCCAGAGGGCATGCGTGGACCAGGGTGCCAACCGCCTGGGCTCTGCCCTCGTGGGGTGGAACGCGCCTGGGTGACCTGCCTGGTCTCCCCGCACTTCCTGCTCCTGAGATGCCGATGGTCAAGGCCAGTTCTCCAGGTGCAGACCTAGCCCCTCGGAACAAGGAGGGACTCCTGCGGGCCTGTTTCTAGAGGCCACGGCCTTACCAAGTGTCTGAACGGATGTGCACAGCCCCGTGTATACAGAGGGGTCAGTCCAAAGGGCGTGCGTCTGCGGCCACAGGGGTGTGACCTGTTTTCTGCATCTTGATTCCAGTCATGTATACTAATGTGGACACCTTAAGTTCAGCTGCCCACCCACGCCACTGGTATGTCATTATTAGTAATCCCAATTTCTTGCTTAATTTCCATGCGAGATAGGGCTTGCCTGTAAAATGCATTGACAGAGGCACCATCTATATTTAGTGAAAGAGATGTTATCTCCAGATTACAGGGAAATGATTACATCAAGGTCCTCTGTTGATGAAATAAATAAACCACAAGAAAGAAATAAGCTGCATGAGTCGCTGAGAACCAAAGTGAGTTGGCTTTCTTGCACCTACAGGTCCCTTTGCCCACGAGTGTCGTCCAAGTGAACGGGCCATGTGCCTTTCGTGGCTCAGGGAACAGCAGCTGGCAATCCTCTAGGTCTGAAGGAAGCCTCACCCACGTCCGCCGGGGCTGCGGGCCGTGTTTAGGGGCGAAGAGAAGCAAGCGTCCTTTGCCTTTAACGCCGTTAAGACCCGAGGTGGACATCCTTCCGCTTTTCCGGACATGGAGATGGCGGTGCAGGGCGGGGAGGCCATGGAGGCTCGCGAGCTTGGGTTCTACTTCCAGGGGTCACCTAGACAGCCTTGCGACCTCCTCCGGCTCAGTGCTCTCCGGGCGCAGAGGGAGGCCCTTAGGGGTGGCCTCCCCGGGGCTCTGAGAAGGGTGTCGCTTCCTCAGACTTCCTCAGTCAAGTTGTTAGAAACACGTTATCAGAAACCTCCCGTATGCCTTTTTTCTGATAATTAGTGATGCCGGGCATCTTTGTATGTGTTTTTGGCCACCTGTATGTCTTCTTGGGAGAAATGTCTATTTAGATATGTTCATTTTTCGATTGGGCTTTTTGCGTTTTTGACACAGAGCCGTGTGAGCTGTTGGTGTATTTTGGAGATGAATCCGTTGTCCTCTTTGTTTGCAGATACTTTTCCCCATTCTGAGGGTCGTCTTTGCCTTCTGTTTGCTCTGGCACATCCAGACGAGCTTCGATGCGACAGAGGGTAAGGAGCCGACACACCTGGGAGGACGGGTGAGCGTCAGACGTAGGAAGTGGGGGGCTGGCGAGTGGAGTGACCCGCCCACCGTCTGCGGCCGCTGTTTGGGCGAGCTGAGGCTCAGCGGACGGGCTCTGGCCTGTGTCCAGGCTGGAGGCCCAACCCACAGGGGCACGGGAGCATGAGGCCTTGCGCAGCCCCGGGCGCCACTAGGAGACGCCTCCCCTCCATGCTGAGCGTCGCTCCTGCCCTCAAGCAGCCTTAAACCACGCTCTGCCCGCGGGGCTTGCGTGCAGCTGCCTCCTGGTGGCTGGGCCTCCTCCCGCCCACCCTCTGCTCAGATGCGCATGGACACACACTGGGCCCCAAAGAGCTGATGGGCAGTGGGGGCTGAGGACAGAGAGGAGAGGGGTGGCAGGGCCGTGGCTCGCCGGTCAACAAGCTCTCGCAGCCCTTTCCCGGCCCTTGGCGTTTCTCTCTGGCAGCAGAGTGCAGAAGGCCAGGACCCAGGAAACGAGCAGCAGCTCCAGTCAGGGTCTGGGGTCCCTCCTCTCCCGGCTAGCACACCGCACGCTCCCTGAGCCCCTGGCGGGCCGTGCTGTGCGGATGCGGGTCCTTGGGTGCAGGCGTCCTCTGCTCACTGCGTCCTGGGGCTGCTAGTGCTGTGGGCTGCGTTTGACTGGACCCATGTCCTCAGGGACTGACACCTGGTTCCACGCTACAGTCTTGCCTCCTGTCCCGGCTCTGCCTCTCCTGGGAAGGGGGAAACAGAGGGGAAAGGCGAGCGACCTCAAATGAGTTCTCTGCACAGCACCTCTGACCACACACACTCAGAATGGATATTTCATAACTGACATAAGAATTACCTTAATCACAGAAGCGGCCAAGTGACACCAAGCGGGGTGCGTTCCATCCCCCTGGGCCAGGCAGGAGCGCCCAGGACCCTCTGTGTGCCGGGTACCTCTTCTCTATGCCAGGGTGGGGGCTTGCCCGCGAGCCCCCTGGCCTGCAGGGCGGCAAGGCCGCAGCTAGGAGGAGCCAGAAGGAGCGGTCAGAGCAGTGACTCATCTCGTTCCGCAGCAGCGATCAGCGCTCGCTTTCAGGGGAAAACGCCCAGGTCAAACGCAGTTCCTCAGTTATTGGAAACGCTGTGTGGTTCCCCGTCCTTGGCCCGAGTCGCTGGCACAAGCCAAGTGTGCGAAGAGAGCCGCCCGCTCACTGGCCTCACTTGGTTTTGATTAAGATGAACTTTGTGTTAGAGACAGGACATAGCAGGTCTTTCTTGAGGTTCTAGGGCTGCGTCTGGCTCAGGACCTGCAGAGGCAGGAGTTCTGACCCAGAGGCTCCTGCGCGGAGGTCTGCGACCGGAGGGTCGGGCGCCGAGTCGCCCTGCCTCCCGGCCTTGGGGCCTGCAGGCCGGCCCGGGTGCCGGGGCTGGAGATGCTGAGATGGCCCCACTTGTGAGCCCCGGAGTCGAACGCGGCGCCGCCTGGACCCTGAGCAACGCTTGGCTGCCTCCCAAATCAATCTCACTGACGCCTGTTGTGAATGCCCCCAAGAACCTGCAACCTGTGCCCTGGAAAGACTTCCCGAGGGGAGACGCCGGCTCGGACTCCAGCTTCATACGCAGAACGTCACACCAACCGTCCTGACCACGCTGACGTGACGGCCCAGCCACCAGACGCTCAGCCACCCTGCAGCGCGGCCGTCACCACACAGGGCTCCCCTGCAAAACCCAGAGCGACGCCCGCCCGCCTGCAGCCCGGGGCCCACCCTCGCCCTCCGCCTGCCTGGCCGGACGCCTCCAGGCCTCCCGCGAGCAGAGCCGCACGGCGGCGCTTGCCTCACCGCGCCCGGTTCCCTTCACTGGGCGGCACGTTCTGAGTCCATCTGCGGTGCAGCTGGGTCGGGACCCCGTCCTCCTGAAGGCCGAGTGGTACTGCGCTGCGCGGATGGGCCGCGCTGTCTGTCCTGCAGCCGGACATGGGGCTTGCTCCCACCTCCCAGCCGCTGGGAGCCTGCGAGCGTAAGCAGCTCCCGAGGCCCCGCTCTCCTGTCCTCGGGCGCCCGGGGCGGAACTGCTGGGCCACGTGGTCCTCCCTCGCTCGGGGTCTTGAGGAGCCGTCAGGGCTGCGCCGTGTCGCCCGCGCTCCTCTTGGTCCAGGGGCTGCCGCCTGTGGAGACGCGTCTGCCCCGCACGGTTGTGGGGGTGAGGCCAGGACAGCAGTGTGGGCAGGCGCGGTGTCTGGGAGGACCTTTCCGGCACACAGGTCTCACGTGGTGGGTGCTGGGGGCGCGGGAGCTTTCAGGGTCCCTCTGACTGGGCCACCAGCCCCGAGTGATGAGCCTTGAGACCCAGCCCTCTCCCAGAGGCCCCTTGTCCTGAGACCATTCCCTTCAGTCAGTTCAGCCACTCAGTCGTGTCCGACTCTCTGCGACCCCACGGACTGCAGCGCGCCAGGCCTCCCTGTCTATCACCAACTCCCGGAGTCCACCCAAACCCATGTCCATTGAGTTGGTGATGCCATCCAGCCATCTCATCCTCTGTCATCCCCTTCTCCTCCTGCCCCCAATCTTCCCAGCATCAGGGTCTTTATTGGAAAACACCCTGAGGGGTAGGGTTTCAGCAGATGAACTCAGGGTCACAGGCATGCAGACCGCAGCTCCCCAGGACCGAGTCTTCTCTAAGTTGGAGACAGGCAGGTGCAGTGGAGCTGCGGACGGCGCTGGGCCCCGGGAGAGCCTGCCAGCTGACCAGCGTTTCTGGGGCCTCTTCGGGGGATGTGTCCTTGTGAAGGAGTGCACTCTGGCGGGAGGCAGGGAGGGTCACCCATGCGCTGGGCGGCGTCCTCGATGGGGATTGGGGAAGCTGGAGGTGAAGTCCAGCCGCTTGAACCTGCCGAGACTGCAGGGGGACCACGTGCCTGGGGAGCACGTGGGGCTTTCAGACTTTGGGGGCCTTTTTGGCCCGGAGGTGGATCTAGGGGCCTGCTGATAGGAGTTCAGACACTTTGAGGGTAATAATCACAGTAAACCTGCAAAGAGCTGTGATTTACAGGTGTCCACGTGCTGACCGCCTTCACAGGTCCACGAGGCAGGAACCACAAGCCCCCACTTTACACACGTGAAGAGCCACCCAAGGTCCCGCCGAGGACAGGGAGGGGCCCGGCTTGGGGCAGGTCGTCTGGCTCTGCCCTGGGCTCTGCCTTCTCTGCCCGACGCCCAGGCGCCCGCCCCCAGGAGAAGCAGACACACAGCCCGGGGCGGGCTGGGGCGGGAGGGAAAGCCCGGAATGTTCTGTCCATCTCTAAGGCAGCTCCTTAAGGGCCTGCTGCGGGGGTTCCGCGTCAGGCGACACCGCCGAGCGGCGGTGAGCGCGGCTCCAGCCGGGCTCCGTTTGCGGAAGCTGACGTTTCACTTCTGACGAGCGTGGGCCCCCAGGACGGGGTGGGGGTCTTGTGCCCTCATTTTTGCCTTAGATGTGTCTCCACCAGACACTGTAGCAGGGTCTGCACAGCACGGTCCATGGGGCCAGGCCATTTGACTGGGTTTGTAGTTTTCACCAGCCTTAAAAAAAAAAAACGTGAAACGCTTCTTAGACCCCATTGAGTGGCACTGACAACTTCCGTCATCGACAGCAGCGCCAGGACTTGCTCTGATGCCTCAAATGGCCTTGGTGCCCAAGTGTGAATGAAACGACGGTTGTGCCGTCAGCCACTCCCAGCGCACGGCCCAGGCCCGGGCCGCAGCTTCTCCGGGGTTCCCTGTCTTTGGTGGGGGTCTTGCTCCACCTGTGACCCCGACGCTACTCTCACTCCCAGAATTAGCGTGAAATGACTCCAAGGCATCACTCCAAGAAATAAATAAGTTTTAAAAGCACATATGCCTTAGAAAACTTTTTATTTAACATATCAAGCAAATCATTTAAGGATTATATTAAAAGTCCATGATTTTGTATTGCTCAGATTCATCTGGGTTTACCTCAAAATTTCCTGACATAAATGCGCCAAAGATGTCTCTCGAATCTAGTTGACCTGAAATCACATTCCAGTGCACACTCATTTGCCAAAAAAAAAGAATGGTCAAAGAGAACATCACGCAATATTAGAAATACAAGAAAGTTTCATTTCCCTGGAGAGCCCTGTGGACGTACGGCCGGAGGAAGCCCCAGCGCGGACGGCTCACAGGCGGCGCAGCTCAGAGCAGAGCCGTCCCTGACCATCAGCGCTTTGTGCTTGGAGCCCAGGGCGTGAGGCCAGTGTGACGCCCACCAGCAGGCTGGCAGGCGCCCCCTGGCCCCGGGAGTCCGCCACCCCCCGACTGCGTTTCTGGGAAACTAGAAAGGTGGTGCCTACATCATGTGGGCAGAGAGCCTGGTGCGTCAGCCTGTTCGGGGGCTGCCTTGTGGGTGAAGGAAGGTCTCTCAGCCCTGCTTTGAGGAGGGAACATTTCAAAGCCCCCAGTTCCACCTTCATGCTGGCTGGGGTCTCCCACCCTGCGTCTGCGCTGTGTCCACACCAGACACGGCATGGATATGGAGGGTGAGCAGCCCCCCCTCTGCCCCGAGGGCCCCGGGACACAGGCTGGCCCCCACATCCAGGCTCAGGGGGAGCAGCCTCCTCACTGCTAGCATGCCGTCTCCACAGCAGGACTGGGCCACCTGTCGACCCCGCCTGGATGTTTGGGGCACAGGCGGGTTCAGAGCACTTGGAGGAGCGGGGTGGGGGGGCAGTGCCAACCTCAGAGGGGCAACAGGGGGCGTCAAGCCTGGGGGCCTGGGGGCACAGAGCAGGCACGAGGGGAGTCCATGTGACGATGTTGTGCCGAGTGTTGAATGAACTTGAAATCAAAGACGAAACCACAGCCCATGAGAAGAAGCAGAGAGGCTGCAGAGAGTGAGGCCGCAGGGATGGAAAAGCGGCCGTGGGGCGGGGCTGCAGAAGCCCAGAGACGCGGCTCGCTCCTTCCCTGATGACAGCGGCGATTGTTTTGCTGTTTTTCTGGCTTTTCAGACTTTGAAGTGATCTGTGAGGGGATTCGTAAGAATCAGGGTAAATAAGCAGCCGCATGCCACTGGCCTCTGTGGTTTCAGAGCAGGTGTTACAACAGAGTCTGGAACAAACACGGGTGAGGCGTGGAGCTTCGCCCGGAGCCCAGGTCTGGCCTTTCCGGAAGCTGTTGTGAGAACCGATCAAAGAAACCGCAAAGAAGCTGGAAAACGGCAGCAAGTGGATCAGCCATGATGAGCACCTGCCCTCGGCAGAGCACGGCGGAATGAGCGATGGAGCCAGAGACGGGCGGGGCAGGGGGCCCTCGGGGACCCTGGGGCAGAGCCCCCCGCGTCTGCAAGCGCTCAGCCCTCGGGGACCCTGGGGTCGGGAGCCCTGGGCGCTGGACTCCAGCAGGTCCAGCCCTCGAGGAGATGACGGCAGGGGCCTCGCTCACCGCACACGCAGGGGCATCGGACCTCTGCAGGCTTAGCGCCGAGTCACGGTTTTAAGGGACGTATTTGCGTCCTGTCCCTGAACGCCTGCCCGATTCAGATCCTGTGTCCCCTCCGGGCTGGGGCTCCCCATCCCTCCCCAGCTGATTCCCAGGACGCGGAGCCTGCTGGTCCCTCCCCTGACCCACCTGGGAGGATGCAGGGCGGGACACTGCCCGTGGGGCAGGGGGCAGGGGGCGGGGGAGGGACCGTTCTAGAGCAGTGTGACCAGAGGGCTGCAGGCTGACAGGAGGGGCCCCGCTGCAGTGGGGGCCGCAGCCGCCCTCCAGGGGTCCCGGGCTTCCAAGGCTCCTGGCGCTGCTGAGCAGGCATCACCCCCGGCCTGCCCAGAGCTGGGGTCGGGGGGGGCGCTCTACTCTGTTGGGAAGGTGGACGGCGGATGGAGGGGCGCTCACTCCTCAGAACTCACCTGGTGACTTTAACACACCACAGGACAAACACAAACAGCCCCCTCTCCTGAAGGTCCCGGGAGAGCGGGTGCCTCGGTGGAAACAGTGATGGAGCCGCGAGGTGCCTGGGCAGCGGAGCCACGGCCCCGGCCTGACTCAGGGAGGAAGTCGTCTTTCCACTCAGCTCAAAACAAGTGGTTTCAGGACGGCGTGTGTGTCACCGGCATTTCCCTGCCGTGTTTATGAGACGAGGTGGGAACAGGCCCCATGGTTACTCTAATCTCGTCTTTTACAAGAAATAAGAAGCCCCCAGTGGAACGCTGGGAGGGGGCTGAGAGGCGGGAGACGCCGGGGAAACCCGAGGATGCCCGCGGGGAGGGGGCCTGCTCCAGGCTGCGCCCCAGGCCGAGCCCCCTGTCCAGCGGTGCCTTCTCGAGACGGGCTGTGCCAACAGCTGACATCCGGGGGCGGGGGATGCAGGTCCACCCCGGGGCCAGGCCGGGCTGGGAGCCCTGGAGGATGGTCAGTGTGCAGCAGGTGTGCGGGGTGCCGGGACCCTTGAACGGCTGGGGCCCGGGCGTCCTAGGGGCCCTGAGGTTGGCAGTTTCCCCAGAAACCAGTTCAGAGGTCACAGCTCCTACCCTGTAGGGACAGGGCTGCACTGGTAAGGGCTGAAGCGAGAAAATGGCTGTTCCGTTGACATGTGAATGGTGTCCACCACCCTGGGGAGGTGGCCAGACTCTTAGGACACAGCGTCCGTGGAGGCCCAGTCCCAGGCCCGGGCTGTGGAATGTGGGCCAGGGTCCGGGGGCCAGGGACCGGAGGCCGGGGGCCAGGGGCCAGGGGGGCCGAGGGCCGGGGGCTAGGGACCATGGGCTGGGGGCCGGGGGCCTGGGGCTGGGGCCCTGGCCTCCTGCCCTCGGAAGCAAGGTTCACAGGAGGCTCCAGGACGAGCAGCCCGGGTGAGCCGCCTTTGAAGTGCCACACCGGGTTCGTGTCTATATTTAAACCAGAGTGAAGCACAATAAACCAGATGAAAGAGTTCGCTGAAAACACCCTCCTCGGCAGAGGTGACGCCGGGCAGCCAGGCCGTCTGGGCGCAGCGTGTGTTCCACTCGCCTGTCTCGGTGGTGATCAGGCAGCAAAACAACGGGAGGAAAAAATCCCCACTTTTTCACAAGGAGGCTTTACTGGAAAATCTTCTAATAAACAGAGTCGGAAGCACAGCAATCTCGAAACCGCCTTCTCTTCGCTCACTGTTGTTTTCACGATCGCCTCTCTCTGTGGCCAGCGCCCTGAGGCCTGGGCACCGGGTCCCCTCCAGTGGCCGGCAGTCACACACTGCACCCCAGACTGCAACCCTGTCATCTGTCGGGGGCTGAACTGGTCCCCTCAAAATTCATGCACTGCAGCACTAACCCTGCACCTCGGGTCTGGAGACGGGCCTGTAAAGAGGTGAGGTGGGGTGCCTCGGGTGGGTCCCGACCCCACTGGACTGGTGTCTCAGGCCAAGAGGAGACAAGGGCACAGGCAATGGGCACGCAGAGGGCGACGCCCGCCCGGGGGCAGGGGTGCAGGCGGCACGCGCAGGCCCAGGACAGCAGCCTCGGGTGGACACGCTGGGCCCGGCCGGCCAGCCTCCAGGGCTGAGTGTGGACAGCCTTCCTGGCTTCAGCCGCCCTGGCTCCAGCCGCCCTGTCTGGGGCCCTGCTGTTTGTGGCGGCCTGGGCAGGCCCACACCATCTTTCTAGACACCTCTTTTTTTTTTTTTAAGAAAAAGGAGGCTTGGAAGTAGCGAGTCCCCCAAACTTTACAGACGAGAAAAATGAGCCCCCAAATCTGTGATGCATCTGAGCTCAACTCACAACCACTGAGCGAGTTGACAGGCCCCCCTTCCAGGAGGCCGGCCAGGGCAGCCTGAGGACCGCGGCTGCCGGGGGCAAGCTACGGACACGCTGTACTTGCTTATTCATTCGTTTAAATGTTTATTTTTACTTTATGTTACAATACTGTGTCGGTTTTGCCATACGTTGACATGAACCCACCACGGGTGTGCATGCTCATTACACGCTCACGTTTGGGACAGACACACTTTAAAGGGAGACGACGGGATCTGCCAATAGATCCGACGTGGCCGAGTCCCAAGACCGGGCTGCAGAGACCCGGGGGCCCGGCTGGGCCGGGGGCCCAGGCGAAGCCGAGAGGGCGCCTGGGGCCAGTGGGAGGGTCGTGGGTGGGGTGAGGACACTGGGAGGGGCCGCGGCTCAGCCCTCAGTGCGCGAAGGGCTACTGGCCGCTCCTCCGCCCCAGGGCTTCCATGAATCCTTTGTCTACAGGTTACAGACCCCATGACACGTCTTCCTACTTTTGGTTTAGACAGGCTTTTAAAGCAATTAAGAAAAAATGTCTTTGATGTATATTCTTTCTCATTTTAAAAACAGTATTCTTCAGTGTGTGTGTAGGTAATAATTTCCACCTAGCATCTTCCCCTTTGATTGAAAATCTTCCTTGAACATTTCTTATAAAATAGGTCTTTGTTTGCCGGAAACGAACTGCCTCAGCTTTACTTTGTCTGAAAGCACCTATACTTTACTCCCTCATTTTGGAGAGCTGCACTGACTTGGTAAAGAACTTCAGATGGGCGATTTGTTTCAGTGCTAAAGATGTTTATCCACTGTCTTTGGCAAGGTTAGTCCTCCCATAATTTCCACTCATTAACTCCACCTGTTTAGGCTAAAAATAAGTTCAACACATCTTCTATGAGTTAGCCATTCAAATACTTGAAGATAGGTCTTATTCAACAGAATATTAAAGACTCAGTGCCAAGGTGCCAGGTACTCTCACAGGAAATCGGCATAATTCTCGCTTTCCAAGACGGTGTGGCAGGTGAGCCTCCACGGAGCCAGTGAGGCCTGGCTGGTGAGGCCGAGTCAGGGGCCGCGGCCGCCCTATCCATGGGGAACCACCACCCCAGCCTCACTCAGCATCGTGGGTCCTGCTGAGAAGTGGCCTCAGTGGCCGGCCAGGCCTTACCCAACTGGCTTGAGGCTGGAGAGGCTTAGAATGCGGGGAATTTATGCTGGAAGCCTGAAAGTGAAAGTGAAGTTGCTCAGTCTTGTCCGACCCTTTGTGACCTTATGGACTGTATGTAGCCTACTGCGGGCAGGAATCCCTCAGAATAAATGGAGTAGCCATCATGGTCAACAAAAGACTCCGAAATGCAGTACTTGGATGCAGTCTCAAAACCAACAGAATGATCTCTGTTCGTTTCCAAGGCAAACCATTCAATATCACAGTAATCCAAGTCTATGCCCCAACCAGTAACACTGAAGCAGCTGAAGTTGAATGGTTCTATGAAGACCTACAAGACCTTTTAGAACTAACACCCAAAAAAGATGTCCTTTTCATTATAGGGGACTGGAATGCAAAAGGAGGAAGTCAAGAAACACCTGGGGTAACAGGCAAATTTGGCCTTGGAATACGGAATGAAGCAGGGCAAAGGCTAATAGAGTTTTGCCAAGAAAACGCACTGGTCATAGCAAACACCTTCTTCCGACAACACAAGAGAAGACTCTACACATGGACATCACCAGATGGTCAACACCAAAATCAGATTGATTATATTCTTTGCAGCCAAAGATGGAGAAGCTCTATACAGTCAGCAAAAACAAGACCAGGAGCTGACTGTGGCTCAGATCATGAACTCCTTATTACCAAATTCAGACTTAAATTGAAGAAAGTATGGAAAACCACTAGACCATTCAGGTATGACCTAAATCAAACTCCTTATGACTATACAGTGGAAGTGAGAAATAGATTTAAGGGCCTAGATCTGATAGATAGAGTCCCTGATGAACTATGGACGGAGGTTTGTGACATTGTACAGGAGACAGGGATCAAGACCATCCCCATGGAAAAGAAATGCAAAAAAGCAAAATGGCTGTCTGGGGAGGCCTTACAAATAGCTGTGAAAACAAGAGAAGCAAAAAGCAAAGGAGAAAAGGAAAGATATAAGCATCTCAATGCAGAGTTCCAAAGAACAGCAAGGAGAGAGAAGCAAGCCTTCCTCAGCGATCAATGCAAAGAAATAGAGGAAAACAACAGAATGGGAAAGACTAGAGATCTCTTCAAGAAAATTAGAGATACCAAGGGAACATTTCATGCAAAGATGGGCTTGATAAAGGACAGAAATGGTATGTACCTAACAGAAGCAGAAGATATTAAGAAGAGGTGGCAAGAATACACAGAAGAACTGTACAAAGATCTTCACAACCAAGATAATTGCAATGGTGTAATCACTCATGTAGAGCCAGACATCCTGGAATGTGAAGTCAAGTGGGCCTTAGAAAGCATCACTACGGACAAAGCTAGTGGAGGTGACGGAATTCCAGTTGAGCTATTTCGAATCCTGAAAGATGATGCTGTGAAAGTGCTGCACTCAATATGTCAGCAAATCTGGAAAACTCAGCAGTGGCCACAGGACTGGAAAAGCTCAGTTTTCATTCCAATCCCTAAGAAAGGCAATGCCAAAGAATGCTCAAACTACCACACAATTGCACTCATCTCACACGCTAGTAAAGTAATGCTCAAAATTCTCTAAGCCAGGCTTCAGCAATATGTGAACTGTGAACTTCCAGATGTTCAACCTGGTTTTAGAAAAGGCAGAGGAACCAGAGATCAAATTGCCAACATCCACTGGATCATGGAAAAAGCAAAAGAGTTCCAGAAAAACATCTATTTCTGCTTTATTGACTATGCCAAAGCCTTTGACTGTGTGGATCACAATAAACTGTGGAAAATTCTGAAAGAGATGGGACTACTAGACCACCTGACCTGCCTCTTGAGAAACCTGTATGCAGGTCAGGAAGCAACAGTTAGAATTGGACATGGAACAACAGACTGGTTCCAAATAGGAAAAGGAGTACGTCAAGGCTGTATACTGTCACCCTCCTTATTTAACTTCTATGCAGAGTATATCATGAGAAACGCTGGGCTGGAAGAAGCACAAGCTGGATAGATTGCCGGGAGAAATATCAATCACCTCAGATATGCAGGTGACACCACCCTTATGGCAGAAAGTGAAGAGGAGCTAAAAGCCTCTTGATGAAAGTAAAAGTGGAGAGTGAAAAAGTTGGCTTAAAACTCAACATTCAGAAAACGAAGATCATTGCATCTGGTCCCATCACTTCATGGGAAATAGATGGGGAAACAGGGGAAACAGTGTCAGGCTTTATTTTGGGGGGCTCCAAAGTCACTGCAGATGGTGACTGCAGCCATGAAATTAAAAGATGCTTACTCCTTGGAAGAAAAGTTATGATCAACCTAGATAGCATATTAAAAAGCAGAGACATTACTTTGCCAACAAAGGTCCGTCTAGTCAAGGCTATGGTTTTCCCAGTGGTCATGTATGCATGTGAGAGTTGGACTGTGAAGAAAGCTGAGCGCTGAAGAATTGATGCATTTGAATTGTGGTGTTGGAGAAGACTCTTGGAGGTCCCTTGGACTGCAAGGAGATCCAACCAGTCCATTCTGAAGGAGATCAGCCCTGGGATTTCTTTGGAAGGAATGATGCTGAAGCTGAAACTCCAGTACTTTGGCCACCTCATGCGAAGAGCTGACTCACTGGAAAAGACTCTGATGCTGGGAGGGATTGGGGGCAGGAGGAGAAAGGGATGACCGAGGATGAGATGGCTGGATGGCATCACGGACTCGATGGACGTGAGTCTGAGTGAACTCCGGGAGTTGGTGATGGACAGGAGGGCCTGGCGTGCTGCGATTCATGGGGTCGCAAAGAGTCGGACACGACTGAGCGACTGAACTGGACTGAACTGGAGCTGGACTGTTGCCTACCAGGCTCCTCTGTCCATGGAATTTTCCAGGTAAGAGTACTGGCTCCCATTTCCTTCTCCAGGGGAACTTCCCGACCCAGGGATTGAACCCAGGTCTCCCGCACTGCAGGCAGACCCTTTACCACCCAGCCACCTTGGTGAAGAGCCACTGGAAGCCTGGCTAGAGCCTTCTGGGTACACAGCCCTGGATTTAATGGAAAGAGGCCCGGCAGGGAGAGGAGCGAGGTAGGGGGAGGACTGGGGACCGGTGTTTGTAAACAGTGCTCAGAGCAGGGCCCCGGACAGTCCAGGACGTCGGTCAGCTAAGGCACCAGGTCTGAACACTTCTAAAAAGTGGACTTCAGTGTGACCTCTTCCAGAGCCTCTGTGTCCGCCGGGACCCCTGGTGCCTCCTGCACCCGCCCTGACCCCTGACCCAGGAGTTCTGCCCTGGATCCGTCCCTCCGTGCCTTCTCGTTCTCACAGCCCTGGGGGTCCTGAGTGGCACATCCAGCTTCTTCAGACGCAAGCAGAAACGCGGGGCTGCTGGGCGCGAGGAGGACGGGAGCTGGTAGGTCGGCCGAGCGTGGCGGGGGAAGGGCCCCCTGGTCCCGGGGCGCGGCCGGGTGCCGGGTCTGGGGGCGGCGCGCGGGCCCTGCGGCCTGGGGCTGCGGCGCCCGGGCCGGTGTCAGGAGCTGGGCGAGCGGCGGGGCCCCGCACACCCGTCTCGCGTCGCCGGCGGGCGAGGTACTTCCCCGAGGCTCCGAGGGGCCCGCAGGGCGGTCGCGCGGGCCCCGCGCTCTGGGCTGAGCCTCCCCGCCCTCCGACGGCGGAGCGGCCGCGCGGGCCTGCCCTCCCCGCCGACCGCCGGCTCCAGGCCCGGGGCCCCGGGTGAGCACGGGGCCGCCCTGCTCCTGAGAGGCCGCCCGCGTGCCCCGCTCGCCCGCGTCCGGCTCCGCGCGCCGCCCCCCGTCGGGCCCGCCTCCGTGCGGCCTTCGCAGCCGACCGTGCCTGCGGAGGCCGTTTCCTTCGGGATCGGGGTTTCTTCTCCCCTTTGAGTCCGACGCATCTCCTCCTCTTGGAGTCTTCCCTAAGCTGCGTCTCACATTTCGGTGTGAAATTACCATCATTCAGCTCTCGAGTTTTTCTACTTTTTGCGATGGTTTCTGTTTTGACCAATGTGTTCTTCAGAAACCGGGTTGAAAATTCACACGCGTACATTTTCTTAAGTTCCCTCTCATCACTAATTTCTAATAGTTTTGTTGTGGTTAGGGAACGTGATGCTGATCCTGTTATTTCTTGACACTTGCTTTGTGGCTACTATGACTGCAGCCATGAAATTAAAAGACGCTTACTCCTTGGAAGAAAAGTTATGACCAACCTAGATAGCATATTCAAAAGCAGAGACATTACTTTGCCAACTAAGGTCCGTCTAGTCAAGGCTATGGTTTTCCAGTGGTCGTGTATGGATGTGAGAGCTGGACTGTGAAGGAGGCTGAGCGCCAAAGAATGGATGCTTGTGAACTGTGGTGTTGGAGAAGACTCTTGAGGGTCCCTTGGACTGCAGGGAGACCCAACCAGTCCATTCTGAAGATCAGCACTGGGATTTCTTTGGAAGGAATGATGCTGAAGCTGAAACTCCAGTACTTTGGCCACCTCATGCGAAGAGTTGACTCATTGGAAAAGACTCTGATGCTGGGAGGGATTGGGGGCAGGAGGAGAAGGGGACCACTGAGGATGAGATGGCTGGATGGCATCACGGACTCGATGGACGTGAGTCTGAGTGAACTCTGGGAGATGGTGATGGACAGGGAGGCCTGGCGTGCTGCGATTCATGGGGTCGCAAAGAGTCGGACACGACTGAGCGACTGAACTGAAGCATAGTAGGGTTCTATAAACTTCTGCCAGATTGCTAATTGTGCTTTACAAGTTTTCTTTAAATTTTATAATTATTTTGCCTTCTTAATCCATGAATACTGAGAAGAATGTTTAAAAAAAAGAAAACCCTACCAATCTGTGGATTTGTTTAAAAATTATATTTCTTGAGATTATATCATTAAGTGTACCCTAAATTTAGAGCTATTTTAGCTTCCTTGAGAATTATTACTTTTACCATTACATAGTAACTATTTTTATTCCTGAGCACATTTTGCTTTAAAGTCTCCTTTATTTGATATCAAATTAGCACTACTGCCTTCATCAATATTTTCCCAGCATAATGGTTTATTTTTTCCCTGGTCTGGCATTCTTTTGCTTTCAATCTTTATGAATCTTTATCTTTTAGGACCCATGCGTGTCTAGGCACTCAGTCATGTCTGACTCTTTGCGACCCTGTGGACTGTAGCCCGCCAGGCTCCTCTCTCTTTGGGATTCTCCAGGCAGGAATACTGGAGTGGGTTGCCATGCCCTCCTCCAGGGGATCTTCCTCACCCTGGAATCAAACCCGTATTTCCTGTCTCCTGCACTGCAGGCAGATTCTTTACCTGGTGGGCAATCAGGGAAGCCCACTTAGGATCCAGAAACAACATATTTAAAAATACCATGTACATGGAATTTGTTATTGTTCTAATCTGAGGTTCTAGTTTATCTGAAAACATTGTGATATTGTTTTAAATTCGTTTAATTCCTCACCAACATACACTGATTTGAAAGTTTTCTATATTTTTCTTTTAAAAAAAGGCAATTTTTCATTTTTAAATAATTTAAGACATAAAAAGCTTCAAGAAACAGTATGAAGGAGCCACATGCTCCTTCTCTTCACCCAGCTTCTCCAAATGTTAGTCGCTGCACAGTGACCCAAACCAGGTCCACGCTGGAAAGATTACTGATGCATCTGCCGATCTTATTCCAGCATCGCCAAGTGTCCGTGGAGGCGCTTTTCCTGGCTCAGGACCACCCGTCTCAGGGATGTCGTGCCTCCAGCCCCGGACAGCGCCTGGCCACCTGCCGTGACTCTGCACTCCGGAGACGGTCGATGCAGCGCTCCGTGGACTGTCCCTTAGTCACGCTTGTTTCGTGCTTGATTAAATTTATGAGTATTGCTTCTCTGACAGTTTTGCCAAAAAGTATGTTGATGCTGCCAGTTGGCAAACTGGAGGTGTTTCATTCCAAATACTGTGCTTATCACATACAATTCAGCGGGACGAGGTCAGCCCCAGGCAGCCCACTGCCTCCCACAGCCCAGAGAAGCTGCTGGGGCAGCTATTGTAGCGGCCTCTTGGGAGCTGGTCTGGTACTACTCAGAAGGGCGGTTTATTCAAGTGTAAGATGCAGCAAGGTGTGCTTCCTTCTAGACATTAAACCATATTCTAAATTACTATTGCAGGAATCCAGTAACTTTGAGAAAGAATCTCCTTTAATGAGAGCTGGGACAAATCAGAGATGCTCCTTGTACCTGTCTTACCAGAATTTACTTTGAGGCAGAAGATTTTGACTTTGCTCAGTATCTGATTAAATCTTAAAAATCATGCAGGCAACTTATAAGGGGAAATAGACCCAAAGAACAAAGACAGTGATTTTCCAAGGGCCTCCGGAGCAAGTCAAACAGAAATCAGCTTGGACCTCCTGCCTCTGGTTTGCACCGACTGCGAGAACAAGGTCACTGGCAGGGAAGTCAACCATCTGGTGCTTGAGACAGAACTGTTTGTGCCATGTCTGTGCCCCTGGGAAACATCTGAGCACTGAGAGAACACGCCAGCCGATCTTGTAGCCTGGAGACACGATTGTACTTGGAGGCTTCATTTATTTGGCGTCTTCACTGAGCAACTACCAGCACTTGCCTACGGTTACAATTCCACTTTGGTTGCTTTCCCGCCTCGGAAGCACCTACAACCTAGAGCACAGAGTGTGGCGTCTGAGCCCGACCATTTGCTACAGATGAGTCAACAGATGCTTTGAGAGTTGGAAGTGTTCCCGGCTGCTGCAGAGCTGAAGTGGAGGCTGGACAGAGGGCCCACCCAGAGCCGCTCAGAGCCGCCCACGCCGTCCTTTGCCCACTCACGCGGGCTTCCTCTGCTCGTCCCAACCACGGGCGCGGAGAGCGTCTATCCACTGCCACCTCCCGCCTAAAATGAGCCTTTAAAGCCCGCAGCCCTCCTCTAAGCACCCCCCTAGCTGCATCCCCCCAATCTTGTTTTCATTCAGCTCCTTTCCATTTCAAAGTATTTTCTAAATTCTCTGGTGATTTCCTCCTTGGGTTAGGTTCCAAATATTTCAAAGTGTGTTAACTTCCAAATATTTAGCTTTATTTTATTGACTTCTAATAAAAGTTAACACAGTTTACTGACTTCTTAGTTCTCCATCCGACGTACATGTCGTGTGTTAGGTCAGTCTGTCCTGGTGAATGTTCTATGGACCTTAACAGCGTGTATCCTACAGGTGCTGAGTGTAGTTTCATGAATGCACTCAGTTTAAGACAGGTGGTGGTCTTACTCAGAACCTACATCTTTCCTGATTTTTTTTTCTTTTTGGTCCAGCTGTATCAATTGCTAAGGAGTTTAAAACTCTCCAAATATGGTAATATCAGAATTGCCCATTCCTCCCTTTCTCATTTTTTCTTCCTGTATTTCAATGCTCTATTTGTTCTATTATCAGGTCAGACACATGCAGAATCATCTTTCTGAATGTTTTAGAATTATGAAAAGTCCTTCCTTGTCGCTTGTGACATCTGTCTTGAAATCTGCTTTACCTCATTAGCAGAGCCACTTCAGCCTGGTTTATGCTGAACTGTTTGCATGGTGTACGTTTTCCATCCAGTTACTTTCAATCTAGGCTTCCCTTGTGACTCAGCTGGTAAAGAATCCACCTACAATGCAGGAGACCTAGGTTTGGTCCCTGGGCTGGGAAGATCCCCTGGAGAAGGGAAAGGCCACCCGCTCCAGTATTCTGGCCTGGAGAATCCCATGGACTGTATAGGCCATGGGATCGCAAAGAGTCGGACACGACTGAGTAACTTTTACTTCACTTTCAACCTATCTGTGGTTTTAATTATAAAGGATATATTTTTTCCGTCTTTAAATATAAAGTGAATCTTCTGTGTATAGCATAATTTGGGTTTGTGTTGCTTAATATCCATTTTGACATCCTTTCTGCCCTTTTATTTGACATGTTTAGCCTTTTAATGTTTAATGAAACTGTTGCTATGGTTTTGTTTGGGTAAACAACTCTATTGTTTGCTTTCTATTCTTTCAAACATACTAAATATTATTTGAATACAAAATATCATTCCAACTGTAACTGAATTTTCCGTTCTCCTATTGCTTTTCGGCTGCACCCCTCTATGTACCTGTCTCAAGACTGTGTGGGGCGACAGGGCATCCCCCTCACACAGCCCACTCGCGGCCAATGTTCATTTCATGCAACTTGCAGAAATCTTGCGGCTGCCTGTCCATACCTTGTTCTCTCAAGTTACATCCACAAATTCTATAAACCCACATGACAAAAACTGTTCGTTTTCACTCTAAACAATCAAATGTTATGTGTCTGTCACATACATTATAAGTTTTAACAGAGAAGCAAAAAAACAAAAACAAAGCAACAGCAAACCTCTGCATTCCCTGAGATGTCGTTCTACGGTGCATGCGAGCGTCTGCACAGATGCTGAGAGGCGCCCGCCATGCCAGATGCCTTCGGTCCACTGCTGAGGAACGGAGGCCTCATCAGATGCCGCCCCGCCCCCCGTCTGAAGAGCTCCCTTTGGCGTTCCTATGGTCCAGCTCTGCTGGCAACGCATCCTCTGAGTCCTATCTGAACATGCATTTTGCCTCCATTCTGGAGGAGTATTTTCACTTGATGTGGAATTCCGGCTGACTTCAGACACGGCCATTTCACTTTTCTGGGCCTGTGGCTTCCGACGTGAGGCCAGAGTGAATCCAGAATCTGCTCACCCAAGACAGCTTGTTTCTCTGCTGCTGCTACTGGATCTGCTCTTCATCTTTTTGCCTCTCTGTTACCCTTCTAGAAGTCCAGTTACACGTCACACTATCTGACAACGTCTAGCCCTTTATCCCAAATATTCTCCTCTCTACTCTACATTTTAGATTAAACCCAGTGACCTGTAGATGTCGGTCTCAGTTGATTTTTCTGTTCTCTTGAAAATGTCCTCCATTTTCCTTGTTCATGTGTTAGGTGATTTGGGGGTTTTAACTCTAGATCAGTTCAGTTGCTCGGTCGTGTCCAACTCTTTGCGACCCCATGGACTGCAGCACGCCAGCTTCCCTGCCCTTCACCAACTCCTGGAGATAAATTGCTAATAATCTGATCAGCAACCAACTGCAAGTGGTTGGTTAGACTTACATGGAAAGAGTCTGTGCGAGTTTCTTGCCTGTAGCTTTAATCTCAGGCTGCATCTTGGTCTTTAGCTCAACTGCTCCACTTCTCAGGGGTTCAGGGGTGTTGGCCAGAAAGTTGGGCAGCAGAATTTGGGGGTCTCATCTCTGGCTCCTTCTTTCCTAAAATCCCTCCTCTCTCCAGTACGGGCGCTTTTCCAGACAATCTTCTAAAAGCAGAAACACATCAGTTCCCCCCAAGAGCCCCTTGCCACCCTCCTCACCATGCCAACTGCACCTGGTTCCCAGCTACAGGCCACAGAAGCAAGAGCTGCTCCGGGCACCATGATCGTTGAGTGGACGCCGCTTGCTCCGTCCATTCCTCAGGGCCTTCAGGTGGTTGCCTTATGGACAATGGCCAGAGTTCTTGGTTGTCAACCCCAAGACTCATCTGAGAGGATTTTACCCAGCAAGGAGAATTAGAACCCCACCTTTTGAAAGCCTAAGCTTTACTCTGATGGTAATTATTATCCCCTAAAACACTAATACTCCTAGGATGCATAAGGGAAATACCTGTGTTTTTCTATGTAAATTCATCTCCTTTCATAGAGGTCATCTTTTTCTTAGAGTTACTTTCAGAATACACCCACAGCAGTTTGGCAGGAAGGACTGCTCCACCCGTCAGAATCTGTGGCTGGTGCCAGGGCAGCAGCCATCAGTGCCCTCTTTATGCTGAGGCGAGACTGCAGCTCTGATTCCTCAGGACATGACCCAGGACAATGTGCCTTAACCAAGAGCCTCAGCCACACCTTCTTGTTTGGCAGTGCATGCGGGCAAGTGGTGGTGCTCACAGTGCCTCACGGCCCCTCGCTGGGCCTGACGCTCCCTCACCCTCCAGACATCTCTTTTCAATCACAAAAGGGCCCCCATCAGTCACCCCACTAGCTCTGCTGACCGTCACTGTTTTCAGCGGCTCAGTCGTGGCCGACGCTTTGCAACCCCATGGACTGCAGCACACCAGGCCTCCCTGTCCATCACCAATGCCCGGAGTTTGCTTAAACTCATGTCCATTGAGTCGGTGACGCCGTCCAGCCATCTCATCCTCTGCCACCCTCTTCTCTTCCCATCCCCAATGTTTCTCAGCGTCAGGGTCTTCTCCAGCCGACTGCACTTTAGTAAATGGAGCCGGTCTACTTGGTGGCCATCTCTGCGTGTCTTTCCTGTTTAAAATTTTACTATGGAAAATTTCAACTGTATCAAAAGTGAAGAGAATGATATATATGTCTCTCACTTTAAGCTTAGTGAGGAAGGCACATTGAAAGGCGAGACGGGCCCCTCCTGCCAGCTAGCCAAGCTGTAACAGTGACTGAAAAGTTCTTAAAGGAAATGAAGAGTGCTGCTCCCCTGAACACACAGGTGATAAGAAAGTGAATCAGCCTCACTGCGGATAAGGAGAAAGTGGAGAGGACGACCAGCTGCGTCATCCCCTTCAGCCGACGTGCGATCCAGAGCGAGGCCCAGCTCCCTTCACTGTGAGGCCAACACGAGTGAGGAGACTGCTGGAGGGCAGCATGAGACCACAGAGGCTGGCTCGTGGGGCCGCCGGGAAGCCGCTGCCTCCAGGACGGGAGTGCTGTGAGGTGCTGGTGCCGAAGCGCAGGCAGGTGCCGAGAGGACGCAGCCACAGTGGCCACGGGGTGCCGCCAGCCACGGTCCAGCAGGAGTGCCGCCCAGGACTCTGGTGCCCAGAGAGGCCCACGCCGGCGCCCAAGCTTCCAGGGGAGGCTGACGCTCTTGGCAGCAGCTCTGGCAGCTGGTGACCAAGTGAGGCCAGTGCTCATCTACCGCCGGGAAACCCCGGGCCTTAAGAATCGTGTTAGGTCTACTTTGCCCGTGCTCTGTGAATGAACAGCAAAGTCGGGACGACAGCAGATCTATTTACTGCGTAGTTTACTGTTTCAAAAAATTTCCTGGTGACTCAGATGGTAGAGAATCTTGCAGGAGACCCAGGCTTGATCCTTGGGTCATGAAAATCCTTTGGAGAAGGAAACAGCAACCCACTCCAGGAATCTTGCCTAGAGAATTCCACGGACAGAGGAGCCTGCTGGGCTACAGTCCATGGGGTCACAGCGAGTCAGACACGACTGAGCAACTAACACTTTTTTTTTTTTTTTTTTTACTATTTTAAGCCCACTGTTGAGACCTATTGCTCAGAAAACAAGATTCTTTCCTGATTACTGCTCGCTGACAGGCACCCGCTCCCCCAAGAGCTCTGACGGATGATGAGGCTCGCGCTGTTTTCACACCTGCTAACACAGCCAACCTGCAGCCCATGGAGCCCTGACTGTCAAGTCTTGCCATTTGAGAAACCCATCTCACCAAGCTACAGCTGCCACAGACAGCAGTTCTTTGGTGGATCTGGGCAACCTTCTGGAGAGGAGTCGGCATTCCAGATGCTGTGAAGAACGTTTGTGATCTGTGCAAAGAGGTCAGAATGTCCACAGTAACAGGAGCTGCAGGAAGTGGATCTCAGCCCTTCAGGGATGGCTTCTCAGGGCTCAAGAGTCTTATTCATGTATGACAAAAACCCACAAAATTCTGTAAAGAAATACTCCTCAATTTAAAAAAAAAAGGAGAAAAAGGAAGAGAGACTTCAGTGGAGGAGCAGCAGCGAGTGTGGTGGAGCGGCCTGCGGTCACGCACGGAGCCTGAAGACGGGACTGAAGCGCATGGATCTCGGGGCGAAGTCTGAACAGAGGCGGCACTGCTTCCCAGGGGTAAGCGAAGGAAGCGGCTGCTTGAGACAGAATTTACTCCTGGTGAAGATGCTGTGAAGACTGGAAATTATAACAAGGGTTTAGGATGTTCTATAAAGCTTAAAAGCTAAAAGAGTGGCAGAGTTTGAGAGGATGGACTCCAATTTTGAAAGAAGTTCTGGGTAAAATTCCACCAAACAGCAGTGCTACTGCAGAGAAGCCACTGGTGAGAGGCAGTCAATCCATGGGGCAAAGTTCACTGACTCATCTTGAGGAACAGCCGCAGCCACGACGACTTGCAGCGACCACCACTCTGAGAACCGGCAGCCGTCAACACAGAGGCAAGGCCCTCCACCAGCAGAAAGACCGTGACTCCCGGAAGACGACGTTTCGTCAGCACTGTTCAGCAATGAAGTGTGTTTTTACGGAAGTATGTACGCTTCTTAGGTATGCTGCTGCAGCTTACCGTGCAGCGTACACACGCTCTGAGAATCCACCCGTCTTCATGCTTGCCCCTTCTGCTGCGGGGGCCTGGGCTGAGCCCACGGTCGAGGCCGACCACAGCAATTCCGCTCATCGTCCATGGCGTGTTCTTCACTCCCCTGTATTTCCTGTAGATTATGAGGCAGGCAGACCCAGACTTCAAATCTCACTTTTTAGCAAGAATTCGTTGTATTGTGACACGTATTTCTGATTATGGGATGAAAGGTATGTTCTGCATACTCAGTCTGACTTGGCACCATCGGCTCCTGGCATGGGGAATGGGGTCGTCAAGACAGGAGGCTCATGGCTCCTTTTTCAAGTTTTAAAAGCTGCCATAAATGCTCATGTGTGTGAGCAACAAATACGAAGCACGCGTGTGTGAGCAGTTTGGTGTTATGATTAAACAGAACAAAAACAAAAGGCTAACCTGAACTTTCAGTCACGGACGGCAGACTGAAGCCACACATCAACCGTACCTCCAACCAAAGCCCCACTTAGATGCCAGAGCAGCGTGCACGCACGGTCCACCATCTGCACACAGCACAGAGGTCGTTACACAGACAGAGGTAAACCACAGTCAAATAAACACACAGGAGTTTACCAGCTGCCGAGAATATGGGTGCGTGGAAACTGATGGGGTCAAACTTAGGTCCTTACTTGGCAGCGTGAGAACAAAGATGCAACCTAGTTCACACTGCAGAACTGAGCCCGAGTCAAGAACTTATGCTACAGGAACGCAGTCCGTAAAGGCCGTTGAGAAAGACGCAGCTGTCCCCAGCCGAACCCACCCACCCACCACAGTGGAGCTGGTGCGTCCTCCTCAATGGTGGACGCAGGAGCCTGCGTGGTACCAGGGCCAGAGCAGCGTGGACACCTGCGTGGAAAGCTCGGCCCCAGTCCCGCCAGAGGACTGACCAGGCACACCTACTTCACACGAGTGTTAATACATGACAGACACTCAAATCTACGTGTTTTAGGAAACTTGTCTTCATTAAAAACCGGTGGAGACACGTTTTGACCCTCATGCAGCCACCGGCCGAGCCCTTAGGCACATGAGCAGGACAGAGGCAGCATCGTCTGGAACCACGTCAGAGCAGAAGGCAACCTCTTTAGTTCACCTTCAGGAAAACCGGCTGCAGGACGGGGCAGGACTGACTCGGGTACCAAGACAAGGCAGTGATGCTTGTCTTCAACGACGGGGTCGTTTCTGGAATGCACTTTCACGGATGCCAAGGTCTCGCAAACCCAGACTGTTTCCAGGACTCTCCTAGCGCAGAAGGCCAGGCCGACGTGCAGCTGTGGCTGTGCCAAACGCAAGGTCCTCAGCACACCTCACTTCTCAGCACCTCTTTCCCTCTTTGTAAGGTTGCTCCATGTTCTGCTCTGCCTCTTGGCTTCCTCCTAACACCACTGCATCCGGCGATCTCCTCAACCACTAAATTCTCTTTCACAGCCCAAGCAGGTCTTCTCCAGGAGCTGCTTCTTCCATGAGCCCGGCTTTGAGTCTGGAGTTCATGCGTGCCCACGCTCCACTCAGAGCTGGAGATCCTGAGTCTCTGCGTCACCGCCACTGTCCTCGGGCGCTGTGCGGCTCTGAGCCCAACACTCCCGTCTGGCTCCCAGGGGCCTGGTGGCAGGGAGCCGCCGCCAAGAGGACAGTTAGCAGGCCACCTAGTAATGGTGTCCAGCAGCAATCAGAAGACACAGGTAAACCGGGACTTAAGTCTTTATTTGGGCGTTAGAATCAGACACACAGAAGAATCACACAGCAAACGAAACTGCTGAAGTAAAAAAAATACCAATTATGTCTTGTACTAAAGACACATTCTTTATTGACTGAAGGGTCTTCGTCATCCACTCAAAATAAGGCAGATGTTCAGGACTGTGGCTCTGTGCTCTGAGTTACAGCCACAGTGGGTACAGGCGTGAACATGCCTAGGAGAGCCCAACCTTCAGTGTATTTCTTCATAGGTTTTGTCCTGACACCAAAGAAACAAGCACAAGACTGACTGACTCCAAATGATGGACACAGCACATGGCCACGGAGGACCTCAGAGCTCCCTGCACGAATACACTGACGCCAGCATAGAAAACGGGCCTGTGGCACTGGGGAACAACCTAAAACCTGATTCAGTTTTCTGAAGCAAATGGTGTGACGAAGGCAAGCCAGGGAAGCCGAGTCTGCAGGAGGACATGGCGGCCTGACCTGTTCTGGTGACAGCGTCACTGGTGGCTCCCGTGCCTGGTGACACAGACACCACCAGAGCAGAGACCCTGAGCTAGTGGGCAGCACACTGCAGAGGCCAGAGAAGTGGTGCGGGTGGGTGGCAGGGCGCCCGGTTCTGGAGGAGACGCTGACCACAGCCCCTCACGTGTGCAGGGGTCACGGGGGCAGGAGGCCCATGTCAGGTTCAGGGCGAGTCACACAGAAAAGGCCTGATGACATGAGTGCTGTGAACACAGAAGCCAGGCAGCGAGTCAACTCTGGAACCGAGGCCCACAAGTAACCTCCCCAACGTTAATACCTTGGTAGGCGGGCCGTCCGCTTTTCTGAAAGTCCACTTGGGTCAGGAGCGCTAGAGCCATCGGCGTGAAATGAAGGCTTTCACACAGCTGCAGAGTTCAGGGCGGCTCCAGGTGTTCATGTGTGACTTTCTGCTAACCCACGCATCCCCTCCCAAGGTGTCCCGGAAGCTGCAGGGAACCCGGGGAGAAGCCCTGGGTCTGAGCTGCCCTGCCTTCTGTAGCCTTCACCATGCAGCGCGTAGCTTTGAGATGCTCCCTAATTTTTAGAAAGGTATTTTAAAGTCACACTGTGAAAGTCGCTCAGTCGTGTCTGACTCTGCTACCCCATGCACTGTGCCGTCCATGGAATTCTCCAGGCCAGAACAGGGGTGAGTAGCCTTTCCTTTCTCCAGGGGATCTTCCCAACCCAGGGATCGAACCCAGGTCTCCTGCATTGCAGGTGGCATACAAGGCCTAGGGTAATAAGAACAGCAAAGCAAATACTTTCTGGGCATTTTAAATTAGGTCAATTTGGTTGAAATACCACATACACCATCTTTCTAAGCTCCCCAATAAGGGGAAAGAAGAGAGAGGGGGGCAGCCTGAGCTTCCATGCAGACACCTGTGGGCGCTCAGCGGAGCACGGCCTGGAGGCTCTGCGTCTTCACGGCGGGCGGGGGGGCAGCCTGGAAGCAGGCCAGCTGCAGATGCATGCCGCTCTTGACCCGGCTCAGCAGCTCCTCCAGCAGCCTGCGGGAGACACACAGCCACGTGGCTCCTGCCCTGCGGCGCAGCTCCCGCCAGCAGTCACTCTCTATGGGCTCTGAACTCCGTGACAAAGTAAAGCCAGCTAGAGGAGGAGCTCTAAGGGAGCATCTATCTGTAGACATGCGTTTATACACAAAACCATCCTCCTGCCCCTTCCCCGGGATTAACTGGACCCCTCCCTAAACAGACTGACGTCTGGGGTCCGGGCACTCCAGAGCTCTGACAGGCACTCTCTGTGACTCTGATAACACAGCACAGCATCTCACGACCCCCACATCAGGACAAACCCTCCTGTGCTGCCCACCTGCAGTCACCTTTGCCCTCACCCCACTCCTTGGCAACAACTGGTCTATTTTCCATTCTTCTTATTTTGCATCTCTGCCTTTAATAAGTATCGGAGAGGTGAACTGAAGGGGTGAAGCAGGCACCCACAGAGTCGGGGTAGTCCAAGCGGCAGCAGTGACTTCATCTGGCCCCCCTGCTGGCCAGACACAACTGGATAATTTCACGGCCATGAGGGGTCTGGACAGCTCACTGGGCTCAGGTGAAGCAACCAAGAAACGAGCTTGCTGGTGCCTGGGTCACGGGCTCGCATCCTGGTTTAGCGATGCTCCCAGCAGGCCCACAGCAGCCCCGCCTGGCCTTCCTCACGGTGTCTGCTGCTGTCGGCCGCCCCAAACCACTAGTCTTCTGAGCAGATAAGTGAGCCCCACTTGCACGGGCTGATGGTAAGTGAGGCTTTAAATCTTTCACTTCATTATGTTAAAGGACTGCACAGGCTTTGAACATGCAGTCAGTAAGGAGGCGGGACGGGAAGGCAGGGCTGCCCAGCTCTTCTCAGACAGACCAGGTCACCCCGCCCTCCCAGCCTCGTCCATGCCTCCGGGGCACCCCTGCACGTGCGGGTCCACCACGCTCCCCTGAGCCGTCACAGCTGACCCCGAGGGCTGCACGCGGCCGGGGCTCCGTAACTGTCCACGGCCCATCTAGCAGCTGCAGGGTGGGGGACCTCGGCTGGGCTGAGGAAGAGCCCAGGCACGCTGACATCTGCCTGGCCTAGGCTGTGTCTCAGGTCAGAACTTCCTGTTACGTGAGTAGCAAGTTGAAGGCCAGGCTGAGACTATTAATTCAGCACTAGCGGAGCATGCGTGACTTCATTTCGTCACGCGTGCACACTTACTCCCCATGCTTCATGTCGCGGGGAGCACAAACGTACACGCTGACCTGCTTGACAGACGAAGCCCAAGCCCTGCCTTCAGCATGCCGTCTCCTCTCACGTTTCTGAGTGCTATCTTCTTAAAAATTTTAAACTTTCTTATGAAAGTTTAAGTGACTGGTATAGTTACTTAAAAAAAGGAAAGAACTAATTTCTGAAACGTCATAAACCAGGTTCCACCTCCTCCTGCCACGTGGGAGACGGGCTAACACAAGGCGTGTCTGAGGGCCACCGAGTCCCACCTCCCTCTGGGCTCCGCGTGAAGAGGAGATGCCCAGGTGACAACACGCCACCCGAGAGCAGCTCGTGACTTACTTTCTGTCGGCTCCGCTCGAGAGCTGGGGCAGGGCTTCCAGGGCCTGCTTGAAACTGGATCTGTAAGAGGCAGCGTCCCAGGTGGAGACATGCCGGCCCCACCGGGAAGAGGGACGTTAGAGAAAAGCGTGTCTTATGTTCAGAGGAACTCACAGGCCGGCGAAGCAAGCAGAGCAGGAGGGAAAGTGAAAATGAAAGCGAGGTTTGCAGAAGCAGGGCCAGAAGAACTAAACCAGGAAATAAAACACGACTTTAAAAGCAAAGGAGAAACTGATTTCACACAACGGGCTTCTACTGGTAGATGAGAGCTTGGTGTGGAGTTGTTAAATTTATAAAGGTCTTTACTTTCAAACCAAAACTGAACTACACAAATAAAGCAGCTGCTAAGGAAGGAAGGGAGCTAGGCAGGAACAGAGGTGATCTTGTGCAAACTGATACAAAGGGGGCACTTCTGGAGTCGACAGGAGCCGGGCCCGACGTACAGCCAATTTCCTACAATAACGGACCACGTCTTACGAGCACTTAGCTGTTGCATCTAAAACCTGTAAGATGATGGAGGTATGCGCACACATGTGCATGACTCGACATCATCTCATTCTGTGAGATACAGAAAAGGGGGAGAGTTTTTCAAATGATCTGGTATGTCTCAGTTTCTAAAGTAGAAAGTACCAGTAGAGTAGCTAAGTCAAGCAGTGACGCAGAGCAGACAGCGGTGGGAGCCACCAGACAGGCTCCTGGTGAACAACCTCACACCAACTGTGTGGTGACAGGCAGGATGGGGGCCCGAGCACGCCATCCAAACAACGGCAAGTGCATTGTGGGACGTGTTCAAACAGCCTCCTTGTGGACCTGGCACTTCCCAGGCGGCCCTGCCTGTGGGGTAAACAGTCTTGCGTAGGCAGAGCTGTTTCAGTTCGCCTAATGATGTCTCAGTGATAGGAAATCCTGACTTTCATTCAAAACAGCTAAAAATTATCATCAAATTTCCACTACAAAATTTTGCAGAGAAACCACAAGGCTTCTTCTTATGCTGATATTCACTAAGAGTCTGCAATGCGTAAACTGACTCAATTCTTATTTTCTCCTTTTCAGAAGAAGTACATGATGCTCTGTGACAACACTCACAAGACCGAGGCTCATCCCCACCTTGAGGAAAAGCCTATGTGTCCTTGGCTTGGTGTCGCTTCGTGTGTTTAGCAGGACAACCAATCAGATGCAAACACGAGGTTGCCGAGTCACGAATGCACATGCGGGACCACCCCCCGAACCAAGGCCTCGTGGGGGCTCCCGGGGCACGCGGGACGCAGCACGGAGCAGCTCACCTGCTTTCCAGTGTCAGGTGGGCCGCTACAGTGTCCCGCAGGGTGCAGATTTCAAGCCTGGCCTGGGGTGAGAAATGGACAGGTGACCACAGGGAACCACGTCGACTGTCCAGCAGAGAGAAGCGAGGATGGGCCCCAGCCTGCTCCCTGCAGAGCAGACCGCCACGGCCACAGCACCAGCTCCTTACAGAAGACCTTTTGAATTAGCCCAGACAGCCTGGCTGTGACAACGTTCCCTGTTACTGAACAAGGGCACAAGCTGTCAAGTCTGACTCCATGAAGGCAGGGGTCTTGCTCTGAAGGGTGCAGACTGTGCCAGGGCCGTCCAGCCCCCAGGCCTCACCATTCAACAACATCTCCCTGTCTCCTCGGGGAGGAAGTGAGGCCTCACTGCACTGAGGCTGACGGGGATGGAGGGACCCAGGCTGCCTCGCTGCCCCCTGCTGCCTTCCAGCACCACGAGTGCCCTTGGCGCCGAGTGCCACAGACTCAGTGCAGTGCTGTGAAAGCTATAGCTGACTTTTCTCTTATGTTTTTTCTTTTCTTTTTAAAAACAAAACATGACAAGTTGGCCCCAGACAAACAACATGGCAAAGGAGTAGCATCGTTAGAGAAACTCAGACCTCCAGGCTTCAAGATGCACTGCAAAGCTACGGGAGTCCAAACGGTGTGGCACTGGCACGGGGGCTGACACACAGCTCAACGGGACAGGACTGAGGCCCAGAAGCAAACCTGTACATCTACAGCCAAGTGGCTTTCCACAAGGCGCCAGGGCCACTCGCTGGGGCAGACGGCCTCTCTAATCCGTGGTCCTGGGGCAGCAGGACAGCATGTCTGCACTCCCAGGACTGAAGGTGAGTCTCTGCCTTAAAACAAAACCTAACTTGAAGTACAGCACAGATCATGTGCACGATGAGACTGTAGCACGCCGGGAAGAAAGCCAGAGCGGACCTCTGCGGTGTCGGGCCAGGCCTGCCTTCTCAGGGACGACAACAGAGGTGCAAGCAACAGAAGAGAAGGAGGACATGTGGGATTCCTCAGGGTTGACACATCCTCTGCCACTAAGGACATTGCCACAGGCCCGAGGATCACACAGGAGACACCCTTGAACACGGGGATGGCCACGACCAGCCAGTCACACACTGCCGCTGAGGATGTGGGGAATCTGGGATCTTCATGGACCGCTGGGAGGAAAGCAGCTGCAGCTGCTCTGAAAGCAGCCTGGAGTGCACCCGGCGATCCAGTCCCTGGTACGCACCCAAGAGAAGTGAGAGCACGTGGCCACAGAGAATCTGCACACAAGCGCTCACAGAGCCATGTTTCCTCTCAGCCAAAAAGCGCAAGCCCTCATGTCCAACAAACGAGGAGCAGACGGGCACGAGGCAGCGTACCTACACGGTGGAGCCTCAGCCACAGAAAGGCCCGACGCAGGCACCGCGCGGACGGGCACAACGCAGGCGCCACACAGACAGCCCTGGAGCTGCCCAGGAGGCTGTTTAAGACACACGGCCCTCAGCAGCACGGGCACACACACACAAACAAGGATGAATGCCAGGGCTGGGCTTAAATTCACCAACAGAGAGGAAGGCTGTCTTACATAAGGTAAACGTGCAGTATAGAAAGCAGATATTTGGTCCCATTTTTCAGTGGGTCAGAAGCCTGAAACAGCTCATAATGAAAAAGTGTTCATGGGACTATCTGTCTTTACTGTTTATGTTCTGTGTATATCTAAAAATGGACCTACAAGGAGACTATCAAAGAGAAAAAATTAGGTAGAACTTTCAGCTCAGTATTTTAGGAGATCGATTAAACCGATAAAACTAACCTTTGCTAGAAACTTTATTCAGACAAAGTGATAAGCTGCTTTAATTGACCTATGAATTATACCTATTGTAAGAGCTGACGATTCACACAAAACACATAGGCTGCTGGCCAGCAAACGTTCCTCCTGGCTGGCTCTTGGGAAGGTCTGAGACTGGTGGCCGCTCAGCCCTTCATGTTAGGCCCTCTCGGTCACCTGCAGAGGAGGAGGTCACACACAGGAGGCCCCAAGGGCAGTGGGCAGAGGTTTTCAGAACAGAACTGAGTGTCTCCAGGGGGCACAGGGCACGGGAGGCCAGGCGGGCATGGAGGCTGGGCCTCCAGCTGATTCTGACATTGCTTCCGGCCCCTTCCTGTCAGCCGTGAGAGAAACTCGGCCACCAGCTAGACGGGCTGCAGAGAAGGTGTGGGGAGGGGGGATTTCTGTTGTAATTCCAAGACCCTTTGGGCTTCCCCTGTGGCTCAGCTGCTAAAGAATCCGCCTGCAATGTGGGAGACCTGTGTTTGATCCCTGGATAGGGAAGATCCGCTGGAGAAGGGAAAGGCTACCCACTCCAGCGTTCTGGCCTGGAGAATCCCATGGACTGTCCACAGGGTCACAAAGAGTCAGAGACGACGGAGCGATTTTCACTTTCACTTTCAAGACCCCTTAGGCCCAAAGCAGATACTGCAACTTCCCTTTAATTCATCTTCACACACACAAGGTTCCTGTTATGAGTCTTCAGGTTTTTCTTTTTACTGATACATTTTCTTATTTTTACTATTACTCAGGTTTAAGTTGTTATCTGAAGGGGGTTAGGGCCTCAGCCAGTACTAGAAGCAACACTTCCGGGATTTTTAGCAACCCCCACAAGGCCCTTGCCATGAGGCCCGTGGGTGGGGCTCCGGCCCCCACAAGTCTGCAGGCCTGGCTCCTACAATCTGGCCACGTGCAAACCCAGACCCACCTGACTTGTGCAAGTTACACTTGTTACTGTAATTATGTAATTCCATGAAACGCAACATAAACCAAAGGAGTATGAGTGGAAAGAAATAGCTGTCATTTCTATGCAAACTGCACTGATTGCTCTGGAAAGACTATTTACAAGTAAGTTGCTAAAAATTTCCTGTTAAATTAAATGTAGTGAAGACATCTGTAAAACAAACAACAAAAATATCGCTGAGCTGCAGAAGGGCTCTGCCCTCGGACCGGCACACGAGCACTGCCACACTCTCAAGGGAGAGCAGTTCTGGGACCACTGATGTCCTGGATGCGGTCCCAGGGGACGATGCGCCCTCCAACTGGCAGAGCCACCGAGAAGATGGCACCAAGCCTGTGCGGGCTCTTGGGACTGCAGCTGACACACATCCCTGCGGTTCAGACAACTGCGTCCACGTGCACAGCGGGGCACGGTACCTGCAAAGCCCCGTTTCTGCTGAAGGACGAGACGCACTGCATGAGCCGGCTCAGCTCCTCAGAGACTGCCTCCACCACCCTGGACAGCACCCGGGGCACCAGGTCCCTGGAGACAGTGAACACCTGAGAGAAGGTTGGAAACACAGAGAAACGGTGTGTTACGCAGACTCTCCTTGACCCGAATGTGTTAGAAATAAAGGGACGCACACAGCAAAACCACGCCCAGGTCTCCTCAGCCAGGAATGGAAGGGAGACACGGCTGACACTCAGGCTGTGTTCACCACGCTCAACAGAAGGTAACCTCCAAAGATAGATCGGCAGACAGAATTCTGAAAGGTGCTGTTGATGGTGACACGGTGAAACAGTTTAAGGATTTTTTCCTCCTCTTAACCTTTTCACAAGAAGAAACGTGATTTCTAAAGAGGAAATTGTAGAAATAAACACATACTGGGTCAGGCTCTCCTTGGATCAAAACAACTGCTACTTCATACTGGGTACGTAACTCTGTATTGCACAAGCATTCTCAATTTTACTATCTGCTGAATTAAAAATATGTTTCCTTTCATTTGACAAAAACACCATTTGCAAGTCTTGAATTTTGATAGTTTCAAACTAAGAATTACTATATTTGGTGAAACACTACGATCCTGACTTCTATGTTAAACTAAATCATATTTTTTTTAGCTTTTCCATTTTTCAGATTCAATCCCTAGTATTAAACCTTCGGGTCAACCCAAACATAACCTGAGCATTGAAGAAAATTCTGGGCAAGGTAAGATTGCTTGTGAACAGTGAATAGTAAATGTTATGTACAGAATTCTACTTTCGGCCACTGGGATGTGTGGGAAACGGACCGGAAGAGCCTTTCTGTTTGTGTGTTTGTAAACAGTGACAGTGGGTGCCTCAGTCGGAGCCACCATCACCACGCCAAGGCCTGCGCACCCTGCAGCGCCCTTGGCACCGCCTGTGAAGGGCCTTCCCCACCGCCTGAGGGCCTGACGCAGCACTGACTTTCCCAGAAGCTACCCTAACAGAAGAGCATTCTTATAAGGGTCTCTGATGTATAAAAAGTATCCAAGTTGAAAGTATGTCACTCATCTTAAAAAGGTGTGCGTGGTAAGCTCCCGCCTGAGCTAAACCATGTAAAACTTTATTTCATGGAGGACGAGTGTGCTGTGCCTCACAAGGACCTGAGAGGGGCGGACCCCGTGGCCGCTTTCTGGGGAGGCTGCTGGGCTTGGCTGCCTCGGCAAGCAGGGAGCACTGTGTCCTCTGCTCATGCTCTGGTTCAGCCTCCATGACCACGTGTCTCCAGGCCACCGAGGTGACCCAGACAGCACCTGTGGGTGCAGAGGGGGAGGCAGCCCCACCCCCCAGCGCACCTGCACAGAGGCAGACACTCAGGAGGAGGGTTCTGGCAGTGGCCACTGCAACAGCAGTCTTCTGCCGAGAACCTCTGCTGGACGACGGCCCACGGGCTGCAGCCAAGCCAGAACGATGGTGGACGGGACACTAGCGGAAAGCTCCCCGGGAGCAGGCCAGGCGTGACTGGCAGCACCAGCGTCCAGGAACCCTCGTCAGCCACACAGGGGAGGCCATCGCCTGCGCCCTGCAGCAGGCTGAGCCTGTCCTCCAGCATGCCCCACGGCTGCCAGAAGAAGACGCCAGCACTCGCTGGTACACTGGTGAAGACGAGGGCAGTGGGTGGCTGCCAGAAGAAGACGCCAGCACTCGCTGGTACACTGGTGAAGACGAGGGCAGTGGGTGCCCAAGGTGGAGCAAACACCCTTTCACCCTCTCATCTCCCTACCTGCCAAATATCCACTAGTCTTAATTATAAAGAAAAAACATACTATATTTCATAAAAAAGACTCTCACAGTTAAAACATGCATATATATGCGTTGAAACAAGATACTGTATTTTACTCGGTAAAACTCAGTAAAACACTCAAATCTCTGTTTTACTCAGACTAGAAATACATTCTGAAGGGAGAAGGCCCCCACAAGAACCACTGAATTTACCCCTTCTCTCTTGCCCAGTCACCCACACCCCTCAGGAGCAGCAGTGACAGCTTACCTCTGCGTGCACGGCGATTATATTCACCAACGCTTCTTTCAAGTAGTTTCTGACACCTGCAATCAGACGGGGAAGGGAAAGGCATTCAGTGGAGACGCGAGTGCCTCGCACCTTCCAGGAGGCAGAGGGCCAGCACAGGCCCAGAGCTCCTGAGGGCACTTCCGTTTCCGTCTCCTCCTCACAAGCCAGGACCCACGGCAGGAGGGCTGGGAGGCCATCCCATCTCCCATCCACAAGTGCCAGGTTCGCACCCTCATGGGGTTGCAGTGAGGAGGCCCTGGTGCTCACAGGGTTCCTAATAGCCCCAGTGCTATTTTGCAAGAAAAAGTATAAAAACAAAATACTGCTCTAGTAACTCCAAAATAATTACTTTCACTTGGAGGAGAGTAGTGTTTCAGGATGCCTTTGCGAGTTAACAGCACAAATTGAGAATTTCTTCTGCGTGAAACAGAGAATCATACTGTGTCGCAAAGTTGCGTTCCCCACAACCTGCCCGGGCTGCTGATCAGCTGGAGGGCGGGGCCACAGCTCGTGAGGGCCCAGCGCAGGCCGGCTCTGCACACACCGCTGCGCCAGGCTGCGGAGCTCCGGGTATGCTCAGTTTGTGAGGGGCCAATCTCACAGATATTTCTTTGGTTCTGTTTTGTTGATGGAATAACTGAGAAAACAGATTGAAACATAATTAACTACAATCCAGAAGCAAGTTGGTTCTTCCTGAGAACAAGGACAGCTGCGGGGTAGTGGGTCCTGTCTGGGAGGAAAGAGCCGTCCTAGCGAGGTGAAAGGTGGAGCGTGTGTCTAGTGCGAGGACCAGCAGAGCTGTCTCCCCGAGAGGAGGCCCCCAGGCCAGGCAGGGGCTTGTGGGCCCCAGCGCTGTGCTCTGGTCAACGCGACCACTGGGCTCTAGACTTGAGTCTTTAAACCGAACCATGTGGAGGGCTGGCTTCTGCACATCCAGAGGTAAACACAGTTCCTGGGCCCGCCACAGTGACCACACACACACACACACGCACGTGCAAACACACACGGAGTCCTTGGGAGGTTGTGAGCCCACTGGGACTCTGGTCACACTCTGCACGGGTTTGGGAAGGATGGTTCGTGTCGCTTGCCCCAGGGAAGGGGCGCCTGGCTCCCCGGTGACATAGGGGCATTGGACTGAGTGAACCCAGAAGTCCGACCTGCGGGCCGCAGCCAGCCCTGACCTCAGGCCTCCCTGGTGGCCGTGCTCAGCCTCCCCGGAGCTCCTGCACGGCCCTGACTGGTGGGCTGCCTGGGACTGCAGCAGAGATGCTGCCCACTCCACACAGGGCCATCTCTCAGAGGACAGCAGGGTGGGGAGCTCTCCCCAGTGCGGCCACGCCAGCACGCAGGCCCCCCAGGCACCCCGGCCCAGGCCCAGCTAACACTGTCTCCCGGCCGGACTGTCAGTTTCGTGGGCACGGGGCTTGTCCCCTTCACCGCACCTCTGGAGCCGCAGACCCACCACACCGGCTGGGCAGCAGCTCAAGAATGTTTACGCATGAGAAACAAAAAGGGCAATGGCAGCATACGCTTACTCACGACGACGCTCCTAGGACTGAGCCCTCTTAGGCTAAAAAGTCAATGCGTGAGTGAACAAACAGGCGAGAGAAAAAGTACAGGCAGGATTCTGTAGTATCCACAAAGAGGGTCAACACTGGGTGTCTGTGTGAAGGGGATATCAGCTAAGTCAAGTCTCTCCCCTTTCAAGGGATTTAAGAAAACAAAGACAGCCTTCTGAAATAAGTTTTCAAGATCCATTTGAAAAATACAATTTGAATAAAGAAAGTATAGCAGAATACAATATTGCTGAGGCTAAATACATCTGTTTTCAGTCTGATTTTTCCAGCTGTATCCCTGAGCAAACGGCCTGCTCCAAAGAGCAGATCATTAACACGGCCTCAATGCTCACAATGCCAGGTACTTAGAAGTCGCCTGCTTCCCAGAGCGGTGAACACTCGGGACAGGTGCTGGCTCTCGGGTCGGCCCGGCAGCAGCGGGTCACGCACGCCAGCCTCACGGGCCTCGAGCCGGCGGGCACGCACAGGAAGGGCAGAGCAAGCGCCGCTCTGTTGTGATGGGCAGTCGGTGTTGTTTGTGAGAAGGTTCCTCTTAGAAGAACGCCCACAACTTTCCATGTTCTTCAGATGCAGAATGACAACAGCTTCTAAGTATTTACAATCTTGCCTCCTCAACTCTGAATGTGGAATCAGAGTGTGTCACGGTATCTGACGAGAGAAGTGTCCCCACCCACACAGCACCAGCCCAGACCGTCACCGAGCCGCGCGCCCAGCGGCCCAGTGGGAATTCCCCACGGAGAAGGCAGAGCCCAGCTCTTCTGGGCAAGAGTCCCCGCGCCCCCGGCAGAGTGGGCTTCTCATGGGGGGGCCTGGATCTCAGAACATGTTTGCCAACAGTGAAGGTCTTGTTTTTCATACATCAAAGTGGAAAAGAAGTCTCTCTTCTAGCTGTATTTATTGGTTTCCTGTTTCAGTCAGATAGGGAGGACACCATTCTGGAATAACTACCAGGATTTTTACTGAATGCCTGTTACTACTGCCTGCCAGACTCTGCTCCATGTGCTGGGGACACAGGAGCGGCCTCAGGAACAAACTCACAAAAAACGAAGCCCCCTCACGCCTGAGCACATGGCCACTGGGCACAGGAGGGCGCCGTGGCGGGCCCGGAAGCAGCCCTCAGGAAAGCAGGCGCCAGGAGCAGACGGCTCGCAGCAGCCCAGCAGAGCGCCTCTGCCCGACAAGAGCCGTCAGCACTGTCTGCGGAGAGATGGGCCCTGCCAGGCAGAGAAGAAGCAGAGCCCCTCTGCGCCTCCCCCAGGAACGGCACCCAGCGACGGCTGAAGCGCGGGGGCCCGGGGCGCGCAGTGACTGAAGCTTCGGGTTTCCCTCAAAATATGGGAGACTGTGTTTTTAATTAAAAAGTGTTATACAGGCAGACTCGAGTTTTGCTATAATAATTTGGACAAATGGGAAACTGTCTATTCAATTAAAAAGTGTTATACAGGCAGACTTGAGTCTTCCTATGATAATCTGGACAAATGGCTAGGCAGACCTCTCTAGAATGTACCCACATTAAAGACCAGAATAGTGAAAACTCTGGATTGATCAAGCCTATATGCTTGTTTTGAAAATATTAAATGCACACTAAAAAGAAGACACAGAACTGTAAGGTTTCCTACTAACAAATGAAAGTCCAGGGGGCTTCCCCTTTATCTTTCTCCCGAGCATGCTGTGCCTTCTAGATCTTCTCCTATGAATGTGATTCTTTCCCTAAAAAGCGACTCTTGCTTGCTTCTTTCCTGATGTCCACGCACTCTTCTGTGCTGGTGTGCACACACGGACCACATCTCCACTGGCTGCTGTGGCTCTTCAGCATGGACGGCCCGTAATTCACTTATTCTATTTATTCTAAGTTGTTGCATTACTTCTCCTTACTCGTAACTACTTGGCAGTCACGCTACCTTTCGGTATACACCACCATAAACACCACCACGAGGCTACCGGTCCTTACATTCTCATAGAATAATTTACTCAGATACCTTCCAGAAGTGAAATTGCTGAGTCAAAGGTTTTGATCCATTCTGCCAACTTGAAATTGAAAAGGCTACTCAAAATTAAACCCCCACTTCCTCATGCCTTTTTCACTTTCTTAACTTGGATTCTCTACTTACTATAATTAATAAAAACCATAATATATGCTTCTCAACTATGATGATGACAAAACTTTCCATCAAAACACTCTAAGAAAAATTCAAGCAAAATGCAAAGGTCAAAGGAAATCCACTTTGCTATACAAGACTTATACTCAGGCCGAAAGAATAGAGTGTCTGAGAGAGAGGTGGACAGAGACACTGCATGTACTGAAGGCACGGGTGGCCCCCTGCACACACACCCAGCTTTCCTCCAAGGCATTTCCTGTTAACCCTCCACACACACACTGGTCTCAGGCACCCTGCCTCCTGTTGTTCTGAAACACTGCACTCAGTCAGTAATAAAAGTCTGACTCTGGAAACTCTGGAGAGACTGCCTACTTTATAAACCACATTTCCTGTTTTTAACCCTTGTGCCTAAATCAGTTACCAGTCCTAGTCTACAGATAAAAATAGACTGAAAAATACTATAAATATCCCACAATGTACTTTTTTTTTTGGGTCAAACTGAAACATTACATCAAAGAACTTTGGGGCATTTCTTTTCAAGTAAATCATCTATTCAATTACAGTGTGAAGACACATTATTGAAATCACCGCCTATTAACAGCAACTACGAACGGCACCGACTGTCAGCTGGAACAGCTCGAAACTTCGGCAGCAGAATTGCTTGTGCTGGAGCAGAGAGCAGTTTCAGGTCCAGGCCTTTATGTGTAACTCACCCTTTCTCGACATATCCGGGATTTATACATGGATGCTTGGGGTCAAAGCAGCGCATCTCGAATGCAGCATGTGAATGAATAAGCAGCGCCCTTCTTCTTTCTCAGAACCTTTTTTTTTTTTTTTTGGCTTTAATTAGTATATGTCAGATCATGGGCTGCTTTTTGCCAAATTCAGACTCAAATTGAAGAAAGTGGGGAAAACCGCTAGACCATTGAGGCATGACCTAAATCAATCCCTCAAGATTCTACAGTGGAAGGGAGAAACAGATTTAAGGGCCTAGATCTGATAGACAGGGTGCCTGACGAACTATGGATGGAGGTTTGTGACACTGCACAGGAGACAGGGAGCAAGACCATTACCAAGAAAAAGAAATGCAAAAAAGCAAAATGGCTGTCTGAGGAGGCCTTACAAATAGCTGTGAAAACAAGAGAAGTGAAAAGCAAAGGAGAAAAGGAAAGATATAGCCATCTGAATGCAGAGTTCCAAAGAATAGTAAGAAGAGATAAGAAAGCTTTCTTCAGCGATCAATGCAAAGAAATAGAGGAAAACAGAATGGGAAAGCCTAGAGATCTCTTCAAGAAAATCAGAGATACCAAGGGAACATTTCATGCAAAGATGGGCTCGACAAAGGACAGAAACGGTATGGACCTAACAGAAGCAGAAGATATTAAGAAGAGGTGGCAAGAATACACAGAAGAACTGTACAAAAAAGATCTTCACGACCCAGATAATCACGATGGTGTGATCACTCACCTAGAGCCAGACATCCTGGAATGTGAAGTCAAGTGGGCCTTAGAAAGCATCGCTACCAACAAAACTAGTGGAGGTGATGGAATTCCAGTTGAGCTATTTCAAATCCTGAAAGATGATGCTGTGAAAGTGCTGCACTCAATATGCCAGCAAATCTGGAAAACTCAGCAGTGGCCATAGGACTGGAAAAGGCCACTTTTCATTCCAATCCCAAAGAAAGGCAGCGACAAAGAATGCTCAAACTACCGCACAATTGCACTCATCTAACACGCTAGCAAAGTAATGCTCAAAATTCTCCAAGCCAGGCTTCAACAATATGTGAACTGTGAACTTTCAAGTTCAAGATGTTCAAGCTGGTTTTAGAAAAGGCAGAGGAACCAGAGATCAAATTGCCAACATCCACTGGATCTTGGAAAAAGCAAGAGAATTCCAGAAAAATATCTATTTCTGCTTTATTGACTATGCCAAAGCCTCTGACTATGTGGATCACAATAAACTCTGGAAAATTCTGAAAGAGATGGGAATACCAGACTACCTGACCTGCCTCTTGAGAAATTTGTATGCAGGTCAGGAAGCAACAGTTAGAACTGGACATGGAACAACAGACTGGTTCCAAATAGGTAGAGAAGTACGTCAAGGCTGTATACTGTCACCCTGCTTATTTAACTTAGATGCAGAGTACATCATGAGAAACACTGGGCTGGAGGAAGCACAAGCTGGAATCAAGATTGCCGGGAGAAATATCAATCACCTCAGATATGCAGATGACACCACCCTTATGGCATAAAGGGAAGAGGAACTCAAAAGCCTCTTGATCAAAGTGAAAGAGGAGAGTGAAAAAGTTGGCTTAAAGCTCAACATTCAGAAAACAAAGATCATGGGATCCGCGCCCATCACTTCATGGCAAATAGATGGAGAAACAGTGGAAACAGTGGCAGACTTTATTTTGGGGGGCTCCAAAATCACTGCAGATGGTGACTGCAGCCATGAAATAAAACCCTTGCTCCTTGGAAGGAAAGTTATGACCAACCTAGACAGCATATTGAAAAGCAGAGACATTACTTTGCCAACAAAGGTCCGTCTAATCAAGGCTATGGTTTTTCCAGTAGTCATGTATGGACGTGAGAGTTGGACTATAAAGAAAGCTGAGTGCTGAAGAATTGATGCCTTTGAACTGTGGTTTTGGAGAAGACTCTTGAGAGTCCCTTGGACAGCAAGGAGATCCAACCAGTCCATCCTAAAGGAAATCAGTCCTAATGTTCATTGGAAGGACTGATGTTGAAGCTGAAACTCCAATACTTTGGTCACCTGATGTGAAGAGCTGACTCATTTGAAAAGACCCTGATGCTGGGAAAGACTGAAGGCAGGAGACCGGGACAATAGAGGACGAGATGGTTGGATGGCATCACCGATTCAATGGACATGAGTTTGAGTAAACTCCAGGAATTGCTGATGGACAGGGAGGCCTGGTGTGCTGCAGTCCATGGGCCTGCAAAGAGTTGGACACAACTGAGCAACTGGACTGAACATATCTCCTAGTTTTTAAGGAAAATTCTGTCCTATGAAAACAGAAAATAAAATATCACCATCCATGAAAATAACAGTAAATTTATTTCATGGCTTATTTTTTCCATTTCTAAGAGGATTTATACGTGAACTGTAAACTTCCAGATGTTCAAGCTGGTTTTAGAAAAGGCAGAGGAACCAGAGATCAAATTGCCAACATCTACTGGATCATCGAAAAAGTAAGAGAGTTCCAGAAAAATATCTATTTCTGCTTTATTGACTATGCCAAAGCCTTTGACTGCATGGATCACAATAAACTGTGGAAAATTCTGAAAGAGATGGGAGTACTAGACCACCTGACCTGCCTCTTGAGAAACCTATATGCAGGTCAGGAAGCAACAGTTAGAACTGGACATGGAACAACAGACTGGTTCCAAATAGGAAAAGGAGTACATCAAGGCTTTATACTGTCACCCTGCTTATTTAACTTAGATGCAGAGTACATCATGAGAAACGCTGGGCTGGAAGAAACACAAGCTGGAATCAAGATTGCCGGGAGAAATATCAGTCACCTCAGATACGCAGATAACACCACCCTTATGGCAGAAAGGGAAGAGGAACTAAAAAGCCTCTTGATGAAAGTCAAAGTGAAGAGTGAAAAAATTGGCTTAAAGCTCAACATTCAGAAAACGAAGATCATGGCATCTGGTCTCATCACTTCATGGCAAATAGATGGGGAAACAGTGGAAACAGTGGCTGACTTTATTTCTGGGGGCTCCAAAATCACTGCAGATGGTGACTGCAGCCATGAAATTAAAAGATGCTTACTACTTGGAAGAAAATTTATAACCAACCTAGATAGCATATTATAAAGCAGAGACATTACTTTGCCAACAAAGGTCCGTCTAGTCAAGGCTATGGTTTTTCCAGTGGTCATGTATGGATGTGAGAGTTGGACTGTGAAGAAAGCTGACCACGGAAGAATTGATGCTTTTGAACTGTGGGGTTGGAGAAGACTCTTGGAAGTCCCTTGGGCTGCAAGGAGATCCAACTAGTCCATTCTAAAGGAGATCAGCCCTGGGATTTCTTTGGAAGAAATGATGCTAAAGCTGAAACTCCAGTACTTTGGGCCACCTCATGCAAAGAGTTGACTCACTGGAAAAGACTCTGATGCTGGGAGGGATTGGGAGCAGGAGGAGAAGGGGATGACAGAGGATGAGATGGCTGGATGGCATTACCGACTTGATGGACAGGGAGGCCTGGCGTGCTGTGAATCATGGGGTTGCAAAGAGTTGGACACGACTGAGCGCCTGAACTGAACTAAAGAGGATTTATATTCATAAGAGTTCAGCTTTCATAAACTTCAGAGACAAACTGTACCTTTGAAGATTCCAATACAGGCAAGGGAGTCACATTCTCTCCGATTTGAAAGTCAGAATCTGATGTGCAAAATAGTCTGTGAACTTATTCTAACCTAAAATAGTACAGAACACGATACATTTAGGATGAAATATCAGTTTCAACATTCAAAACTGATACTGAATTTTAGACTTAAGGTATAAAAATATAATTAATATAACACCAACATAAATCAATTCTATTTGTTTCAATTTCTTCTTTTGGCAGGAAAACCATGTTTCCATCAGAAGGCAACTTCACCTAGAACAGGGACGTGACGGAGCCAGGTGGACTGAGGTGCATGAACCCAGAGCCTGTCACACAGAGTGGGGTGAAGCGCAGGCAGCCACTGCTCATCAATCATCGATACGGAATCTCGAAGAACGGCGCCGACGGGTCTACTTGCAGGGCAGGAACAGAGACACGGACGAGGGGGACAGACTGTGGACACAGCGGGCGAAGGGCAGGGTGGGACGGACCGAGAGCAGTGCTGACACTATACACGGCCCCGTGTGAAACAGCCAGTGGGGAGCTGCTGTGTGACCCAGGGAGCTCGGCTCGGTGCTCCGTGACAACCAAGAGGGGCAAGTGGGACTGGGGTGGGAGGGAGGCGCAAGTGGGGAGGGACACGTGTATATTTGTGGCTGATTCACGTTGTTGCATGGCAGAAACCAACACAACATTATAAAGCAATCATCCTTCAATTAAAAGGTAAAAATATAAAGGTGACAAGACAATGGAACTAACGCTCTGCACAGAGACGCGCTTTGCTTCACACTGTGAGGTGTCACAGTTATAGACCTACTTCATAAAGGTCTGCAGAATCTTCAGGTTCACAGTCTCCAGGAGCCCCGCCCCAGCCCTCAGCAAGAATGACCTCAGAGGAAATCAAACTAATAAATGCTTGTGAGGGAAGCCAGACAGCAGACCACAGCTCTGGAGCCTGACAGCCTGGGTCAGGACGGCAGCTCTGCCGTCTACGCCACGGCCACAGCCACGGCCGAGGACGCACATGGACAGCCTGGGTCGGGACGGCAGCCCCGCCGTCTACGCCACGGCCACGGCCGAGGACGCACATGTGCGGCCACTGCAGGCAGCCTGGCCCTCAGCAGCTCTGCCCCCAGTGCTGGAGCTGGCATGGTGAGCAGAGCACACAGTGCCCACTCTCAGGACTGGGTTCCACCCACAGTGTAAGAAGTAAGGGACAACTAGGCCACGTTTCTGCTATTAAACCAAAGAAAAGGCCTTGGAATCGAAGACAGAGGAGTTGTAATAAAATCAGAGGCAGAAAAAACATGAAAGCCAGGAACTGACCTAGCACTTCGTCTTCATTTGTATCAGAAGGGAATCTCTGGAGTCGGTGTATGGAGAAGCGTAATTGTGAGGAGGGGCTGCAGGCCTGGCTGGTTGCAGTGGAGACCTTGACCTTGCAGCTATCAGAGCTGAGAGAGTGCCAAGCTCCACGTGGCAAGTGAGCCTGGAAACAGCGCCGATGGTTATTTGCTGACTGTGCCGTTCCGCTGGCAAGGTTCCTCCGTCTGCAAGTTGGAGTTGTCCCCTTTTCTCCAATTAAGCAGAACTCGCGTCGAGGAAAGCACACAAATCCTGTGTTTCCCACACACACATGTACCAGCATCCTGACGGAGACGCGGCAGCCTGCTCCCCGCAGGCACTCCTGCACCTCGTCCCTGTGGGCTCAGGACTGGGAGATCGCCCTGCTGCCCGCGCTCCCCAGCAGAGGAGGGAACACACAGCAGGGCGCCGCCCTCCAGGCTCTCTTCAACGTCATGGCCTGGCCTTGGGTGGGATAGGTCTCCCTGCCTGGACGAGCACATCATGCTCACATGCCCATTCCACGCTGTGGGCACTGACTGGTCTCCAGCTTCCAGTTACTTCAGACAGAGCTGCAGTGGAGACGCTGTCTGCTGGTGCAGAGACGCTCCCCTCGGGGATGTCCTGGGAGGGAGTGGGCCACTGCCAAGCACACCACTGCCTCTGCCAGCCTTCTCCCGGGGAGAGCAGAGAGACCCTGCATCCCAAACAGCCATGTTGGGGGCAGTCTACGTGCCGTCTCGGTGGATATGGGCCCATGAATGTGTCCAAAGGAGCATCTGCTCTAGTTTAAAGAAAAATGGATTTCTGCACCTGTTTTCCTTAGCATAAGATGAAAAAGCCACAGCACAAAGGGAAAGAGAGAAAAAAGTCTGAGAATATACACAGAATTTTCTTTTCACTAATACAGCCCAACCGTGCAATGTAAGAAGGTGTGTACCTTTCATTTCCATCACATCTGAAGTCCCTGAAACTGTCTTTGTGTTTCATAAAGCCTACCATCACCTCTCCTTCAATACACAAACCTGCTCAGAGTGACACGCACTCCACGTCCGTCAATACACAAACCTGCTCAGAGTGACACGCACTCCACGTCCGTCTCAGGCCCTGATGCTGTCACCACAGGCCGTCACACCGTTTGCAATCGGCGATGAAAGCAACGGCAAAGCTGGAAACTGCGTTTTCAAATGTATCATGCTTGTGAATAGACTTCGGTTGTCACTCAAACGCTTCGATTATTAGTATGAGATATTGACAGAAAATTGAAGTAGAATGATCCAAAAGAAAACTCTTACTCAAGTGCCTTCCCGCACAACATGAAGGCTTCATTCAGTCTCTCCCACTGGCTCCTGCGGAGGGCACCCGCCCTGTCCCCGATGCCTGATCCCCAGCTGACCGCAGGGCAAGCTGTCCCGCGCCCCACCTGAGTGGCGGAGACAGGCGGCTGCCGGGGCGCCGGGGCGCCCAGGAGCTGAGACGCACAGCAGCCCTGCTTCTGCCAGCCATGCAGCCTCGGCTTTAGGGAGGGAGGCTGGCCTGGACGTCTCCGTTCTATCGTGGGCTCCCAGGAAATTCTCGAGATGCTGCTTTAAAACACACACTCACAAGATTTCCACCAGCATGTGAAGAATACAGAGCCATCAAAATGGCTAACTGTTAAGCTATACTCAGAACAGTCAGGGGCTGGCTTTCTTGGCTCATTATTAAGAGAAGACAGTCACGAAAGGTCAGCTGGAATTGGGAGAGACACAGAGAGCTGGCATTTCTGGTCCAGCTGTGACAGGTTAGAGGTGAGACATCCAAAGACCACTCTCTGGTTTGGTGTTCTCACAAAACCTGGCAGGCGCGCGTGCTCTGCTGGAACCAGCGAACTTGGCAGTTTCCGAGCGTGCAGTACATGCAGGTAACAACACTCCCCAGGTGCACGAGACTCCGGGCCAGGCTGCAAAGGCCAGTCCTGCGGAGGAGGAAGGGCTGGAAATGCCAAGCGAGGGTGAAGAGGCGTCCCTGAGCACGCCCTGCGAGAGACCTGAGCGTGGGAAGCCTTGAAGCCGAGCTAGCAGAGGCTCGGGGCTCTTCTCCCCCAGCCCGCGGTGGGGAAGGCACACGGATGACAACTTAAATGACACGGCACACTCTGGGGTTCACAGCAAACCCTCCAGAAACAGTCACCGCTGTTCCTGCACAGGGGAGAGCAGCTCTGCCTAGAAGGCAGCAACTGGAGGCCCTGACTGACCCACCCCACTCCAGAAACCAAAGGGAAACGGGGAGTTCACAGCAGAAACTGCAGGACGGCAGGCGAGGGAACACAGGCAGCAGGAGCGAGTACGGGGGTGAAGAAAGTTCTGTCCTTAGCGTCTTTCTACCCTTTCCGCACCGCGTCTTCAGACCTGTCTACCCATGGCTGCTCCCTAATTTCTCCTGCTCCCTTTGAAATCAAAACGTCTGCACCACGGTTGGAGGTAAGGCTGTCTTGGGAGGTGGAAGTGGTGTGCTGACAAGGCTCACTAGTCCTGTGGGAGAGGTGACAACGACATCATGTCATCAACGACTGTCAGTAAAGAGAGGAGACCGTGCACACACACACACACACGCACACACGCACACCCGTGCACCAGAAGCTTCCTGGGTTTCCTTTAGCCACGGTCTGTCCTCAGTTTCACTACTGTGACTTCAGTCCTTCAGTCTGTTCACCACTAATTTATTAAAACACTTTGGCGGTGACCTAATTTGTTAGACAGTCAAAATACAACAGCTGGAATCATCTGAACCTCACCTTTCTATTGTGGTGCATGTTTTAAACGACTGGGAAAGCGAGCGCTGGCCACCAGTTTCAGGTCAGAGCAACAACTTGGAGTTGTCTTCCTACCACGCTACTCATGCACCCCGTGCCCCCGAGTACAGGGGCAGCACAGTGCGCCCAGGAAACCTGTGCCCGCGCCGAGCAGCGCCAGGAGGACAGGCACGCGCCTTTGGCTCTGAGGAGGAGTCTGAGCGAAGGCAGCGTGGCTGCAACAGCCAGGCCAGGTGCTCAGTGACGGGCCAGTGCTCCTGGGCTGAGCCGCAGTGTCCGCCCCATGGACGCGTGGGGGTGCCCGCCTGCTCCTGGGCTGGGCTTGTGGATAAACGGAGGGGCCGCTGTCGGCTCAGCACGCTGGGCCACAGCTCCCGCCAGCCTCCAGGTCGTGCGCTGAGCTGGAGAGCAGAGCTGGGGCAGACCCTTTGGCGCCCTTTCAAACTCCTCCCCCAGAGCCATCTGCAGACAGGCACCTGTAAGTTCAGAGCGTGCACTGAGCTCACAGCAGCCAAGGTCACAGGAGGCGACGAGCAGCTGGGAAGCATAAAGGAGTGCCCAAAGGGCAGGATGTGCATGAGGGCCCCCGCCATCTCCCACGGCGCACACACGCTTTAGAAAATGACTCTTGGTCGTAATTGGACAGAATCAGGCGAAGTGAATGAAAGAACCTCCGACACTGTTCACAAGACCCAGGAACAGAAGTTCCGCAGGGACAATTATGAGACATCCACGCGGTTTCCCCAACACCAGAGGAGACACAGCCTGGCAGGACCTGACAGGCAGGAACCTGTGCTTAAGGAATGGGCCAGCTGATGCGACTGAGCGGAAGCGATGGCACTGCCGGGACTTAAGCAAGCAAAGGAGCGCAGTGCTCGTCCAGTTGTGCAGGACTTCCGGGTGCGGACTAACGGGAGCGAAAGGGGTCGCCAAAGGCAAGGGGGGTTCCAGGGAGGGCGATGCACACGTAGAGAGAGTAGGACAAGTTTGACAGAGGGAAGTTTTCCCCCATTTCCTGTCATTTCATTCCCGACTGACGGCTGGCTGAACATCCGGGAAGAGAGGGTACGCAGTGGGTGTGGCCTGGACACAGAAACCAGGCAGGGCCCCGAGCCCCTGTGCAGACTCCCAGCCAGAAAGGGGACAGTTTGATTACTAAAACAGCAGCACTATGATGATGAATTGAAACTCACTTAAATATGCTCAAGCGGAGTTAGAAAAATATGCTCAAGCCGTGATAATTAGAAAACATCTTCATTACCTTTAAAAAAAATGGTGAGGGAACCAACTCACTCTGAAAACGAATTAGAGAGTGAAATCAAGGTTTACCCTGCCTTTCCTGTATGAACTGGACTTCAGAGTAACTGAATCGCTGATGAAATTTTTTATTTTTTAATTTCATGCTCCAGCTACCAATCATTAGTTTGCAATCTCCAAGGAAATAAGGCCAATACTTTGGCCACCTGACAAGAAGAGATGACTCACTGGAAAAGACCCTGATGCTGGGAAAGACTGCAGGCAGGAGGAGAAGGGGATGACAAAGGATGAGATGGTTGGATGGCATCACCAACTCAATGGACATGAGCTTGAGCAAACTCCAGGAGATGGTGACGGACAGCGAAGCCTGGTGTGCCGCAGTCCACGGGGTTGCAAAGAGTCGGACACAACTCCGTGACTGAACAACTAGGAAAAAAAGGATCATGGCAACAATTACCAATGGTGCTAAAACTATTAGATGAAAAGTCTGACCGTTTTAAAGGGTGGAGCGAGCTGATAACACTTGAATCCAGTTTTCAATCTTAACATCACAAACAGGGAGACAATCAAACATTATGGACTCTGGTGACAAAATCCAAAAATCAAGCCTGAAACTGATAAAACTTCGTTAATCGTTAAGTTTGGAAACACAAGGAGCAGAGAAACATGCTGCTTGCACAAGGAGGAAGCCATATGGAAGCTCCAGAAAATGAGAGCATCCACAGAGCCACGGCCCGCCCGCAGAGCCACGAGTCACTCGACAAGCAAGCTGAAGGGAAGGCCATCAGTCAGTTCACTCGCTCGGTCACGTCCGACTCTGTGCGACCCCGCGGACTGCAGCACGCCAGGCTTCCCTGTCCATCACCAACTCACAGAGCTTGCTCAGACTCACATCCATCAAGCTGGTGATGCATCCAACCAACTCAACCTGTCACCCCCTTTTCTTCCTGCCTCCAATCTTTCCCAGCATCGGGGGGTTTTCCAGTGAGTCAGTTCTTTGGATCAGGTGGCCAAAGTATTAAGAGTTTCAGCTTCAGCATCAGTCCTTCCAATGAATATTCAGGACTGACTTCCTTTAGGATTGAAAAGACCCTAGAGATGGGAAAAATTACTTCAGAGATGAGTAAAAGCAACACACAGACCTTGACAGAAGCCCTGATCTGACCGCACTGTCTAAAGAACTTTTATGAGAATGGACACTGACTGTGTTCCCGAGTCTAAGCTCAGACTGCTTGCTGCAAAACAGGCCAGTAATCGAGAGGTGAGCTGTCAGGACAAGGAACGTGGCTTTATTCGGAAAGCTGGCAAACCGAGAGGATGGTGGGCTCATGCCCCAAAGAACCCTGTTGCCTGAGTCAGGATGCAGGCTCCTTCTGCACTGGAAGGGGAGGGAGTACAGCCAAACACCTCCCTGTCCCTGCCAGCCTCCAGAGGGCCTGTGTGAATTCCTCCTTCCCTGCAGCCATTCGCAGGGGGCCTGGTCAGGAGGCTTCCTGTGAGTTACACCAAAGCATTTTATTAGCTTGATGCTCATGACCTGGGAGGCAAAATTCTCAGAGATGAGCCATGTACAATCTAAGCTTACAGGCACCATCCCTCTAGTGATTAACCTGTAATAGAATACAAAAGGTTCTTTCCTATGCAACTGGATATTTGATAAAATTAATGGATTGTTACATTTTTTTCCAGATCTGATAATAGCACTGAGATTGTCTTTTCAAAGACATCATCCTTATCTGATCCGTGTGTGGATGAAATGACCCTTCATCCAGAGAGGGCGGGGGACTGGCCGTGGGCTCAGGGCTGCTGAAGCCGCCACGAAGTCAGCTCTGCGCTTCCCTGTTCTGCTGTGATCAACCTCTAGGAATGTCCAAAACAAGTTCAAACAATGGCCTTTTGCACAACAGCACATTAATTTTCCCTGGTGCCAAACAGCTATCAGTTTAAGACACAATAGAATAAATACTTCAGCAGATAATACATGCAATGACGAAAGTATGTAGGCCATAGGTCATCTCAAGGTTAATACATTTCACACTGAATAGCATCAGAGCCAACACTTAGCTTTACTGAAAATGCTTGGCAGACATTCTGCAGCCAACTGTCCAAAGCGCTGCATGGTCTCACCTCCCTGACAGTGATGCAGTGAGCTGCTCATAAAAAAGGAAGAACGGCGGGAGAAAAGGAAAGGGGAACAGTGAAAGTGCGGTTTGAGAAGAGAGGACCAGGTCATCCTCCTTTGGAAAATGTAAAACTGCTCTTCTCCTGTAAGCAGACGGAATACAAATTTATTAAAATCTTCCTGACAGTATTTTTAAAATGAAATTAAGAAAAACAGTTCAAGGAACTGATAATACTACTCTGAGTTCAGCACCAGGAAAGACCACTGAGTTGGATGTCTCTCCAAAGGTAGAATTCACTCAACTGGGCTCTTTCGGTTAAAAGCAGAATCAGTAAGGCGGCAGGCTGGCCCGCGCGCAGGGCACGGGAGACCTGTGGAGGGCGGTCAGGAGTGCGGCAGGCCAGTGGGCACTGCCACTCGGGTGCCACGCCAGAGGCGAGAGCAGACGGCACAGGGCCTAACAAGCAGCACCGGAAAAGGGATGCTCATCAAGGCGCCCTCAGGGTTCCGTGAGGCTCGGCATTCAGAGTGAATCGGGAGAGGTGGGCTGACACTCGGAGGCCTTTGGGTGACACCTACTTTGTAATGATCTAATTACTTCTAAACGAATAGCTCACATCGTGTTTTTGGTAACTGTTTTCTTATTTAATCAACCAAAATTCTCTTCTTCAACATTAAACTGAATTAAAAGATAATTCAATCTGATATCCTGTTGAAAATACCTATTAGGGTAAAAGCCAAACTGTAAGTTAGCATTTTACTTAACGTGTGTTTTCCCTGTTACCTCCAGCTTGAGTAATTTATGCCAAGGTGTTTCTCGCTAAGCAGCCAACCGATGGAGGAATGTACTAAGGCAGGCTTTCTCTCCACTGGCACCCAGGAGGGCGACGGCACAGAGGGAGGCCTGGAGACAGTGGGGACGAGGCGGGGGAGGGAGCGGCCCTGGGTGTGCAGGGCAGACACTGCCGAGGCCCTGTCTAGTTCCGCATGCACTGTGGACTGGCCCTTGAATGGCTGGCTGGGGTATCTCATTAGAAACAGGAGCTAATATTCGGATGCTGAAATCACTCCTCTTCTTTATTAATGGGACAAAACAAACTCTCTCTTTGCTGAGCTCAGCTCGTATCTTTTGCCGGCACGCCTGGAGCCAGCCTGGGGTTTAAGCCTGGAGATTGGGTTTAAGGAGAAAGGTGCCTCCCGGCGCTGCTGGGTTCCGAGAGGGGCTTCCCCGGGGGAGGGAGGAGAGCCTTTGTCCACCTCTGGGGGAATCTGTCCCCTTCTTCTCCACTCCCCGCCTTGCCTGTGGGAGGCAGCGAGAGGGCAGAGTAGCTACCTGCAGGAGGAGCTGGCGAGGGCTGGGCTCACTCGGCCCCCACGGCCCCCGTGGCCCCACCTGCTGGTGCCTCTGTCTTATCCTGTGATTAGTGTGAGGTCAGGAGAGACGACTGTCCTTCATAAGTTCTGGGCCCAGAGATTCTAATGGTGTTTCTTGCCTTTGCTTCATGCAGGCTGAGGCAGCGATGGGTGACAATCCCTCCTCTCCGCCCCTCCGACACAGGACACGACTACTCCTCTCTTAGGAGGATCCAAGGAGCTATCCCAGCACTTAGTAAACCTCCCCACATGCTCCAGGAAAGGATTCTCCCTAGGGGTGTGCACAGTTTAACAAGGAGTGAGATGGGTGTTTCCCAGGAGGTGCTGCTTTGATGAGACAGACGGCAGGCAGCCTGCCCCCCGCCTGTGCTCTTCACTTGAGGTTAGTGCCGTTAGCTCACTGGAACACAAGGATCTGGTTAAATCACAAAAGAGTATTAGGAGAAAAGTGCTGGGGAAAAGGAGACACACGAGAGGCAATCAAGACACTCTTCACACAGCAGTGGGAATGCCTTTACCGGCAGGAGAGGCGACCAAGCAGGATGAAGAGCGCCGACTGCAGGCTGGCCTCTGCCTCCGCACGCGGGATCCACAGTGAACAAGGGAAGCGCCCAGCGTCCCACACGAGCCGGCTGCCCTCCCCGGCCACCTGGCCCCCCCACACTCACAGCATCCACCACACAGATGTCTTCCCTCCCCCGATACTTCCAATGACTGCAGTTAACAGGAAAGCATTTTGAGATAAAAATCAGTTAAGTACTTATTTAAAAATGGTTGATTTTATATTAATCTATTCCCTTTATGAATATATGTAAACATACATGTTCTAGATAGAAAACAAATATTTAAGTGACAATTTAAAGAAAGATTACTTCTCTTATTTAGTATGTTTTTAAGATTTAAACTTTCAAGTGTACTTGTAAATGAGATTATTTTTAATTGAGCTAAAACAAACGCAAATACTCAGAGCTCTTAATAATTGAGGATAACAGGAAAATGAGAGTCAGGTAAGTGACTCAGAACTAACCAGAATAGCCCTTCCTGACATATATATAATTAGAGAGGTGATCAACTGGATTCTTTAAAAAATTACTACAGTGTCAGAAACTAAATTTATTTCTAACTACAGCAATATACAGGTACCTATATGATTTGCAAAATTCAGCTCTGAAATGAAAAATGAAATTGGAGATGAAAATTCTAAAGATAATACTAAGGTAACTGAAATTCTTTTGGAAGACTAAAGTCAAACTACTGTGGCTGCTCAGCTTGGTCTCAAAACTTCAGTCAACTTTAAAGAAACAAAAAGTCCCTCTGTGACTATGAGAGACTGAGGTTCAGCTGGGGATCCAGTCAAAACTGCAGAGAACAGGACTCGATACAGCTCAGAAGAGTCTGTAAAAGGCGGTGTTGGTCTCTAAGCGTCTCGGCGCCAGAGGAATGGCACGTGACGGGCGGACGGCGCAGTGGTGTCGTGCATGCTGAGGAGAGGGTGCTTGCCTGAAAGAGAGCACCAGGGCCTCCATGCCACAGGCCAGCAGCACCTCAGCTTGTGCAAAAAGCTCCCTGGTAACTACCACTCACACTGTGGGCTGGGAAGACGTGAGGGGCAGAGAAGGACCCACACTGAGTCGGTCCACACCTGGCAGCAGGGAGACCCTATTAAAAAGTGAACAAGAAGATTAATGGAAATGAGAACATCACACAATTTACTTTCCTATCGAAAAACAACTGAGAAAAATCACTGCTGAACCACAGAACAAATACACGAAAGATAAACTGAGGCATGACCCACGTTTGCTCAGACTCTGAGCCACGAATTCCCACTGTGCGACTGGACCTTGGCAGGGAGGTGCGGCCTGGGAACCAGGAGAGGCCCTGGCTGCCTGGAGGCGGCGTGGGAGGAGCCCGGAGCGGGAGGAGCAGTGCCCATGAGCCAAGGTCTCAGCCTGGGGAGGGAGGGGGCCTGAAGGGTTGGAGCAGGGGTGACAGATGGGCTTTGCCGACAGGCGAAGGGCTGGGGACAGGCAGACAGTGCGGCCCTGCAGTGGCACGGGGCACCCTGCAGGGACCGGCACGGTGGGGACAGAACTAGGGTCCGAGGAGGAGCGGCACCCTGGCGGCCGACCCGAGGGGTGAGGAAGGTGCAGGAGAGTCCGGGCGGGGGGACATCTGTCCACAGAGGAGGGAGGCCTGACGCTCAGAGCAGAGGGCAGACCGCAGAGTGGGTGACCAGTCAGCTTGCTCGAGGGGATGGAATCTTGGAGTTTGAACAAAGATTGGCAACCCCAGGGGGAGCCAGCGTCCAGGGCCATTCCCAGCGCAGGGGCTGCAGGAGGAGGCTGGGGGCCGCTCACCACAGGGGGAGGGCGGCAGGGCAGGGGGGGCGTCTCTCCCAGGAGCGGGACCAGCCTGGAAGCGCTCTGCAGAGCACCAAGGCCAGCACGCCCACGGACCCCAGGGTGGCTGGAGGCACGAGAGACACGAGAGGACGCAGGGGCCTCAGCGCCGCCCAGACGGCTAGTTCACGCTGGGCTGTAACGTGGAACGTGTGGGGCTGTGAGTAGTCAGAGCAACAGGAGCTCGGGGGGTTCAGAGCCTGAGGTCCTGGCCAACCCTCCCCGACCCTCCGGAGGGAACGAGGATTTGTCTTAAGACAGCTGAAATTTAGACAACTGTAATAAATTGACTTAAAGCTCAACATTCAGAAAACTAAGATCATGGCATCCGGTCCCATCACTTCATGGCAAATAGATACGGAAACAGTGGAAACAGTGGCACTTTATTTTTGGGGGCTCCAAAATCACTGCAGATGGTGACTGGAGCCATGAAATTAAAAGATGCTTAATCCTCAGAAGGAAAGTTATAACTAACCTAGACAGCATATTCAAAAGCAGAGACATTACTTTGCCAACAAAGGTCCGTCTAGTCAAGGCTATGGTTTCTCCAGTGGTCATGTATGGATGTGAGAGTTGGACTGTGAAGAAAGCTGAGCACCAAAGAATTGATGCTTTTGAACTGTGGTGTTAGAGAAGACTCTTGAGAGTCCCTTGGACTGCAAGGAGATCCAACCAGTCCATTCTGAAGGAGATCAGTCCTGAATGTTCATTGGAAGGACTGATGCTGAAGCTGAAACTCCAATACTTTGGTCACCTGATGTGAAGAGTTGACTCATTTGAAAAGACCCTGACGCTCGGAAAGATTGAAGGCAGGAGAAGGGGACGACAGAGGATGAGATGGCTGGATGGCATCACCAACTCGATGGACATGAGTTCGGGTAAACTCCGGGATTTGGTGATGGACAGGGAGGCCTGGCGTGCTGCGGTTCATGGGGTCGCAAAGAGTCGGACACAACTGCGTGACTGAGCTGGACTGAGTATTAAGAGGCGAATATGCACAGGCTCGTGCTGGACTGAGTATTAAGAGGCGAGCATGCACAGGCTCGTGCTGGACTGAGTATTAAGAGGCGAGTATACACAGGCACGTGCTGGACTGAGTATTAAGAGGCGAGTATACACAGGCTCGTGCTGGACTGAGTATTAAGAGGCGAGCATGCACAGGCTCGTGCTGGACTGAGTACTAAGAGGCGAGCATGCACACGCTCGTGCTGGACTGAGTATTAAGAGGCGAGTATACACAGGCTCGTGCTGGACTGAGTATTAAGAGGCGAGTATACACAGGCCCATGCTGGACTGAGTACTAAGAGGCGAGCATGCACAGGCTCGTGCTGGACTGAGTACTAAGAGGCGAGTATACACAGGCACGTGCTGGACTGAGTATTAAGAGGCGAGCATGCACAGGCTCGTGCTGGACTGAGTATTAAGAGGCGAATATGCACAGGCTCGTGCTGGACTGAGTATTAAGAGGCGAGCATGCACAGGCTCGTGCTGGACTGAGTTCTAAGAGGCGAGTATACACAGGCTCGTGCTGGACTGAACATTAAGAAGCGAGTATACACAGGCACGTGGTGGACTGAGTATTAAGAGGCGAGCATGCACAGGCTCGTGCTGGACTGAGTATTAAGAGGCGAGCATGCACAGGCTCGTGCTGGACTGAGTATTAAGAGGCGAGTATACACAGGCTCGTGCTGGACTGAGTATTAACAGGCGAGTATACACAGGCATGTGCTGGACTGAGTACTAAGAGGCGAGCATACACAGGCACGTGCTGGACTGAGTACTAAGAGGCGAGCATGCACAGGCTCGTGCTGGACTGAGTATTAAGAGGCGAGCATACACAGGCACGTGCTGGACTGAGTATTAAGAGGCGAGTATACACAGGCTTGTGCTGGACTGAGTATTAGAGGCGAGCATGCACAGGCTCGTGCTGGACTGAGTACTAAGAGGCGAGCATGCACACGCTCGTGCTGGACTGAGTATTAAGAGGCGAGTATACACAGGCCCGTGCTGGACTGAGTACTAAGAGGCGAGCATGCACAGGCTCGTGCTGGACTGAGTACTAAGAGGCGAGTATACACAGGCCTGTGCTGGACTGAGTACTAAGAGGCGAGTATACACAGGCTTGTGCTGGACTGAGTATTAGAGGCGAGCATGCACAGGCTCGTGCTGGACTGAGTATTAAGAGGCGAGTATACACAGGCCCGTGCTGGACTGAGTACTAAGAGGCGAGTATACACAGGCTTGTGCTGGACTGAACATTAAGAAGCGAGTATACACAGGCACGTGGTGGACTGAGTATTAAGAGGCGAGCATGCACAGGCTCGTGCTGGACTGAGTATTAAGAGGCGAGCATGCACAGGCTCGTGCTGGACTGAGTATTAAGAGGCGAGCATGCACAGGCTCGTGCTGGACTGAGTACTAAGAGGCGAGCATACACAGGCCCGTGCTGGACTGAGTACTAAGAGGCGAGCATACACAGGCCCGTGCTGGACTGAGTACTAAGAGGCGAGCATACACAGGCCCGTGCTGGACTGAGTACTAAGAGGCGAGCATACACAGGCTCGTGCTGGACTGAGTACTAAGAGGCGAGCATACACAGGCCCGTGCTGGACTGAGTACTAAGAGGCGAGCATACACAGGCCCGTGCTGGACTGAGTACTAAGAGGCGAGTATACACAGGCCCGTGCTGGACTGAGTACTAAGAGGCGAGTATAGACAGGCCCGTGCTGGACTGAGTATTAAGAGGCGAGTATACACAGGCCCGTGCTGGACTGAGTACTAAGAGGCGAGCATACACAGGCTCGTGCTGGACTGAATATTAAGAGGCGAGCTTACACAGGCACGTGCTGGACTGAGTACTAAGAGGCGAGCACACACAGGCACGTGCATCACAGGTGCACGAACGACTGACACTGCGAGGAGTAAAGCGCCTAGCGTGCGCACGCGTGCCCATGTATACACGCGTGTACACGTGTGCTGGGCCTGCTGTACAACAACTCCTTTATTTGTGAACCAGGGATTGGTTAACTGTTGTCACAAGAGTTTGGTACAGCAGGGCCCAAATTTTGGTTGTGAATTTGCAAACTCCCAATAACCCTTCGTGGCGGCACAGGTCGCCTGAACTGATCAGGATCTTGGCCGTCACTCCTCATCTAACCTCGCCCACTCCCCGGCCGGCAGCGCTCCTGGAATGCAACGTGAAGCGTGGCGTCTGCACTGTGCTGCCTCCTAAAGCTCCCAGATGGTGAGATTCCCAAAGTCACCCAGCCCGAGAGTTTTGAAAAAGACTGTAGATCGAAAGCTCCAGAGGCTGTTGACAGATGACCTTGAGACCAGTGATCCACCCAGGGAGTTAGGTTTGCCCATGCGCGGTCAGGAACTGAGCTTACACTGAAGGTGTATGTCATCAGCTGCCCTGGGTAACTGACCACTACCCCTGAGCTCACAGACTGGGCTGTAAGAAGCTCCACCAATGTAAAGGGCAGTGCTGGAACCAATGGACAGGATACTCCCTGGTTGGTAATTATCTTGCACATAAAACACGTGTAATTCCCACAGGGTCCATCTAAAACATGATGCCCACCCTCCAGCGGCCACGTCACAAGTGCAGAGTGGACGGCTGGGGTCTTGACACTTAAGCGGACGCCTGAGGACCAAGGACTCCTGACCACATGGGCAATGGGAAGACCCCGCAGGGAGGACGTGGGAGGTCTTCCCTGTGTGCTGCGGGCGGCTGGCGAGGCCGTGGAGTAAGGTATAGGGTCAGTACTGACTGCGCCGCACATTTTGCTGGAAGACACTACAAGAATTTTAAGCACGTTTCCGGCAAGACCTGACACACTGTAAGAGGGTGCACTTGGGATGTGAGCTGCCGTCCAGTCTGGACACAGAAAAGAACGTAAGCACGAGCAAACCCAGCTCCCGGGGGGCGGGGGGGGGCCACTGGTCTCAAGGTCATCTGCGAGCAGCCTCTGGAGCCCTCCGTCTGCAATCTTTCTCTAAGCTCCTGGGCTCGGTGACTTCGGGAATTTTAACATTCGGGAGATTTAAGAAGGTGATACAGGAAGGAGGCTTTAGGAAGGTGATGAGTGGCCTTGGGGGAGAAAGGTCAACTATGACCGACTTTACGCAGAAGGCTCAAACGTCTATAGTGATGGAGGACGACTTCAGGAATTAAATAGCTACAATCACATAAACATTACTAATTTAATGATTCTGAGTCTTAGCTTATACTTCTGGCATCATTATCCCTAATATGAACAACTTGATGCTTTCAAATGGTGGTGCTGGAGAAGACTCTTGAGAATCCCTTGAATGGCAAGGAGATCAAACCAGTCAATCCTAAAGGAAATCAACCCTGAATATTCATTGGAAGGACTGACACCGAGGCTGAAGCTCCAATACGCTGGCCACCTGATGCGAAGAGCTGACTCACTGAAAAAGCCCCTGATGTTGGGAAAGATTGAGGGCAGGAGGAGAAGAGGGCGACAGAGGATGAGATGGTTGGACGGCATCACCAACTCGATGGACATGAGTCTGAGCAAACTCCAGAAGACAGTGAGGGACAGGGAGGCCTGGTGTGCTGCAGTCCACGGGGTTGCAGAGAGTCTGACACGACTGAGCGACTGAACAGCAATGTGAGCAGCAACAATAGAAGCAAAAACCATATCTGAACAATGACGCCACCACCGTCTAATAAAAGCGCCACACAGCAATGGCGGCAGGGTGTCACAGCAAGCTGTTGAACAAATAAAGGTAACACAGCTTTCCAGCAGGTCACGGGTACAGCACGCGCGCCCCAAAGACCTGACGTCTAGTAAGAACAGAGCCATTGTCACACCAGGCGGCACCAACACGGTAGCAGGTGGCCTGGCTCTGTGTATTCCACGGTACTTCAAACACAGAGACAAGTGTCTGATCATCAACACTGTATCTTTCAATGACAAGTTATTTCTAAAACACACATTATCAAGTGATCTAAGTGACATTTATTTGACGTCACAACGATAATACCGGAACCGTCTACCATCTTTCCGCAGCTGAATTTTCTCTGCTCGATCATGATGGTTTCACTCCCATACCTTCTCCTTGAATCTTTCCTATCTTCGGCAACTGTAACTGGGTCTTCCGTAGAAGCGATCAAACGTCTTAAGTAAATTTTTCAATGGAGGTCACAAGGTCACTGCAGAGAACAGTGCTGGCTACTGCTTCTATGCAGGCAAGAAGCACCCCCGGAAGCAAGTGTGTGTTACTGAGATGATCACACACTCTGAGGTGTGATTAATTATCCTCTGGAATTTAAGATTATCTCTAAGCCATTTTAAGCACTAATAATTTAAAGTCTCCTAAACTCCAAACTATTAAACAGTGGGTTTAACCTAATAACGATTTAAAAACCAAGTCAATCCCTTAGCAAATATGAAAAAAATGGGAACAAAAAGAAAAGCATCTTAAGCATGTATCAAGAGAAGCAAATCCACAGTCACGGCTCAGGATGCATGGACCTGGAGACCAGGGACCTGAAACCACCCACCTGTTGGGGGCAGGCAGTCCCTCCAGTCGAAGTAGCCAGCGTAAATGCCAGGTTCCAAGGAGCCCACGATGGGGTCTGCCTTCAGCTCAATGTAGCTTTCAAACAGCCTCTGGTCCAGATCTTTGAGTGAGGCCATGCTCACCTGTGAGCACAGGGAGGGCACACCAGTGAGGCCGCGCCCGCTCACATGCACAAGTGGAGCACGCAGGGCGTCTACTCGCGGGTGGAGAAAACAGTGAAACAACGTAAGTGAATGCTGAGTAGGCTTGGGCAGCACTTACCGGCTTTCCCACAAAGAGGTGAGGCCTTACTTCGCCACAGGTAGTAAAGAGCACTTCCCACACAGCGCTCTGAAGCCCACTCAAAACGGGTACAGAACATGAATGCATGGCTTTATTTCAATGCTTCCAACTTAAATTTTCTAGTTTACTATTTTTAAAACTTTTTTGGTAACAATAGTTTGTAAAAATTAAACTTCTGAGAAAGAAAAAAAATAACAGAAAAAAAAGCCCTGTTATTTTCATTTCAAAGATGACAGAAAGAGCACTTTTAACTGAGCCAACGCTATAGAAATAAACTCACTAAACTATAATCAGAACCACTATGGGGAGCAGTGGGTGGGGTGCAAACTGCTGGGTAAGACAGGCTCAAGAGGCTCAAGGATGGACTGTACAAGACTCTAAGATGAGGAACAGAGCCACTATTTCGTAGTAACTGTAAATGGAGGGTAACCTTTGACAGTTGTATTAAAAAAACAACAAAATTCTAACTAGATTACAGCAAAAAAAATTATATACAATTATGCTAAAAATAATCAAATATGTAAAATATATTGTCTATGGCTCAAGTGACTCTAAAATCGTTAAAACCGTTTGCTGTAAAGGAGTTTCCCTGGACTTAAAAAAAAAACCTGTCCTTTCTCTACCTTCACGCTGAAATATTGGAAAGAGATTTACAGGCATCACAGAAAACCTCACGCAAGAATTGAACGCCAAACTAAAAGAGTTCACGTGCCGCAACTAGGACGCGGCCTGGCCGAGTAAGTGATAAATACGTAACAATGAGTGTACATGTCTAGAGAAGCGCGCCTCCCCTCCCTGGCCTGTGAATGCTTCAGGAGAGGCTGGGGGTGGGGGCCCATCCCATCCTTTTCTCTCTAGGCATTCGACTTAAAAAAAAATAATAATTTAATGCCAGACTTTAACGGCAATTATAACATTCTTGGGTAGATCAAAAGTCTGCAACTATCCAAACTGCAAATTAGATCATTCTTTTAAAAAGACTGGCACAGAGTAAACCAGCTTTTTATATATATAAAGGTCATTCCTTGGGTTTATGTAATTACAGCTACTAATAAAATTATAAGCCAAAGTTTATTAACCATACAGCTCTGGTTTTCCCTTCTCAAAGGGCTCAGAGACTGGCCTGCAGCCTCTGAGCCCCTTTAAAGAGACCGTTCTAGCCAATGAGCACATGAGAAAGTGTTAACCTGCTAAGCAGGGAAAGACATGCAAAAGAAAACACCACAAGGGGATGTTTCCTATCAAATGAGAACTAATCAGCAGTGACGGGCAAACATGAGGGCGCAGCTTCTGAACAGCAGCCCTGGCAGGCAGCGTCTGCCGGGAGGGAGCCTCTGCAGCAGCAGTTCACGTCCAGAAATTCACTGCGAGGAAGGGAGGAGGGTGACGCAGCCAGCGTCCCCTCTCAGTGACAGCCACAAAAACCACCTGAAGGTTCCCAGCAGGAAAAAGTGAAAACAAGGATTTCACAGTGGCACATCCAGCAGTAACACATACTACAAAGCCATGAGGCGCACATTTGTAGAGGAGGAGTGCTCTCAACAGAACGGCCAAGAGAGAGCTGTCTCACCACGAGCTGAACTCAGAACACTGCTCCACAGTGCAGCGGCATGTCCAGACACAGGCCCACGGAAGAGACTGATTACTACATACTCTAAAATAAGACAGAGCTTATCTTTGGTGGATTACAGGTGATTAAAACTTTTTTAGGTTTTTCAGTATTTCTCCTTTTAAAAAATGATTAAGTTTTACTTAAAAAACAACACGCTTGTTCTCGGCTGTGCTGGGCCTCTGCTTTTGCGCGGGCCATCTCTGGTTGCGCTCCGAGGGCTTCTCGCTGCGGCTCCTCGTGTTGCGCAGCGTGGGCCCCAGAGTCTCAGCAGTCCTGGGGCATGCACGGGCTTAGCTGTCCTGCGGCATGTGGAACATTCCAGACCAGGAACTGAACCTGGGTCCCTGCACTGGCAGATGGGTTCTTAACCACTGCCCACCAGGGGAGTCCAGAGGTCTTATTTTTATAATAAGAAAAAGAAAATGCACGATAAACAAACACTTCCAACACTTGAGACCGGGAGGCGCTGGCACCGCACGTGGCGGTGCGGGCGCGCAGGGCTCCCCAGCGCAGCCCAGCAACGGCCTCCAACAGGGCTCGTCAGGAAAGAGGATCTGGAAATGCTGACAGGTTTCATGTTTATTATTTAATGCTGTTTTATAAAGCTCAAAATGATACACACTTAACCAACCAGCATCAGATCCTATTCCTCTGGTGTCTTCTCATAGAAACAATTTTGTCCTTTTCTTTGGCACATGTATGATGCCAGACCAGCAGGCACTCTGGACTCAGCCTGAGAAAATGTGAACTGGAGGCCTGCTGTGCTAACCTCCCTCTCTCTGAGCATCTTTCTGCATGAAAAACGGAGTTAATAATACTTTCCTTCATTACTTCAGAGAGCTATTTTCATCAAACAAAACTGTAAAAAAAATCATGCTAGTTTTAAAGGATGAAAAGTGAAAAAGCGAGTTAGTTGCTCAGTCGTGTCCGACTCTGTAAGCCCATGGACTGTGGCTCACCAGGCTCTTCTGTCCATGGGATTCTTCAGGCAAGAATACTGGAGAGGGTTGCCATTCCCTTCTTCAGAGGATTTCCCCAATCCAGGTATCCAGCCTGTATCCCTGCATCTCAGGCAGATTCTTTACTGTCTGAGCCGCCAGGGAAGCAAGCCCCAAAGGATGAATGATGCTTAAATTTTAATAAACTCCTAACAAGCATGATTACTTATGTAAAACTTAATTCTACTCTTGCAGATGAAGAGTAAGATAAAGGGAACTAAAAAGGCCAGTGACGCTCTTGGTGAAACAGAATACAGAAGGAGCTGTGCCTGGAGAAACTGGCTGAGTCCCTGCGCTCGGCTCGGGGGAGGCCTGTGAGAGATGGGCTCCGAGGGGAGAGGACGCCCAGCAGCAGCTCTGAGGTGGCCTTCCCTCTGACAACAGAGCGGAGCACAGGTGACCAGTGTTCAGGGGACCTGAATGCCCCAGACTGCTTTGGGATCTGGGCCTCCAGAGTTATGTTAGCTGAGAAGGGAACCATGAGAAAGGGGCAGCTGGCAGCTTTTTTACCTGAATGCAAGAAATGCATCTTACTTCACTGCCCTCATGAAATTAATGAATTCACTAATGAAACCAGAAACAGTGCAAAGACTATAAATCTGGTTTACTGTCTATTCCTTTAATGCTCAGTTGAATGCTTTCAAAATATTCAATTCCAAATTCTGAGTGCCACAAACAGGACCCCCCAGGTCCTCAAATCATCTTAGTTTCAGAACACAAGAGCCTGGACAAAGACGTGGAAGGACACAAGAACCCACCTGCAGGTCAGTTTCATTCTGCTTCTTACTGACACAGACTGGATCTAACAGAAAACCCCCACTTATAAGAAATGCTCAAAATTCTCCAAGCCAGGCTTCAGCAATACATGAACCGTGAATTTCCAGATGTTCAAGCTGGTTTTAGAAAAGGCAGAGGAACCAGAGATCAAATTGCCAACATCCGCTGGATCTTGGAAAAGGCAAGAGAGTTCCAGAAAAAACATCTATTTCTGCTTTATTGACTATGCCAAAGCCTTTGACTGTGTGGATCACAATAAACTGTGGAAAATTCTGAAAGAGATGGGAATACTAGACCACCTGACCTGCCTCTTGAGAAACCTATATGCAGGTCAGGAAGCAACAGTTAGAACTGGACATGGAACAACAGACTGGTTCCAAACAGAGAAAGGAGTACATCAAGGCTGTATATTGTCACCCTGCTTATTTAACTTAGATGCAGAGTACATCATGAGAAACGCTGGGCTGGAGGAAGCACAAGCTGGAATCAAGATTGCCGGGAGAAACATCAATCACCTCAGATATGCAGATGACATCACCCTTATGGCACAAAGGGAAGAGGAACTCAAAAGCCTCTTGATGAAAGTGAAAGAGGAGAGTGAAAAAGGTCGCTTAAAGCTCAACATTCAGAAAACGAAGATCATGGCATCTGGTCTCATCACTTCATGGCAAATAGATGGGGAAACAGTGGCAACAGCGTCAGACTTTATTTTTCTGGGCTCCAAAATCACTGCAGATGGTGACTGCAGCCATGAAATTAAAAGACACTTGCTCCTTGGAAGGAAAGTTATAAACAACCTAGACAGCATATTGAAAAGCAGAGACATTACTTTGTCAAGAAAGGTCCGTCTAGTTAAGGCTATGGTTTTTCCAGTAGTCATGTACAGATGTGAGAGGTGGACTATAAAGAAAGCTGAGCACTGAAGAATTAATGCTTTGGAACTGTGGTGTTGGAGAAGACTCTTGAGAGTCCCTTGGACTGCAAGGCGATCCAATCAGTCCATCCTAAAGGAGATCAGTTCTGGGTGTTCATTGGAAGGACTGATGTTGAAGCTGAAACTCCAATACTCTGGCCACCTGATGCATTTGAAAAGACCCTGATGCTGAGAAAGATTGAAGGTGGGAGGAGAAGGGGACAACAGAGGATGAGATGGTTGGATGGCATCACCGACTCAAGGAACATGAATTTGAGTAAACTCCAAGAGTTGGTGATGGACAGAGAGGCCTGGCATGCTGCAGTCCATGGTGTTGCAAAGAGTCAAGCATGACTGAGCGACTGAACTGAAATCTTTGCCTGCTTTTATATGCAATTCCTAATCATTTCATATGTTTTTAAAACTTCTCCAGGAATAATGTTAGTGTCATTATTATTCCTGCATGCAAACAAAATGCCCACTTTCTACAAATACTAACTTTTTACTGCAAGAAAACACCTTGCAATTCTCAACCAAAACTTTCTGGAAATAAACTCGACATTTGGCCCTTAAGTCTTAAGTCACAACATTTCTCATCAGGATGATTAATCTTTACGAAAAGGCAGGAAAACAAGACACAGCCACCCACTCTGACATTTTCAATCTTTAAAAAAAAAAATCCCAATCAAGTTCATGAACTGGAACCATCATTTGTGAAAAGTATGCAATCCGTCCAGAGCACTTTCTGATTGTAAGATTAACAAGATCGCTATCTTGTTCTTCGCACTAAGAAAGCTACACTGACATTAACAGAAGTGGCTCCAGCCTGCTTTACTTGGAAACCCGAGAGAGCTCCGCCCAGGAACCAAGCAGCCTTCAATAGCGGCAAGACTGCTTCACTTTTCCTTTTCTGATTACTTGAAAAGTGTAAACACCAAAGTGCAACATCATTGAAAAGAAACAAAAACGCTCCAGTGATTTATTTACGCAGGACTCACTGCTGTCCAGTTCTCCTCATGCAGGACTGCAGAGGGGAGGGCGCGTGTTTTTCGGGAAAGACAAAGCAACCTAGAGCTATGCCTGCGAGCATGTGTGTGTGCGCACGTGTGTGTGTCTGCACCGCACCTGTGCAAATGCTTCGGCAGGCACGCAGAAGCTCCGCTGCGGTCCCCGGAGCAGGAGAGAGGAAGGAGAGGTGATTGTGCAGGCTCGGGGTTTGCTGTTGGCTAGTGACAGCTCTAACCTGAAAGGAGCCGCATCCGAGGTGCCTCTGGAAGCCTTTCTCTCCTTTCCTTCCCTCAGTTTTGGGAAGCCTGGGTGGGTAATATCCCAGCTCTACCCTGTAAGGACTTTGCTCCAGAGAAAGAGAAGAGCATTAACTTCAGATGAGCTGTGAGGAGACCGGACCGGGAGGTGAGGGTGGAGGAGCAGGGGAGGGGCAAGCGGGGTGGGAGGAGCAGGGGGACAGCTGAAACTAAGCGGGTGCCGAGACCACTGACCCTTCCCAAGTCATTACCTGTGTTATTCTTTCTATTCCCTGGAAGTTGTGTTTTTCAAAATGCTCCGCTATGTTTAGGAAGGTGTGGCGTTCCAGGTAGCAGCAATTACTCAGGACTATCAAAAGTCGCTGTTCCTAAAACCAAGACAAAATTTTAAAAATTACATTTCCAGTAACAAATTGAAAGTCTAACAGATAACATTTACCACTTGCTAATTACAGTCTCTTAGTGTTTCCTATCGATATTCAGCACTTTCCCTTGGTTCCTTCTTCCCAGTAACAGAGAAACGTGACACAAAGCTGTAACTCTACTAACTAATCACCTAACACACTGAGAAGTCAAATCACGTTTAACTCAAATTCCTTTGGAAATCTAACAGCTGTACAGAAAGCAGACGGACGGAGCGCAGGAAACCAGTGAGATGGGGTCAGATGCTGTTCTTAGGTGGAGCAAGCAATGGCAGCCCACTCCAGCGTTCTTGCCTGGAGAATCCCAGGGACGGGGGAGCCTGGTGGGCTGCCGTCTCTGGGGCCGCACAGAGTCGGACTCGGTCGAAGTGACTCGGCAGCAGCAGCAGCGGTTCTATTCTACTTCACATGTTTTGCGCCCAAAATAGCTATAAAAATGAATATTAAAAATAACTACCAAAAAGCGTTGAAATTCTTGGACAATAACTTGTAAATTTTTCATAACTTGGAAGAAAACTGTAATGGCGCCTACAGACGGGCTCCCTCAGCCATGAGACTGCTGCAGCCCTCCTCATGGAGTCTCCCTCTTGGGGGGAGCGAGGGGACAGAGCCGGGCGCCCGCCCAGTCAGCCACAGAGAGGGCCATGCTACACCCCCAGGCTTCTGGCTGCTCACGGTGATTTCACATCAAAATGACCAGACCCCCAGGCTGACGAATCAATCCTCACCGTAGAGTTCAGAAGAACTGGCTTGTAAGGAAAGTTCTAGGAACGGCTCTGTCCCACCTCCTCAGGGGAAGGTTTCTCCAGAATAAGTGTGAGTAATCCGAGGCCTCGGTTCACATCCTGACTGGACTCAAGGGCAGAGCTCCTCCCCAGGAGACACTCCCACCCGTCCTGGGCTCGCTGTGGTGCACTTGTGGGTGACTGCGGTCAGCGACAGAAAGGCAGGTGCGCAGACCACGGGGCCACCCTGGCTGGGCCCACGTCACCCAAGAATCCCATTCAGTGTCTGCAGTGTGTAGACTGCTAGGTCTTTATTTAAAATCTTATTATTTAGTTCTGGCACAGTGTGATCTACTTGTCTTTTGTGGTCATCAAAAAATATAATTAAAAGGCCCAGAATTATTACGCTGCTTTTAAAGCAACGGAACGACCTGGATGACTCTATGGATGGGAAGCGGAGGCTGAAATAAGGAAAATGGGCTGTCGTCTACCCTCCTCCATGTTCCATGCTCAAACCTCGTGAGATGGGCACTGTGAGACTGGGGTGGCAGGCGAGGCTTGGGGAGGCCAGACCCCTGCCCGCGCCCCATGCCGTCATCACGTGGCCCTTGTGAGGCGCTTGGGATGTGGTCACGTGACTCCTCTGCAGCCAATCTGATCTCAGCTGGTCTCCCAGGCCCACAGTTCATCCTTACTCGCCTTCCCTGGGGAGCCGGCCACCAAGCACCGCCCCCGCCCCGCCTGCCAGGGGCCTGCCCCGCCTGCCGCGTCGCCTCTGCCCTGCTCTGTGGCCCATCCACGGCAGGGTCTGCAGACGGAGGACTCCATGGCCTCAGGCACCGTCCTGGCCCTCCACAGCACCTGTGATGCGGGCATCAGGCTGCCCTCAAGCCTGACGGTGGTACGTGAAGCCCTTCAGTCAGGAACAGCAGCTAGAGGAGGGCCAGAGATGAGCCCCCTTTCTTCCCACGCTGCCCTCACTGAGAAGCAGAACAAGACCCTACAAACACCTGAGTCCCCAGGGGCCAAACCTAACGCAGTATCATCCAGCGGAGGCAAGCACAGGGACTGAGCCTGGCACCGAATCTGGGACAATCTCACGAGAGGGGCAGGAGGCAGTGTGGCTGACTCAGGGTTCTGGCTGAGAGCAGGCAGACGGAGGCTAAGGCGCGGTTCAAGGCGGGGTCCAGGCTCTGAGGAGAACTGGGCCCAGCGGGCGGTGTCAGCCCGAGAAGGTGAGCGAAAAGGGCCCGTCCCACAGGCCGGGAAAGGGGCAGCCCTCCCCTCCACAGAGAAGGGAGCTGCCTCGGCATGTGCTTCTCCAGCCTCCTCTTCATGTTCACGGTAGGAGCATGGTCTGGGCTCACCAGACGGCCTGCACTCCCCCCTGGCCCAGAGCCCGCAGCGCCCCACAGCCGTCCACACGCCCCACGAGCCCTGGCTCCCGTCCGGCCTGCGGGCACTCCAGCAGCCGCTTTCCCATCTGGATTGCTTCCTCTCGAAGCTTCCTTCTCTGGAGCTCCCAGGCTCTCTCTTCGGGCCTCCCCTTGAATCCTGAACCCCAATATGATTTCTATATACGTGGTCTCCTCTCTAGCCACTAGGATTGTCCCTTGAATCCTCATCCCTTCCCGGGCCTTGCACTGCTGATCTACAAATCTGTACCTGGACTTCTCTCCCGGGGACCAACTGCCCACTAGATAGCCCATCTGAACACTTCTCATTCAACACATCTGGTCCCAAACTGATGTTTTAATCTTTCTGTAGACCTATTTTCTTCCTGAATTCTCTCTGTGAACAGTACTATTATGTGCCTAGTCACACAAGTAATTAAACCTACAACAGTGTTTTTAAAAACATTATTTTGATTATACTTCTTCTAATGAAACAAACCCTCATTTAGGAGCTGACACTTATAGCCGCAGAGATGATGTGTGGCAGGATCTGGGTCACGCTTCCTTTCTCGAGAGAAACAAACACAACCCCCCTTCAAGCTGACGGCAAGCGGAGAGGGCCACCGCTAATTCCTAAGAAAACTGGGGTCTGAATTTTAACAGCTAGAGTAACACACAGAACAAAGCATGTGTGCGAGTCGTCCCTAAACACACGCGTGTGTTTAAAATACACGTGAGTTTATAGGAAAGGTGATTCGGTTTTGCCATGGAATTCTGAGTTTAAATAAAATGCTAATAGGGAGCTTACCAAAAAAAAACCAGAGAAGAGCAGAGCTTCTCTGATTAAAGAGGAAAACCGGGAAATGGTGCCTGTCCTTTGCCTCCTTCCTGCCTTTCAAGCACTAGAGCGTGACATGATGCAGAGGGCAGATGGAAATACTTATGCTGTAAGTTTCAGCTAATAAGTATGGGATGCGTACAGCATTGTATTTTACTAAAACTTCCCCAAAACAAAATGAAGCACCAAAGTAAGAGCAGCATGCCACAGGAATAGCGCGGCCACAACGGACGCTCAGGCGGAGCTATGAGCAGCCACTGTGTAGTTTCCAATGACATGCTTCACTTTCGATCTACCATCTCTTTACAATCTCACTTACAGAAGTCAGACCGAAGTCTTCATGGACACTTCCAAACAAATCAGGAGAAGAAACGTCAACGGAGAGACTGAATAGGGAAGTGAGGAAGAGAACGGTTACAGGTAAAGCACTGAAATTAAAACCGTTAATACAATATGTCAGCTGTACCTCAGTAAAAAATTCTATAAAACCTGTGTAAATCTGACTTTAAAATCTTTTGGTCAAAAGTCATATAACTTTCTGCTTTTTAATATTTAACACCTAACAGCTCAAAGTAGAAACTGTGAACTATCTGTTAATGTGGGCCATATAAAATGTGTTTGTGGGGTCTTCCCAATAATTTAATTTCTAGGTATAGACTCTCATAATCGAAATGTTTTTGCCCATCACAATCTAGAGGGAACTTGTTCAAGCTCATGTTCACAGTAAATGACTAACAGGAGAGCTGAGTCAGGAAATTAGTTACTAACCCACAAGTGACCAGATACACAGAACTGCAGGGGAAGAGACACCCAAGAGCTACCAGTAAATTTATAGACACGGCAGGTGACAAGTAACACCTCGGCAGGATCTCTTTCTTCAAATCTGACCATCTGATTTCAGAATTCATATGGAAGATGAAAAAGATATCAAATAATATTTTAAAATAGAAAAAGCAATAAAAGCAATCTGAAAAAGAGTTAAAATAATGATAATTAAAACAATATAAACTGCTAGGAAACATCTGTGAGTAAACAGAGCAGAAAAGGCTGCTAGACTTCAGTGACATGTGGAACAGAAGCCGCAGCAAAACAAGACTCAACCAAAAATATCAGGAAGCTGCTAACAACACGAATTCCTGGTAAACGAATACGCTGACCCTAAAAAATCAAAGGCAGACCAGAACTGGAAACTTATCAGGCCTCAGAGGAATCAATGTCTCATAGAGTGAGAGGCAAAACCAGGCAAATATGGGAAAATCTCCAGCTGTCAGTTAGATTACAGCTTTAATTAAGAGGCATTTATCTCAGTATTATGTGTGTGCAAGCAGAAACCTCAGGTACAGCAAGTCCCATGTGCCAAATATTCAGAAAGACGAAGTTTCAACAACCCCAGGGAGCAGCACGATGACAGAACGCTCTCTCGGATCTCAAGCATCAGGAGGCAGGTGACTGAGCCGGCCGGAACATCACCCCACCCACACTGCGGGCCTCTAGCAGCAGCTGGGCCAACACCCGACACAGAACCGCACGGCTGCCAACAACGAGGAGGTGCGTTTTCACCCTATGATTAAAACCCTGCTTCTCTGGATAGTTAGGGAGCTAACCGTGTACTCAGTTTGCTCACAGGGCCTCTAGTAAAGCTGAGACAAGTCCAGAAGATGAGGAAACTATGGAAAGAGTCCAGGCCAAATATAGAAACGTGCGATTCCCATGAACACTCGCTCTCTTATTGCTAAGTCTCAGGATGCAAGACCAAACACAGAGCAGGAGGCTGTGTTTCCAGTCGGCACAGACGCCCCGGCGAGGCTGATCTCGGCCCTACTTACTGCGCAGTGTCTACATCGGCGTCAGGCTTGGTGCTCAGCTGCTCCAGGCAGTACAGGAAACCCTAGGTCAAAAATGGGACATTTCAGTGACAGGAACCCTCAGAGGCTCATCTGTTTGGACAGCAAAGATAATTTTCCGTAAATAACCAGAAATACAGTGTATCTCCTGCACGTGGTCTGTATGTATTTGGGCCTTGTTAGGGGTAAGCTGCATCCCACATACACAGCATATCTGCACACGCACATATAAGAACATGAGCACTGGGGGCACGTGTCCCCATGTATAACGCTGAGTGATTAAAAAAGCTTACAGCACCTATGTTTCGATCCCACTGTTAAGTTCTTGAATATATTTTATTTCCCTCCCCTCACTCACTCATGTGTTCAGCTTTGTATATGTGCCCACAAGGCACTGGCCCCAAAGAACCTGGGGCTCTAGATAAAATGTAAATCGCTGTCACGCCATTTAATCTGTGCTCCAGGAGAGACACATATACGCATACATGCACACACACATACACATACATGCACACACACAGAGACACACGCAAAGTCCCACAAGAAACAGAAGGGCAGCATGACAACAGCGAGCCACTGGGGGAGGTGCTGCTAAGCAAGCTGCAACTACTCTTACCTTGAACTTGCCCACCATAAACTATGATGGACTCACACAAAATGAAAAGGGCACACGTAAGTGTCAGCATCTGCTCTACACTGATTATAAACAGGAGGGAGACCGACGGTCTGCACTGCCTCGGGTCTCCACTGCTTCCACCAAGTACCTGCATGATATTGATGCTCAGCTGGCAAACCTCTTCCTGGGTTTTAGGGTGCTGGAAGACCTGTAAGGAGGGATGAGAACTTTTGTACTTAGCTAAGAAAACCTTTTGTTCATGGAGCTCGATGTGAACAGTGAACACGTGGACGAGGGCATCCAGGGTGGACAACCCGATTCTGAAAGGGGACGCAGACAGAGAGCCAGCCTCCAGCCGAGCGACAGGGCGGCAGTTCTGGCTCCGCACTGACCCACGCCCGTGTGCTGGGCGCCCCCTGCCCAGGAGCCGCCCCCTGACACTCACGCTGGCCTCTCCGGGCTTGCACTCCAGGACGCCACGCAGCGACTGCAGGGACAGCAGCACACAGCGCTCGAACCGGCAGGGCTGCGGAGACAGAGCAGACGGGCCTGGGCGTGCAGCCCCCACACCCGGCTCCCCAGGCACGCGGGGAGGGCAGGGCCCCACGCGGCGTCCCTGCTGCCCGGGCCAGCACAGTCTGCACTGGGCGTCAGCAGACAGTGGCCCCAGCAGGGGAGAGGACGTCTAACTCAGCTAGAACACAAGCCAGGTAAAGCGAGAACCCTTCCCCCTCAGTCTCTTCTGGAAGAGGGCAGGGGCCAGGATGAAGCACACTCTGGGAGAAGCGTGCGCCCCAGGCCTCGCTCGCCTCTGGACCCATCAACACGAGGTGCTGGCAACCATGACCGGAGGAGGGCTGGCACCTGCCATTCAGAGCCCTCTCCACAGTCTCCTTCTGTGTCCATCGAGTCAGAAAATGAAACTTGAAAACATCTCATTTGAGATGAGTCTGCACAAGCCCCAGCTGCTCCTACGGGTTCCCTCTGTGCAAACCCGTTTCAGGGGCAGCAGCACACGCTCTTGTTACCTGGACATTCTGGAGTGGAATCAAAACTGTCCCTTTTTACAAAAAAAGGCACAGAAATAAAACAGTGGATTCCAAAGTAGAGTAGATGCAATGGAGAGGAGGACTGGGCCCTCAGAGGAAGACAAACGGAGGGATCTGTCTCGGCAGGAGAAGCCCCTGGGACAGCAAGACCTGAAGGACAGGGGCGGTCCCCACAGACAGAGTCGAGGGGCCCATGGGAGGTGGCACAGCCTGTGTGGACCGCCCCATGCAGAACCTGCAGGCAGAACTCTCCTCCATAACATGCTTGTTATTAACAACTTAGGGGGAGACATTGTATACAAACCAAAGAAACACAAGTTTATACTTTCTCACAAGAAGGAATCCAGGCCTAAGAAAAGCTAACAGTACCTCGACTTGATGTCATTTTAATACTGCACTTTGGAGCCGCCAGAGGACACCAGAGAGAACATGCCAAAGTCCAAGAGAGAAAAACAAGGTTGGGGGTGGATGCCGAATGAAATGCCGCCCGCACCAAGTATTTAAGGAATTGAAAAGCCTCTTAGATCAGACCTGATGAGCCCGCCTACTTGCCCCAGAAGGCAGGAAGATCTGAGATGTTAGCACAGGAACACTGGGAGTCCAACCCCGAATGTCAACGGCGGGCAGCTGGGTGCTGCTTCCCTGTGTGGCCATCTTGCTTTCCTGCACGAGGGTCAGGGTTCGGGTCAGAAAGCGAGCAGAGAGCCCCGGGGCCAGAAGGCCCGGGGACAGGTGAGTCTACACGGCGGCGGCTGCTTTTTTTATGAAAAGAAAGAAGAGGCGCCGTGTCTGCACTGTGCCAGGGCATCGCCCGAGTCAGCGCATTGTAACTTGTCATGGTATCATTCCACTTATTCTGAAAGAAGAGAATTCTCAGTATTATCCAAACTGAAAGAAGGCAGAAAACATTTTCAGCACTTGTAGAAAACAGGATGCTCTCCAGCGAGTGTTTCAGGCACAGGCATGGCGCAAAGCTTGTGTGCACTTCCTTAACTTGATAAGGACTCACAGGGAAAGCAAAACAGCCTCACGTCAAACAAACGGGATCAGTACTACCAAATGCTGACGACAAAGTCCTGAGTATAACAGCCTTTGAAACCACTGATCTGTTCAAACCTGAGAACCCCAGATGCACTCCAGGCCAGCACTCATGACTGGGCCCTGTATGTGGCTCCAAGCCTGGACTCATCCCTCGTCCCGCAAGTCTGTGCCCGGGGCTGACAGCCGCCCGGCTCCGGCAGGCGGACGCGGTGAGCACGGGCATGAGGCACGCTGGCTGGCGCCGAATCACCGTGAGTGGTCTAGGCCTCTGTCTCATGCGTCACGAGACAAGAGGCAATGACTCTACGGTGGCCGTCTCTCGCCACATCATAGCTTAACTTGGCCAGAAACAAGCCTCGACAGTGACCATCTCAGAGGGCCTTCCAGGGGACTCACCGTCTACACACAGCCTCAGGCGTGGCCATCTCTGCACACACTGTGGGCCCAGACGTGCACCCACCACACACGCTGCACGCGTGTGCGAGGGACACCGACCGGCAGAAGCACCTGAACTCAACCCCTTCTTTATGACTGACTGGTTCGATTTCTGTCAGACTTTTTTTTAAAAAAATGAACATAAATCCCTGAAAGCAGATGCTGTGTTTTCTCAAAATGAACATACATCTTTTTCTTTGTACAAGATGATCTGAAGCCGGCACCAAGACCCAGGGCCAGGCCGGCGCTACCTGCTCTGCCTGGCTTGTGTCATTCCCGGCAGGTATTCAGGGGGGCTGGTCCGGTGGTGCGTCTGCGGCCTGCCAACCAGGCTCACTGTGATAGCTGGGGAGGACAGGAGTATAGGAAGAGCTTTGATAACAGTAAGCCTTCATGTAAATGTAGGGCGCTTTCATTACAGTGGTAATCAATTAAACTCCTCTGTATATGTGCAAAGCTTTTTACAGCTTTTTTCTACAGCATCTTGCTTAATTCTAACCAACAATACAGTGAACAAGGGTTCTGCTGCTTCTTTAACTAGAGGCAGAGAGGTTAAGTAGCTTCGGAAGATGCACGGTACTGAGGCAGCTGAGGAGAGCCAGGTCAGACGCTCAAGCCGCGCAGCGCCGCCTGCTCACCACGCCCGACACAAGCTCAGTGCCAGCCAGACGCACGCTGTGCATGAGATGTTTTAGTTTCCAGGAACCACAATCCGGAAAGTGAAAGAAGTTTTAATTTATAACATGCAGTATTTCAAAGTCTTATTTCAACACGTAGGCAACATACAAAGTTGAGATTTTTTGAGTTGTTTTTTGGGTCTGGTTTGAGTGGCTGCATGCAGTTTGAGTGGTACAGGGCGGTTCCATACCGCCTCTCCTAAATATTTAGTTATAGGAGAGTTTGTATTTAAACACAAATATGTGAAAAATAAACTACATAAAACAGAAATTTTAAAAAATCCTTTAAAATATAATTGTAACAAAGTTATAATTTCAGCATGATTTAATTTACAAAAATTCAGAAGCGTGTGGTATTCCACACACACACTTGCATATCTTTGTATTAACTTAAAAGAGAATCTTGAAGGAAAGAATTTCAACTTGTCAAAATTCCCCAACTGTCAGAGAAAGACTGTGGACATGCACACAAAAAAATTCAAGGACGTGAAGAAATGTTACCTCCTCAACAAGCTCAGCCCCACCACCCTGTAAGTGTGGGCAAGGCAGACCATTTTATTCTAGCGTCCCTGTCCCCTAAGGTAAGACAAGTTACTGGACAAGCAATGTGCTTGGCTGAAAAACTAGATATTTTCCCCAGCATCTGTTGCAGATAGTAGTGGGCACGCGGATAAATTCTGGCCAATTAGATGTAAACAGAGCTGTCAGCTGTGGCTCCTGGGAAAATGCTGGACTTCCCTGTGGACAGGAATAAGGCCTGATGTGATGGCCGGAGTTGCAGTTGCCATCCTGTGACCATGAGGTATCCTGAGAAAGAAGCCACACTAAGGCCCACAAAGCAGGGGTCAGAGGAGCCCTGGACCCTGCCTGCACTGCGTGCTACAGCTGCCACACCAGTACCGACCTCTTCAGAGGGAGAGAAAAAGGACACACCCCTTGTTTAAGCCACTGCATGTCTAACCTTGCCTAACATCCACCTGAGAAACGCTGGGCTGGAAGAAGCACAAGCTGGAATCAAGATTGCCGGGAGAAAAAACATCAGTCACCTCAGATATGCAGATGGCACCACCCTTATGGCGCAAAGTGAAGAGGAGCTAAAGAGCCTCTTGATGAAAGTGAAAGATGAGCGTGAAAAAGGTGGCTTAAAGCTCAACATTCAGAAAACGAAGATCATGGCATCTGGTCCCATCACTTCATGGGAAGTAGATGGGGAAACAATGGAAACAGTGGCAGACTTTATTTTGGGGGGCTCCAAAATCACTGCAGATGGTGACTGCAGCCATGAAATTAAAAGATGCTTACTCCTTGGAAGGAAAGTTATGACCATCCTAGATAGTATATTCAAAAACAGAGACATTACTTTGCCAGCAAAGGTCCGTCTAGTCAAGGCTATGGTTTTCCAGTGGTCGTGTATGGATGTGAGAGTTGGACTGTGAAGAAAGCCGAGCGCCAAAGAATTGATGCTTTTGAGCTGTGGTGTTGGAGAAGACTCTTGAGAGTCCCTTGGACTGCAAGAAGATCCAACCAGTCCATTCTGAAGGAGATCAGTCCTGCGTGTTCAATGGAAGGACTGATGCTGAAGCTGAAACTCCAGTACTTTGGCCACCTCATGTGAACAGTTGACTCACTGGAAAAGACTCTGATGCTGGGAAGGGATTGGGGGCAGGAGGAAAAGGGGACGACCGAGGGTGAGATGGCTGGATGGCATCACCGACTCGATGGACTGAGTTTGAGTGAACTCTGGGATTTGGTGATGGACAGGGAGGCCTGGCGTGCTGCGATTCATGGGGTCGCAAAGAGCTGGACACGACTGAGCGACTGAACTGAACTGAAAACCCACCTATAGGGCTGTTGTGGGATCCATGAAACAGACTTGAAAACACAAAACACAGGATCCCTGACCTTAATTTCAAGGGGACTCTGGAAAACCTCAAGTCCCATCTGGGACGATGGCAGTGCTAGAGTGAGAGGCTGCGGCTCTGACTGCCCACCTCACCTCTGTGCGCATCTGGAGAAATGCTTACTGTCCTCTGTTCTGCCTTAGGGTCCAGCAACAACATTTTGTTTTTTTGTATCCCGCTGTTCTGAAAAATTCAAGTTGTTGGGAAGCTTAGCATTACATTGAAAAATGTTAACACAAACAAACAGGAGTTACAGGATGAAGAATGATCACTCTAGAGGCGGTCCACTGTTTCACTAATTTTTAAGCATATGTGGTTCGGAGAAGGCAATGGCACCCCACTCCAGTACTCTTGCCTGGAAAATCCCATGGACAGAGGAGCCTGGTAGGCTGCAGTCCATGGGGTCGCTAAGAGTCGGACACGACTGAGGGACTTCACTTTCACCTTTCACTTTCATGCATTGGAGAAGGAAATGGCAATCCACTCCAGTGTTCTTGCCTGGAGAATCCCAGGGGCGGGGAAGCCTGGTGGGCTGCCGTCTACAGGGTCTCACAGAGTTGGACACGACTGAAGTGACTCAGCAGCAGCAGCAAGCATATGTGGTTAGTGTTAACCAAAAATGACTATGAGAAGGAAAACTTTAAGAAATTTGCTTTTCCATTTCCAGAAAATTTTTAGGGTTGCAATAGTGCATCACTCATTATCATCATAATAAATCAATTATTCTGAACGTAACAGACACTAATGACTAATCATCTAGAGGAATTTAAACTTACTAGAGACGTCAGGCCTTCGCTGTCGACAACCCAGTCTTCCTTTTCAGCCAACCTCTTTATGTCTACAGGGAAGACAAGTACACAAGCACGTCTTACTATAGTTATTTCATTGACCTTCAGAGACATAAAAATCCATAAAGGTTATGGTTTTTAATTGTTTTATATAAGTTTGCAAAAAATTAGTGAAAACAGGGATAGGCCTCCTTGGTGGCTCAGACAGTAAAGACTCCCCTGCCAGTGCAGGAGACCCGGCTGCGACCCCTGAGTTGGGAGGATCCCCTGGAAAAGGAAATGGCTACCCACTCTAGCGTTCGTGCCTGGAAAATTCCACGGACAGAGGGGCCTGGTGGGCTACAGCCCATGGGGTCACGAAGAGTCGGACACGACTGAATGACTAACACACCTAATTCTGGAAGACTCAAGGATTTAAATGTGTGTTACTCACTGGATTTTTCTATTAAAACATTAATGTATATAAAACTGTCTGAAAAATGCCAGGCCAGGTTCACTGACACCTTCACACTTACTCAGCACTCCTGATAATATTCAACAGGTACAGTATAAGACACAAGGCATTTCCCCCGAGATTTCTAATAACCAGTGTGGACTCTCTCTGTCCTGCACGTTCCCAACAACAAAAGTGTGCTGCCCACGGCGGGAGGAACAGACCTGGGCGTGGCCCCTCAGCTGGGCCGGGGGCAGACCAGCCGGCCTGTGACACAATTTTCTAATAGCCAGCGTGGACTCTCCGTCCTGCACGCCCCTAGAACAACAGCGTGGTGCCCACGGCGGGAGGGAGAGACCTGGGCACACTTGAGGGCGCAGCCCCTCACCAGGGCAGGGGCCAGTGTCACGCAGACATGGCCGGGCTACGACAAAGTCCCAAGGAAGACACTAGCGGCCTGCACCGTTCCTAACAATGTTCTCAACTGTTTCTGAAACACGTCACACCCAAAAGGCTGCTCCATAATCTTCTTCTTATATATGCGAAAGCCCTGAAAACTCCAAAAGTATTAAGAGAGTGAGCATCACCTGTAGCTTCTGCTGCAGAGAGAAACTTAAGTCCTTCTTCTGACTTAACGCTGATGTTTCTAAATCAAAGATTTTTAAAATTTAAATATACATGCGTATTTTCCAAATTAAGATCATACTTTATACACATTTTATAGTCTACTTTTTCCACTTGACATTTTCCATAAGGGTGGTCTTACATCCTTAAGTATTTTTCAAGAGTATCCATTTAATTTCTTCATGGCCCGGCATCTCAAAGTAAACAGGATTTGAAAGAAAAAAAAAACCACACCGAACAGCAACAGACAATATGAAACATTCGCATTTGCACACGAGCTCCCTTCTTGTCTCTGAGGGTTTGGGAACTGGAAAGAGGCGGCGTGTGCGCAGCTGCTGCCGAGCCAGTGCCGTCAGTGTCCCCGACGCACCTTCGGCTGTGTGCTGCAGCGTGGCCACCACGCAGCGCACTCGGAGGTCCAAGACGAGGTCCTGGATGGTCTGCAGCAGGTCACTAGGGATCTCAAGGGCGGCCAGCGAGTCATACGTCAGCCTGTGGGGCAAACACAGCGAGACGAAGCTGAGCACGGGGGCCTGGAGTGGTTCCCAGCATCGTTCTGCGTCCCACCACGCTTCACGGCGGCGCTGACGGGCTTCCGCTGTATGCTGAAGACAAGGGCTGTAACGCCACAGTGACTCTGACTGAACAGCAACAAAGGTGACACTCTCATCAGGCCTGAGCACCCGGGAGGCTCAGGAGCTGGGTCATCAGACGACACGCAGCAAACAGTGGACACAAAAGGGCAGAGCAAAATTCTTTGCTGAGTGTGTCTTTTTCTCCCCTAAAAAGACAAAAATATTTGCCCCTTCTCTGGAGAATGCACCCACGTTTACCTGAGGGTCTGGATGATGTGGGCCAGCCACTGTCCAGGGAGCTCAGCCTTCCCCTCCCAGCCTCCGTGCTGCCGCCCGCCGCCCTCCGCCGCGCCGAGTGGGAGCAGGGCCCCACGGACCAGCTTCGCCAGACACTGCATGACTTCCTGGATCATTCTCTACACATTGATGGACAAGCAGAACTGCATTAGAAGGCGTCACACTTGCCCGAATCAATCACATGTGTCAGCCCGCACAAGACGAATGTCTTGAATGGGGATCAGGCCTTCCAGCCACTTTGTTTGAGAAAACCCTACCCCAAGAGAGAGTCTGCACACTTACCCTCACTCACCTTAAATTCATTTTGTCTTTGCCTTACATTCTTTGATCTCTCACTGTGGCCTGACTTCTCGGCGGTCTGAAAAATGAAAATAATAAAAAAACAAAAAACTTATTAGTTGTCTCTAGAAATAATTCATAAAATAAGAAAGCTTAGCTGTTACATGTAAGGAGAATATGAAATATGGTTATGACTTGATTAAAAGGAATGTATAAGTAGTCTCAGTCTCTGATTAATGGCAAGAATACACAGAACTGTACAAAAAAGATCTTCACGACCCAGATAATCACGATGGTGTGATCACTCATCTAGAGCCAGACATCCTGGAATGTGAAGTCACGTGGGCCTTAGAAAGCATCACTACGAACAAAGCTAGTGGAGTGATGGAATTCCAGTAGAGCTATTTCAAATCCTGAAAGATGATGCTGTGAAAGTACTGCACTCAATAGGCCAACAAATTTGGAAAACTCAGCAGTGGCCACAGGACTGGAAAAGCTCAGTTTTCATTCCAATCCCTAAGAAAGGCAATGCCAAAGAATGCTCAAACTACCGCACAATTGCACTCATCTCACACGCTAGTAAAGTAATGCTCAAAATTCTCCAAGCCAGGCTTCAGCAATACGTGAACCGTGAACTTCCAGATGTTCAAGCTGGTTTTAGAAAAGACAGAGGAACCAGAGATCAAATTGCCAACATCCACTGGATCATGGAAAAAGCAAGAGAGTTCCAGAAAAACATCTATTTCTGCTTTATTGTCTATGCCAAAGCCTTTGACTGTGTGGATCACAATAAACTGTGGAAAATTCTGAAAGAGATGGGAATACCACACCACCTGACTTGCCTCTTCAGAAACCTGTATGCAGGTCAGGAAGCAACAGTTAGAACTGGACATGGAACAACAGACTGGTTCCAAATAGGTAGAGGAGTACGTCAAGGCTGTATATTGTCACCCTGCTTATTTAACTCATATGCAGAGTACATCATGAGAAACACTGGGCTGGAGGAAGCACAAGCTGGAATCAAGATTGCCAGGAGAAATATCAATAACCTCAGATATGCAGACGACACCACCCTTATGGCAGAAAGGGAAGAGGAACTCAAAAGCCTCTTGATGAAAGTGAAAGAGGAGAGTGAAAAAGTTGGCTTAAAGCTCAACATTCAGAAAACAAAGATCATGGGATCCGCGCCCATCACTTCATGGCAAATAGATGGAGAAACAGTGGAAACAGTGGCAGACTTTATTTTTGGGGGCTCCAAAATCACTGCAGATGGTGACTGCAGCCATGAAATAAAACTCTTGCTCCTCGGAAGGAAAGTTATGACCATCCTAGATAGCATATTCAAAAGCAGAGACATTACTTTGACAACTAAGGTCCGTCTAGTCAAGGCTGTGGTTTTTCCTGTGGTCATGTATGGATGCGAGAGTTGGACTGTGAAGAAGGCTGAGCGCCGAAGAATTGATGCTTTTGAACTGTGGTGTTGGAGAAGACTCTTGAGAGTCCCTTGGACTGCAAGGAGATCCAACCAGTCCATTCTGAAGGAGATCAACCCTGGGATTTCTTTGGAAGGAATGATGCTGAAGCTGAAACTTCAGTACTTTGGCCACCTCATGCGAAGAGTTGACTCACTGGAAAAGACTCTGATGCTGGGTGGGATTGGGGGCAGGAGGAGAAAGGGACGACCGAGGATGAGATGGCTGGATGGCATCATGGACTCGATGGACACGAGTCTGCATGAACTCTGGGATTTGGTGATGGACAGGGAGGCCTGGCGTGCTGCGATTCATGGGGTCGCAAAGATTCGGACATGACTGAGCGACTGAACTGAGCTGAATTAGAAAACCCTCCTTATTTCAACAAGAAGCTGTTTATCTTCCTAAAAGCTTTAAGTACAATTCCCGAAAGTACCCTAAGTACGAGGCTGAAGCTATCCTTTCTGTAGGTGCGTGTCACATGCCGCTCTCATCTGCGACTTTCTACGGTTGGACCCACAGGCATGGCGCCCACGACGGCGCTCCAGAGCCGCTTCCTGGGCTGAAGAGAAACGGGAGCGAGAGCAGCTCCGGGTGGGTCCAGCCATCTGCGGGGCCCCGGTCCACCGCCCCCCCCCTCAGTGTGTGTGCTCAGTGTGTGTACTCAGTGCGTGTGTGCTCAATGTGTGTGCTCAGTGTGTGTGTGCTCAGTGTGTGTGTGCTCAGTGTGTGTGCGCTCAGTGTGTGTGTGCTCAGTGGTGTGCGCTCAGCGTGTGTGTGCTCAGTGTGTGTGCGCTCAGTGTGTGCTCAGTGTGTGCGTGCTCAGTGTGTGCGCGCTGTGTGTGCTCAGTGTGTGTGCTCAGTGTGCTCAGTGTGTGTGCGCTCAGTGTGTGTGTGCTCAGTGGTGTGCGCTCAGTGTGTGTGCTCAGTGTGTGTGCCCTCAGTGTGTGTGTGCTCAGCGTGTGTGTGCTCAGCGTGTGTGTGCTCAGTGTGTGTGCGCTCAGTGTGTGTGCGCTCAGTGTGTGTGTGCTCAGCGTGTGTGTGCTCAGTGTGTGTGTGCTCAGTGTGTGTGCTCAGTGGTGTCCAACTCTTTGTGACCCCATGGGCTGCTGCCCACGAGGCTCCTCTGTCCCTGGCATATCCAGGCAAGAACACTGGAGTGGGTTGCCATGCCCTCCTCCAGGGGACCTTCCTGACCCAGGGATTGAACCTGCATCTCTGGTACCTCCTGCATTGGCAGGCGGGCTCTTTACAAACGCACCACGTGGGAAACCCTGCCCCCACACTCCCCAAAGTATTCGAGACTATAAGCATGAACGGTGGTGTTTTATTTTTTTTTTAATTACACATCAGCACTCTTCTTCCAGGGATTTTAGTCCAGTTTGGAGGGAATGTACTCTAGAACTGACTGTAGAATCACGTTTCCCTCTGATTTCTCCCTTTCTCCTCAGAGCAGCGTGTAGAAGACCACTTCACACTGATTGAGAGAGAAATCTCTTCAACTGGATTTCAGTTAACTTATCAAATTTTCTTACAAGCCAGTATTATTCTATAGAATGTCCTAGCAGGACAAACTTAGGACGCTTTCCAAAGGAACAAGTCATCATGAAATGGCATAATATAAAAAAACTCACCACCATAACGTGAAAAGGGAAAACAGTGGTGTATTTAGGTGGAATAATGCATTATAAATGACTATGATACTGACACCAAGGTAATTTTAAAATACTTCAGGTAATGTCATTTTTTTTTTAGGTATAAGCTAGAGAAACTGTGGAGAGCCATCTACACAGTCAACACTTTTGACCCGAAGGAGGAAGACAAGGATAAGGATGCTGGTGTTTTCACCAAGAGGGAGACACCCTGATGGACAAGGCCAGCCGACACAGACACACACCCCTCTCTGGCAGTAACTCTCACTTCTTATGCAACTTTTAAAGTTTTTTTCTTTGTAGTGATGCTTTTTTTGAAAGAACGAAAAATCACGATAATAATTCAACAAGTGAATTCCTAAGTCTCTTGGCCAACAACACTCAAAATTCTTTGTACACAGGGATTTACAGAAGTTGATGCTTTTCTCCCTTTAAGACACTTGAGAAGCAACTGAGGTGATGCAGACCTGCGGTGAGGTGCGAGCGGAGGGGCTCACGGCGGAGCCCGACCAGCCGGAAGGGCAAGGGGCAAAGGGCGCGGTGTCCCCATCCCCAGGGCTGCGACTGAGGCTTCACCGTGCAGACACATCTGACGAGATCCCTGGCGGCTGATCTCAGCCTTCAGCCCTTCTCTCTGGGGTGGCACTGAAAGTTCCTACCCTCTAAACCCACGGCCGGTCCTCTGGACAACGAGCCTGGCCTCAGCGGGGAGATGAGACACTCGCTAACATGCCTGCACACTTACGAAGTCACAGTATCAGAAGTGAAGACCAAATACATACTTCTCATTATAAGTCATAAGATCACAGCTCCAAATTCACATTTCCAGCCCAAATCTTTCCTCGCAGAAAGATCTCTTTCCAAATCTGAATTTCAGATTGCCTTCTTGGTGTCTGCAGATGGCCTGAGCAGAACAGAGTGAAAGGGTGGCTTTCTGGGTCTGGAGTCTGCTGGCCTGCAGCTGGGAACCACAGGGCCTCCAGCACACTGACTATGGGCCCTGGGCCATTAACTCCGCAGTCCTGGGAGACAGCTGCTTGGAATAAACCCACTCTCTCCACACATCCTGCTGAAAGCAGAGCCGGCGTCGCCTGTTTTCCTGAGCGCTGACCATAGGGCCTGGCTTGCTGTGCTGCGCAGGAAGGGGAGGGGCTCTCACAGAAGGCGCGATCTGTCTCCGTGAAGGGCTGTGCCCATATAGAACTAAGTATCCTGACTGCCGGACGGCGTTTTTCTTGCTGTATCTGCCACAGCACTAAATGTCTGTCCGATGGGAAGATTACTTCAAAGTCCTTTGTCCTGTGAAATAGCTTTGAATCAATGGAAAGAGTAAAAATCAACTGTTAAAAACATCATACTAAAATTAAGGCTACACTTTTCCACAACAGTCTCGCCCACCAAACAGGTGCTAGTGCGTGCGTGAAGACGCCGAGGGGACAGAATGGCTGCTCAGACTCCGAGGGCGTCTCCAATCACGTAAAGAAGTGAGCAGCTGGAGTGAGTGGGTGGGGGAACCAGTTGTAAGGCCTTCCTCTTCCAACCGGTAAAAAAATTTGTTACTTATTGTTTTTGTTTGATAAAGAGTTGAATATCTCCAACACGCTGAATTATATGCAGTTTGCCCTGCTTTTAAAAAGAAAATTTTGAGGGTGGGATGATTTGGGAGAATGGCATTCTAACATGTATACTATCATGTAAGAATTGAATCACCAGTCTATGTCTGACGCAGGATACAGCATGCTTGGGGCTGGTGCATGGGGATGACCCAGAGAGATGTTATGGGGAGGGAGGTGGGAGGGGGGTTCATGTTTGGGAACGCATGTAAGAATTAAAGATTTTAAAATTAAAAAAAATAAATAAATTTTTAAAAAAATAATAAAATGAAAAGAAAATTTTGCAACAGGAAGAACATTTTAATTTACATACTATGAGTTATACAACTTTTTAAAATGCTGACTCCTAATATTTAAAAATTTGGATACTTTAAAAGTTTTCACCTGAAAATACACTATATTTAAAAGATATCTAAAGGTGAGATCTTACCCTACTATTAACCATTTCACTAGCTAAACCCTTAACCCTTTCCTGCACACACAGACCAAAACTGCTCTGTGGTCAGACCGACGGTTAGACTGCACTGTTCTGATTCACACGAGTCGCTTCGCGTGGCCGTGACTCGTCTGAAGAACTATTTGTTAAACTGTTGGAAACTCCATCTAAATCTTTTAACGGATGAACTCTAAATAAAACAAAAATAGTTTTACAACAAGAAAAGAAATTCAAGTAAGTTGTAACTAAATATTTCAGAGCTTTCTTGTATGAAATGAAATACCAAAAACCCTGGAGCTCTTCCCAACATTGACTCCAGTCTCTGGTTCTGACTCATGGCATGACAGGACCCTCTCCTCACTCGCCCACTCCCTCCACTGTCCTCTGGGGTCTTACTAGCTCTCCAGTAGAGGGTAACTTAGTTAAAAACACACCCAAACCTGTGGAGTAAACTGCACTTGACTAATAACATTACTATAAACTTTTAAGAGAAGTTTACGACTATAAATAGGTAGGAACTCCACAGGCAAATCCAACTCATACAACTAATTACGAGTGATTTTTTTTCAGGGCTAATATTATCCCTGAGCTCATTTATTTTTCGTCTGCAATTAAATACTTCATCTAGACATTTACCACAACTAGGTATGACCTGTAAGGCAGGGAAATGTAGCCCCTTTTCACTACATTATTCCAGATCAAAAACTCTAAAAAGACTCGAGATAACTACTGTCCACGTGGATGGGGAGCACCTCCAGAAACTGATACAACCGGAAGGAAACACACTCTGCTGGGAAAAACAGCAGTGAGCTTCAGGCAGTGTCCAGGGCATCGCTCCCTTAGGCACGTGAGCCCCTGCCTCAACGCCGCCCCACACACCTCTGGTCAGCACCACTGCCGCACTCCTTACAGCTATGAGACACCTACTGTGTGCCAGGCCAACAACACTTCAAATACTGAAAGAATGCTTTCTCCAAACAGAAAGAGCAGCATCTCATTTATCTGCCAGATTCTGTCGTAAGCATTTCACATGCCGCTAGCTGCCACATCATAGCTAGTCAGCGGCACACACTGGGTGTTCAGACGCTGACACTCTGCAAAGGAAGCTATGAACACACCTGTCCAGGCACTGGTGTGGAGGCACCTCCTCTTTCCAGTCTCAAGAGGGACCTGCTTTTGGGGGGCAGGTAAGAGGGTGAGGGTGCAACATGGCGGGGGGGCCCGTGTGCAGTGGAGCGCTGACGAAGCTGCTTCAGGACGCCTGAAGGCACGCTCCTCTTTGGGAGCAACAAGCAGCTCTGCATGTGTGAAGGCCAAACTCTGTGCACGCTGTACGGGAGGCTGCCCTCTGCACAGAGCTTTCTTCTAACCACTGATAAAAAGCCTCGGAGTCTACACCCTGGGACCTGGGGGCCTGCCACAGGTGAACAGGGAGGGAGACAGCAGAGCCGCTTCTTTGCGTCCCTGACTCCTGTGCTGCCAACTATCTGTGATCAGGACACTGAGCACATGTGCAGCTTCTGAGAACGTAAACACTTAGACAACTTCTCAGGTGGAGCACGCAGGGGCCAGAAAACAGGATCTTTAAGTTCTGTCCAACCGGGAGAGTCCTGCCCACTTCAGACCTAGGTGCAGGATGCAGACATTTTCTCCTTGATTTATCACTTGCTTCCTGTCGACTGCACCAGTCTCACCCACAGCACGGCAGACTGGCACTGTCCTCACCCCAGAGTCTTGTTCTCTGAGTGGCCGTCTCCCCAAACCCTCACCCACCTCCTGGGAGACACTCACTACTCTCTCTACAGTCGAGGGCCCGAGGCCAGAACAGGGAGGGCACCTGATCAAGGCCACACAGCTATCAGTGTTAGGGCTGTACAGAATTTTCAACTAATCTAAAAATATCTGACGATAGAGGCTCTGGGCTTCTGAGGTTTTAAAAAAGTCACTTCAAAATCTAAAATGATTAAGACTAGAAGCTCACAATGACTGAGCTACATCTACAGTCAAATCTGCACACATACCTCGCTGAAAAGGCTTCCATTGACATATGAAATCCAGAGTTTCCAGAAGTTGGGCAGCTGACTTAAAACAAGCTTGGTCAATTTTTCAACAAATGCCACCCGATGAGGGGTCTTGCATCTCCATGCTAAAGGGGAAAGGAAGGGAACAGTGTTAGTATACTTCTGAATCAAGAGTGAAGATCTCTTTGAACACACTGCTGTACCCACAACTAGCTTCACAACTGGGCAGTGGTGCAGTCAGGAGCCCGGGAGCCTCACAGCCGGGCAGTGGGGAGGGCAGGGGCCAGGGAGCCTCACAGCAGGGCAGTGGGGAGGGCAGGGGCCAGGGAACCTCACAGCTGGGCAGTGGGGAGGGCAGGGGCCAGGGAGCCTCACAGCAGGGCAGTGGGGAGGGCAGGGGCCCGGGAACCTCACAGCAGGGCAGTGGGGAGGACAGGGGCCCGGGAACCTCACAGCCGGGCAGTGGGGAGGACAGGGGCCAGGGAGCCTCACAGCAGGGCAATGGGGAGGACAGGGGCCAGGGAGCCTCACAGCAGGGCAGTGGGGAGGACAGGGGCCAGGGAGCCTCACAGCAGGGCAATGGGGAGGGCAGGGGCCCGGGAGCCTCACAGCAGGGCAATGGGGAGGGCAGGGGCCAGGGAGCCTCACAGCAGGGCAATGGGGAGGGCAGGGGCCCGGGAGCCTCACAGCAGGGCAATGGGGAGGGCAGGAGCCCGGGAACCTCACAGCTGGGCAGTGGGGAGGACAGGGGCCAGGGAGCCTCACAGCAGGGCAATGGGGAGGGCAGGGGCCAGGGAGCCTCACAGCAGGGCAGTGGGGAGGACAGGGGCCAGGGAGCCTCACAGCAGGGCAGTGGGCAGGCCAGGGGCCAGGGAACCTCACAGCAGGGCAGTGGGGAGGGCAGGGGCCCGGGAACCTCACAGCCGGGCAGTGGGGAGGACAGGGGCCCGGGAACCTCACAGCAGGGCAATGGGGAGGGCAGGGGCCAGGGAGCCTCACAGCAGGGCAATGGGGAGGGCAGGGGCCCGGGAGCCTCACAGCAGGGCAGTGGGGAGGACAGGGGCCCGGGAGCCTCACAGCAGGGCAGTGGGGAGGGCAGGGGCCCGGGAACCTCACAGCCGGGCAATGGGGAGGGCAGGGGCCAGGGAGCCTCACAGCAGGGCAGTGGGCAGGCCAGGGGCCCGGGAACCTCACAGCTGGGCAGTGGGGAGGGCAGGGGCCAGGGAACCTCACAGCAGGGCAATGGGGAGGGCAGGGGCCAGGGAGCCTCACAGCAGGGCAATGGGGAGGGCAGGAGCCCGGGAACCTCACAGCAGGGCAGTGGGGAGGACAGGGGCCAGGGAGCCTCACAGCAGGGCAGTGGGGAGGGCAGGGGCCAGGGAGCCTCACAGCAGGGCAGTGGGGAGGACAGGGGCCAGGGAGCCTCACAGCAGGGCAGTGGGGAGGGCAGGGGCCAGGGAGCCTCACAGCAGGGCAGTGGGGAGGGCAGGGGCCAGGGAGCCTCACAGCAGGGCAATGGGGAGGGCAGGGGCCAGGGAGCCTCACAGCAGGGCAATGGGGAGGGCAGGGGCCAGGGAGCCTCACAGCAGGGCAATGGGGAGGGCAGGGGCCCGGGAACCTCACAGCAGGGCAGTGGGGAGGACAGGGGCCAGGGAGCCTCACAGCAGGGCAGTGGGGAGGACAGGGGCCCGGGAACCTCACAGCAGGGCAGTGGGGAGGACAGGGGCCAGGGAGCCTCACAGCAGGGCAGTGGGGAGGGCAGGGGCCCAGGACCCTCACAGCCGGGCAGTGGGGAGGGCAGGGGCCAGGGAGCCTCACAGCAGGGCAGTGGGGAGGGCAGGGGCCAGGGAACCTCACAGCAGGGCAGTGGGGAGGACAGGGGCCCGGGAACCTCACAGCAGGGCAGTGGGGAGGGCAGGGGCCAGGGAGCCTCACAGCAGGGCAGTGGGGAGGACAGGGGCCCGGGAACCTCACAGCAGGGCAGTGGGCAGGCCAGGGGCCAGGGAACCTCACAGCAGGGCAGTGGGGAGGACAGGGGCCCGGGAACCTCACAGCAGGGCAGTGGGGAGGACAGGGGCCCGGGAACCTCACAGCAGGGCAGTGGGGAGGACAGGGGCCCGGGAACCTCACAGCAGGGCAGTGGGGAGGACAGGGGCCCGGGAACCTCACAGCAGGGCAGTGGGGAGGGCAGGGGCCAGGGAGCCTCACAGCAGGGCAGTGGGGAGGGCAGGGGCCAGGGAGCCTCACAGCAGGGCAGTGGGGAGGGCAGGGGCCAGGGAGCCTCACAGCAGGGCAATGGGGAGGGCAGGGGCCAGGGAGCCTCACAGCAGGGCAATGGGGAGGGCAGGGGCCAGGGAGCCTCACAGCAGGGCAGTGGGCAGGCCAGGGGCCAGGGAACCTCACAGCAGGGCAGTGGGGAGGGCAGGGGCCAGGGAGCCTCACAGCAGGGCAATGGGGAGGGCAGGGGCCAGGGAGCCTCACAGCAGGGCAGTGGGGAGGGCAGGGGCCAGGGAGCCTCACAGCAGGGCAGTGGGGAGGGCAGGGGCCAGGGAGCCTCACAGCAGGGCAGTGGGGAGGACAGGGGCCCGGGAACCTCACAGCAGGGCAGTGGGGAGGGCAGGGGCCAGGGAGCCTCACAGCAGGGCAATGGGGAGGGCAGGGGCCAGGGAGCCTCACAGCAGGGCAGTGGGCAGGCCAGGGGCCAGGGAACCTCACAGCAGGGCAGTGGGGAGGGCAGGGGCCCGGGAACCTCACAGCAGGGCAGTGGGGAGGGCAGGGGCCAGGGAAACTCACAGTGGGGCAGTGGGGAGGGCAGGGGCCCAGGACCCTCACAGCCGGGCAGTGGGGAGGGCAGGGGCCGGGAGCCCCACAGGCAGGCAGGGAGCAGCCCTCCTGACCAGCCCAGTCCTTTCAGCTGGGGCTCTAGATGGAAGGCTACTGCCCCAGCAGATTGACCACAGGCCTTCCCAGAAACACACCTATTCCCAAGTAACTGATGAAGTCTCACACTCTTTAAAGGGAGACAACAAAACCCAGACACTCAACACTGAACATCCCCAGTGTCTGAGAAACAATAAAACATGACTAGCCAGAATGAAAGGCAGGGGAAAGAGAATCGGAACCAGAAAACCGGGAGAAAACTAGTTAAGAGTAACTAGTTAAGAGTAAATGACAGAGATGGAATTAACCCACAAAGACAATGTTCAAGTAAAAGAAAACATGAAAACGATGAGGAAAGAAAGGGAAGAAATTCAAAAGAACCAAATGGAACTTCTAGAGATGAAAAAACAACGTGAAATGTTTGCGTTAGCCACTGAAGATGAGCACCAGAGGAGCTGAAGGCAGAGTAGTCAACTCTATAATGGGGCAGAGTGGGAAGACGGGTGAGGACCAGACCTCTGCAGTCTATGGGTAACCCACTGGATCAACAGACATGCCACTGGGGTCCAGAAAAGGAAGCAGAAAGTCTGACAAAGTGATTGCCCAGGATCTCCCAAACTGGATGAAAACTTTCAGAACTGGATAAAGCAGATGCAAGAAGCTTGACAAAACCCAGGCAGGATAAATCCGAACTACTTGACACGGATCATGGCAAACTAAGATCATGGCATCCGGTCCCATCACTTCACGGCAAATAGATGGGGAAACAGTGGAGAGTGAGAGACTCTATTTTGGGGGGCTCCAAAATCACTGCAGATGGTGACTGCAGCCATGAAATTAAAAGGAAGCTTGGTCCTTGGAAGAAAAGCTATGACCAACCTAGACAGCACAGTAAAAAGCAGAGACATTACTTCACTGAAAAAGGTCCGTCTAGTCAAGGCTATGGTTTTCCCAGTGGTCATGTATGGATATGAGAGTTGGACTGTAAAGAAGGCTGAGCGCTGAAGAACTGATGCTTCTGAACTGTGGTGTTGAAGAAGACTCCTGAGAGTCCCTTGGACTGCAAGGAGATCCAACCAGTCCATCCTAAAGGAAATCAGTCCTGAATATTCATTCGAAGGGCTGATGCTGAAGCTGAAACTCCAATACTCTAGCCACCTGATGTGAAGAACTGACTCATTGGAAAAGACCCTATCTGATGCTGGGAAAGACTGAAGGCGGGAGGAGAAGGGGACGAGAGAGAATGAGATGGTTGGATGGCATCACCAACTTGATGGACATGAGTTTGAGCAAGCTCCAGGAGTTGGTGATGGAAAGGGAAGCCTGGTGCGCTGCAGTCCATGGGGTCGCAAAGAGTCGGACACGACTGAGTGACTGAACTGAATGGACTCGAGATGAGGATGATATAATTCAGTCAGCCTCAAGTGTCGCTTCTGAGTTAAGCCTGTTAGAGGGTCAGCTGGCGGCAGGGCAGCACGGAGCAGCAGGGAGAGGTGCACACCAGCGTTCAGACTCCGCACCACCCTCGTCAGGGAAGGAGGTGTGCCCCGACACTCCGCAGTCTGACTGTGGATCAGACCCTGGTGGCCTCTGCTCACAGGGCTACACGCTACACACTGGACAGAAGCAAGTAGCCATGTTCCTCCCGGTATTTACTCCAGTGTCTGGTGGGAACAGGGTAAGAAGGGGGAGCGCTGACAGTTACACAGGGAACCTTTCATTGAGCACAGAAGAGTCACCTGACTTTAAGCTGCGCTCACGATGTGCATTCGTTCATATTATCGGTAAACCTCTGCCCCGATACTTGAAAGAATAATGAGAGACGCTTTGAAGTAACCTTCAGAGGTACTTGAGATTAGGAAGACGTATTTCTATTACCTCACGTGCATTCCTTATATTGACTACTGAGGTTATGAGCCGTCAGTGACTAACCGGTACATGAACGCACTATAGCCACGTGTTTTATCTCACCTGCAAACAAGCAGCAGGCAAGTGTCAACCTCAGGAAAAAACGTAACACAGTCACAATCTGAGATGCCTTACTTACCCCAGGAAAGATGGTCACCAATTTATGATTAATATTAAATGAGCAACTCTTTTCAAACCAAATTCTAAAATTCGGTAAGAAACTGTCTACTATTTTTCTGTACTGCCTACAGAAACTAACTTTTGCTGCAACATTCATCCTGAAGAAGTTCTCAGAGAATTTCTCCTGTGGCATATTTTGAAAAACTCAACCACAGAACCGTGAGTAACACTGACCTATTCCCAATGGCTTCTTAAAATCTAATGGCATTTCCTCAGTGTGCAGGTGAGATGCGCTGCGATTCTCTGAGCTTAATTTCTGGGCTGTCGCTTAGCAAGTGGAAAGCATGATGGCAAGAGCAGCAGCAACACAAGGAATTATGGAACTTCCCAGGAGAAAACGGCAGCTACGCAAACACAAATCTGAAAGAAGTGGAGGGAGACACGCACCGTCATCCCGACCAGGCTGGAAGCTGCTGCCCCTCTTCAGTGACGCCATCTGCCCGAGGTGACTGGGCGCGGAGGCACGCAACTCGGCGTCGAGGTCCAGCGAGGTGCCGTGAAGGCCCGGGGGCCCTGAAAAGAGAGGCGGTGTTTTCTTGGACTCCCGGAAAGTACTAGGTGATTAAATGCACCGAAATTTAGACCTCGCTCTAAATTTCCATCTTTTAAATAAGACATCAACTGAAGTAGAACTAGAAATATTTAGTCTGAATAGCTTTTAAAAGTCACTCCCACCATACAGATATGGAGGATTAAATCTGTTACTCTGGCTTAGTACAGACACAAAACTTACGTATCATTTCAGAATCAATGTCTGGCAAAACGGGGGCGGGGGGGCCATGTACATGAACACCAGGGTGAAACTCATCTTTGAAAGCAGCTTGGCTGGAGAAGGCAGGCACGGGGTCTAGTGGAGCCGACTTGCAGCAGAAAGCTCTGCTCCTGCCTTTGAGCCCAAATTCCACGATTTCTTTTTCTGGGCCGTGGGACCTGGCTTCCCATTTCTGTTCCCGCTGCCAGCTGCCCGGCCTGGGTCCTTCCCAGCCCACACTGTGAACACCCCAGAAGCTAATGCACCCCTGACAGGACCGAGGGAACGCTACCCTGTTTCAGCAGCAAATCAGATGTCCAAGTGCCAGTGTACTTATTACTAGTCTCCCTTTTAATGCGGAAGCTAATTTCGTCTTTCCAAATTAGATTAAGAAACAAATGTACAATTGTGTAAAATCCTGCTGAGCTGCATCTAGTACGAAAACGGCTTCAATAAACTTGCTCCGCTGACCCACGGGTTTCCCTGGCGGCTCAGATGGTAGTCTGTCTGTCTGCAATGCAGGAGACCTGGGTTCGATCCCTGGGTTGGGAAGATCCCCTGGAGAAGGAAATGGCAGCCCACTCCAGTATTCTTGCCTACAGCAGCAGCAATTTCTAATGGGATGCACTGTGCATCGGATTCACAGCACCCTGAATATCATCTCAATATCTTCTCCTGAAGAAAGGACAAGAGCGAAAGGACAACCAGACCCCCACTGTGCTGGAGAGACGGCTGTTGCCACTGCAGTCACAAGCTGGTGCTGTTCTCCGATCCCTCTCTCCTGGATCTATTTTCTTCTGTATATCCGCTATGGCTTACAAATCTCAAAGCAAGCGAATAAAATCCCAGTGCAAGAGCCTGGAGGCACTGCCTCTTCTAAAGCCACTGAAGCAAGGGTGAGCAGGGAGGGCACGCCACGCAGGACTCGGGGTGGGGAGACACAGCCAGCACTGCCCCTGGGACTTGCCTTTTCTCTTTAAATCAACACCGTGATCAACAACGTGCAAAACATTCAGGAGAGGAACTGTTTTTTTAAATCTCCAAAAAATAAACTTTAGAAACTTCCTAATATATATCCTCATTATAACAACTTTAAAATAAAACTTATTAACACATCTAATATATGTATAAAAACACGTGACTTCCCTGGTGGCTCAGACGGTTAAGCATCTGTCTACAATGAGGGAGACCCGGGTTCGATCCCTGGGTCGGGAAGATCCCCTGGAGAAGGAAATGGCAATCCACTCCAGTACTGTTGCCTGGAAAATCCCATGGACAGAGGAGCCTGGTAGGCTACAGTCCATGGGGTTGCAAAGAATCAGACATGACTGAGCGACTTCTCTTCACTGTCTTTTTAAGCACAGAGCTGTTTTCATAGTTTTGCAGAAGACTTGAGGACTCTGTAGCAAGTCTCCTAGTAGAGGTTACACCAACCAGCTGCCTGGAGCCACCTGAGCCTACATTATGGAGACACTGCAATTAAATTTAGTAACTGATTGTCTACATAAAGGTCCCAGTTGTATTTTTTAAATATCAAGAAAAAATACAGTTTAGTTATGCTGCATAAATTCACAAAACCGCACATAAATTTGAAATATAGTTTATGCATGTATTTCGATGAGCTTGACTTGAAAAATACAGCCTTTTTATGTTTCAAGACAACTGGATAAACAAACATTTTTATTTCCGCAAGTAATTAACTTAATAATCTGCTCAAGGTCTGAAATATTTAAAAGAGGAGATATTTAGCACAGCCTCTATGCTTAATCCCCTGGAGAAGGAAATGGCAACCCACTCCAGCACTCTTGCCTGGAAAATCCCATGGACAGAGAAGCCTGGAAGATTACAGTCCACGGGGTCGCAGAGTCAGACACGACTGGGCAACTGCTCGCTTGCCCTGCCTATGCGCGACGTTCCCCTTATGATAGAGCCACACTGTGATGGTTCAGATTAGGCCTTTCAGGTGTGATGCGTCAGTCTATGTTTTCAGAGACAGCCTGCGCCACACGGAAGCGTGCTTCTTTCTGTCGCGCGACTGTGCACAGGAAGCTCCTGCTTCTATCTGCTCTAGAAGCGCTGGTCCACCTCTGCCCGACCCTGCCGCTGGTGAGTCCTAACGATGCTCCCTGGAGTTACTAGATAGAGTCAGCATGTATTTTAAGACTTAAACTTGTTCTCAGAACAAAGGAAAACATGCCTTTGAAGGCTACCTTTAAAAATCCTGTTTGAGAATGTCAGTAGGGGGTTAAACCAAAGGCTTTTCCTGACAGGAAACCTGAAGATTTAGCCTCATTTTGGCCCTATTTCATAGGAATTTTAAGAGACAAATGACACTTCTTATAAGGCGGTAAAAGTTTTGGAAGAGAAGCCAAACAGTTAACTAGCCCAGGCTGGAAGAAAACAGACTCGTCCACAGGCATTCATGCTTTAAAGATGAATTCTTTAATGCTGATCCTTATTTTTGCTCTTTCCCCATGTTTGTCTCCCCTTAGAAAAGCCAAAAGATAGCATGAGGGCTACAGAGGCAGGCCACGAGGCGCAGCGACGCGCTCCCCGGTGCCCGGCTGGCCGTGCGGAGGGGCAGCGGTCACCTCCTGTCTGAGTCCCGGTGTGCACCCTCAGGCCCACTCACCAGGCTGGTCTGTGCTGCGGCCATAAAGCAGGCATCCAGAGGAGGTGCTGCTGCAGTGCCCACAAGAACAGCACCCTGGGACCTACCTCTGCGGACAAGCTTCATATGCAAACAACCTGTCCTGGAAAAATGTGGCTTTTACGGAGGACTCAGCTCGGCTCGGTTATGTCTGACTCTCCGACGGACTGCAACACACCAGGTTTCCCTGGCTCCGAAAATCTACCACCATCTCTGCTCATGAGCTTTTCTTGCAGACCACAAGGCAAATACAATCGGCATTTTTTAACACAAACCACCATGTAGAAGGGAAGGGCAACCCACTCCGGTGTTCTTGCCTGGAGAATCCCAGGGACAGGGGAGCCTGGTGGGCTGCTGTCTATGGGGTCGCACAGAGTCGGACACGACTGAAGTGACTTAGCACCATGTAAAACTTCTTAAAAATTATATCAGGTTCCTTAAATTAATGCATGAAAACCAGCTTTACCTACAAAGACATCTCCTGTCTGAAGCATTTACACTCTATCTTTTAAAGCTGCAGTTCCACGTCACAAACACTGTCTGGGGTCGTGACCCTTCTGCCTAGGGCAGGGGAACCAAGTTCTCCTCTTTGGTGTCAAAGGCCAAGTGCAGATGACACAACACAACTCACAATCCCTGCTCCAGACGTAGAGCCCAACGAGCCTCCGTACTGAAAACAGGCTCTGGAGAGGACCTGAGTGGAAGCGACGCAGCTTCACAGGAAGTGAGCAGAGCCGGAAGAGACACAGGCACTGCCGCCACCACGCCGTCAGCTCACTGTGTCCAGAAGCCCACCTGATGGAACATTAGCTTCAGCACCAGAACAGGAAGGTCCGTGGAACTGTGTGCCCGACTCAGAGAAGCTGAGCAGTCGTGTGGCTCCTCTGAGGCAGTCACCTCACATGCAAAATGTAGGCCCGAGTCATGTCTGAACCAGACATCCCAGGTTTCTACCAGACCCACAAGGGTGTAGTTACGACAGGGTGCCAACAGAAAGTCCAAATGATACTTAGGAGTCCTGCTCCGCACTGACCTCATTTCTGTTACACATAACTCGGATATCTGTAAACCAGGAGTCTGTCAGAACAACTGGTTGTGAATTAACAACAGCAACAACAAAAAACTATAGTTATTCCCAGCAAACTTATAACTAAGGCCAATATTTTATATAAACATCCACCCACAAACACTATCACCTCAGACATGCAGATGACACCACCCTTATGGCACAAAGTGAAGAAGAACTAAAGAGCCTCTTGATGAAAGTGAAACAGGAGAGTGAAAAAGGTGGCTTAAAGCTCAACATTCAAAAAACGAAGATCATGGCATCCAGTCCCATCACTTCATGGGAAATAGATGGGGAAACAGTGGCAACAGTGGCTGACTTTATTTTTTGGGCTCCGAAATCACTGCAGATGGTGACTGCAGCCATGAAATTAAAAGACGCTTACTCCTTGGAAGAAAAGTTATGACCAACCTAGACAGCATATTAAAAACCAGAGACATTACTTTGCCGACTAAGGTCCACCTAGTCAAGGCTATGGTTTTTCCAGTAGACATGTATGGATGTGAGAGTTGGACTATAAAGAAAGCTGAGTGCTGAAGAATTGATGCTTTTGAACTGTGGTGTTGGAGAAGACTCTTAAGAGTCCCTTGGACTGCAAGGAGATCCAACCAGTCCATCCTAAAGACCAGTCCTGGGTGTTCGCTGGAGGGACTGATTTTGAAGCTGAAACTCCAGTACTCTGGCTACCTGATGCGGAGAGCTGACTCATTTGAAAAGACCCGGATGCTGGGAAAGATTGAGGGCAGGAGGAGAAGGGGACGACAGAGGATGAGATGGTTTGATGGCATCACTGACACAACGGACATGGGTTTGGGTGGACTCCGGGAGCTGGTGATGGACAGGGAGGCCTGGCGTGCTGCGGTTCATGGGGTTGCAAAGAGTCAGACACGACTGAGCCACTGGACTGAACTGAACCGCACACACATGCCTTCACTACATCGTTACAGTGTCTGCACAGGGCACACAGGTGCACGGCACAGAGCGGCCGTGCCCAGGGGCACACACACTGATGACGGCAACCAGGGAAGTGTCCAGGAGCCAGCCAGCCACCGTGGACGCTATGTCACCAGCGGCTAACTCCTGCAAGAAACACGAGTCCTGCCTCCATCTGCGTGCCGCCTCTGCGCTGCCACCGTCTGCCTGTGCACCGACCACTGATTAAAAAGTCACAGCATCTATGTACTTCAAGAGCTACTGGACAAATTGAACTACTTTTGAAAGTGACAGTTAACTAAATGCTTGATATCAAGAAAGTGCTGGTAACACTTCAGGGAATGACAATAGCTTTCGACACGTTCAAGTGACATAGTTTTCTCAAAGCATGTTTATCTTTGAAAATTACATATTGAAATAACTATAAATGAAACAAAGTGACCCGCTTCAAAAATAGTTCAGGGTGAGGGAGGGGTCGCAGGTGAAATGAGACTGGCTGTGAGCACATAACTGTCTAAACTGGGCAGACACAGAAGAAGTCATGGGATCACCCTTGGTGCTCCTAAGTATGTTTGGAATTCTCCAAAGTAATAAACTCCTTCTGATGTGAGCTCAAAGAATGTACCAGCTTTGCAATTAAAGAGCATGGACTTGTTAGGACTGTCTATATTGTTTATATTAGCTGTGTCGCTGGCAACAGGTGGGTATGGCTCAGGATGTTCTGAACGTCAAAGGACGGTTAAAATCATAATCTATAAACATCTGGCTAATGGATTTAGGAAACTTGTACTGTATTGTCATGAAATTTGTGGAGTAAGTTGAAAGAGCTATAAACTATTATGTTGCACTTTTCAATCAGAAAGACCAACTTATGGAAATAACTACGCAAACCTCATCACTAACAAGAAATTCCAGTCAATGCACATCCCTTCAACTGTGCCGCCAGCAAGGACAACCTCTACAACAGGCTTGGTCAGAGTGAAGAAAAGGGCCGGTCCCCAGCCTCCCAGAAGCGAGGGTCCTCTTCCCGGAGACGCTGCCTCTCGGCAGTGCTGGGTGAGTAAGCTTAGCTAAAGAAAAGGGCCGGCCTCCAGCCTCCCAGAAGCGAGTGTCCTCTTCCCTGGAGATGCTGACTTGCAGCAGTGCTGGGTGAGTGAGTTCAGAGACACTGACTTTCAGCAGTGCTGGGTAAGTTTAGCTAAATAAAGGGGCCGGTCTCCAGCCTCACAGAAGCGAGTGTCCTTCTTCCCGGAGACGCTGCCTCTCGGCGGTGCCGGGTGGTGAGTGTGACAGTACGGAGCATCCAGATGGCAAGGGCGGGCTCCACCAGGTGAGGGCGCCTCTCCATTCACCTCCAGGAAGGACCCAGGCTTCAGTGACGGGATACTGAGCATCAGAGCTTTCGGGTATGGATGCAATAACAAGCATGAGATTTCCTGTGTGGTCTTTATAAATTAGACACGTTTTCCAGAAATTTGCATATTTTCAAAACTAAATCGTGCAGTCGGATCATTTCTTACAAACCTGAGCAGGGAAGCCTTCGGACAGACCACAGCCCTGTCTATACGCCGGGCCATCTGACCACCCTTCAGCGGCCCTTCCCTGGAAAACCACACTCCTCCTTGAGGCTCAGTGGCAACAGCATCTCCTCCAGGAACATTCCGGGGCCTCCGGTTAACCAGGCTGAGGCGGAGTTCTGTACTCCCCACTTCGGAATACCTCTCACAATTATACTTATGTGACAAATAAACACCTATGTGACTTTTTAAACCGCTTCTCTCTCACTAGAGGACAAGCTCCAAGAGGCTGCAGACCACCTGGGTCCGCTCAGCACAGTACTTCAGTCCCGAGCACGCACCCACCACACTGCCTGCCAGCCCTGCTGCAGCAGAGTCCCCTGGAAGCTTTAAAACCACTGACGTGTGGACGCTGCCAGGAGAGAGTCTAACACAGTGGGAGGGGGAGGAGGAGGCTGGGGAGTGACAGTCTTTAGAAACACCAGGGACTGCGTCAGGCAGCCCCGGGCGAGAGCCTGCCCAACCGAGCAGACTCTGAGCACCAGAAACGAAGGCCTCCAGAATCCATGCCCGCCTCAGGCTGTGCGTGCTGCTTGATGTTTTCACTTGTTAAAACTATAAAATAATTAACGACACGAGAGGAGGTTGGATATGGCATCAGGAAAAGAGATATTTGGGTTTTCCTAAACATTAAGAATAGAAAAAACCTGATTCACAGCTGGAGAACACTCACATCCAAGCCAGCTAACCCACAACAGACTAACACACACCTGCGGCCTCCCTTCTGCGCCAGCCTCACTCCCACACTGCCTCACCCTCCTTCCAAACCCAGCGTCACCGAGAGGTGAGGGCAGGGCCCACGTCTGCACCCCTGGACTTAGCTCAGGGCCTGGTGTGCAGCAGAGCTCAACAGGCAGCTGGTGGAGTGACGAGCACACGCTCCTGCTGACGGACACGGGCACCATCCCTATACGGCATGACACTCCCGCTGGGGTTACCATCCGCTGCCCAAAGCTCCATCCACACGGCCAGTCCGCACAAGGCAGGCGTGCTGAGGCTTACCCCACGCCTCTCAGTCCCTGGCTCAGGCAGGGTGCTCACAGTGGGGGTGGGGTGGGGAGGGCCTTGCCTTTGAGGTCCCGCATGCAGCCCTCCCGGCAGCCGTGCATGAGCTGGAGGATCCACCGGTGCTGGGCCCCGATGCACTGCCACGCAGGGTCGCCAGGCGCGTGGAGGTCGGACAGGTGCCTGAAACAGCAAGGCAATGGCTGACCGAGCCAGCTTCTGCTGCTCAGCCATAAGGTCAAAATGGTAGCTAGCATGTCTTAAAGTCATAGCTTTTAAGGATGCCTAAAACTCTGTGAACTAGCAAAGCAGTCAATACTTACTCTTTAATATTCCGGTTCTAAATGAAACATATTCAAACTTCTTTGCATGCAGTTAACAATGAAAGTACATTTTAAACGCTAGGACTTTATAAAAAGCCAACCACGGTGACAGAGATGGCGCGCAGTGTCCTGATCAGGGTGCGCCTGCTCAGCTCTGGGCGGCACAGGAAACGCCAGCAGGGTCTCCGCCGGGTGACCTTCCTCTCTGGTCTGAAACTCACAGCCACCAGATGGCAGTGTGACCCTGCTTTCTATATGCTCCCAACAGGGCAGCTGAGATTCAGACCACAGTACAGAGGTTTGGTGACAGCAAACACTGGCCTGTAAGTCTAAACCCTGATTCATGAGGAGACAGTCCTCAAAAACATACAGTAGAGGCGCCATTTTTCTTAGTCTTAAAATAGGTTGAAAAATATTTAAAGTCTTATCTGTCTGTGAAAGTTTCCAACCCAGATGGACAACTGAAGCAGATTTCTGCTGAAAAACTGACAAATATTCAAAACTCAGCCCTCAGGAAAGACGTAAATACAGCAACCTGAAGCAAATCGAATCAGCTCCCAAAGCTGGACCTGCTGTCTTAAAACTACTCCAAACCTTGAGCTGTCTACTGTCTTGGGGCTGAAGTTTCGTTTAAGAATAAACTGTCACTAATGGTGACAAGCGTGACGTCTCGCAGGGACACCCCTGGGCATCTCTCCCAGGTCCCTCAGCACCGAGCACTTCCTCACTCAGGCTTCTCAACCAGCAGTTAACCAGAGGAGAAGCAAGTCAGTGATAAACAAAACCTGGCATTCGGGAACAACCCCCTCCCCGCCCCAGGACGAAGCGGGCGGTGGTTTTCCAGGAGGGGAGGCTGTGGCCTCAGGCAGGAGGAGCCGTGTGGGCCCCCGAGGCTCCTGCAGCGCCTCCTCCTGACGCCTGGGCTCACACAGCACCCTCAGAGCCACACCAGCAGTGAGCTCAGCCCCCTCCCGCCCCTGCGCCCGCCTTCCTCTCTGAGGCACGCGTGGAGCAGCACGGCTAGGAGACCAAGACGCCCCTCTGCTCAGCGCCCCCTCAAATTTAAGGCTCTTCAGTCCTTCCGAAATTAAGAATAATCCTCTCTCTACCATCTTGTCAATGGGTATCACACAAAAGAGTTTATAAAGAAAGATAAATTTGTCTCAGAAACTCTGCAGTGTTTCAGTTCAAAAGTACAACTTGTGCTAAGGCTCTCCTTCCCCTGGTAAATGGCTTAATTCAGTAACTTTTCTCTTCTTTTAGGGTATAAAGACATGTAGTATCATTTCAAAAACCTTGGCTTAGAATCTGATACGGATTATTGCTATTTCCTTCTAAACTTCATTACCAAAGAACACTTTTTAAAAAGGCTTTTTAGTGGGGAAAAGGTAAGGAATGTTAGTTACGGTGAGCACAGACTCAAAATTTTAAAAGTTAAGGGTTAGAGCTGTTAGGCATACTTGGACATGACTGTTAGCAAAGACCAAGGAGAGAATCGCACTGGAATGGAAAGGAGCGCTGCTACGGGCACTCTGCCTCTTGATCAGGCTGCTAGCAGCAGCGGAGCAGGGAGAGGAGACTGTGAGGGTGCCTCGGACCGGAGTCAGCACTGAGCCCCCGCGCGGCACGGGGGCGCCCACGCTCACGCCACGCACAGCTCCCAGTGTGGGGCTCGGACACGCAGCCCTGCTGGCGCTCGAGCTGAGCGCCCCGCCCCCCACCTGGTGCTCACAGGGTGGCTCGTCACAGATCCCAGACTCCAGCAGATGGCTGGCGTGGCTGTGACGTGTTTCCTATTCTTTAATAACTAAACCCTTAATTTTAAAAGGAGGATAACTTGCTCCATGTAGTCTCAAAGTGTCAAAAATAAAGGTTGAGAAGTAAATTAATTACTTGACGTTTTCAGCGACATTCTTGTTCTTTTCCTTTTGAAAGGACAGAGAATAAAGCAATAGGTCATTTAAAAGAACCTTTTCTAATATCACTATCTTTTAAATGGTATCCAGTAGGTTAACCGGTCACGGGAACTATCATGAGTTATCTACACAACGGCAATTCACTACATAAAGAAATCCTGCACTCGATAAGGTTTAACATCATTTTCCTACCAGGAGATGTAACAGAATAACTGTAATTATTAGTGAGGCAGCATGGCAGAACACAGACAAGACGCCAACAGCTTCGTATCCTAGATGATGGGTTAATCTTCCTGGGACTCTGTTACTTTACATGTTAAAAAAAAAAAAAAAAAAAAAAAAAGCAGTTGGCTAACAACACACAGTTAATTAGCAGCATTAAGTTTCCATGATTCTACAAGCCAGAAAAATCCCTCAGTGTGTGCTTTCTTCTGGGGACACTTAGAGAAAAGCAGACAGGCTGGGAAGGCAGACAGCCAGAGGCCCCCACCTGTGGAGCAAGTGTGACCAGGTGCCATGTGGCGACCGCGTGGCTTGTTGGGGGGCAGCCGGCATCCCAGCTCCTGACGCCTGCCCACGTTAAAACTCCCTCCCTCTCGAGCAACACGGTTCCCACCACGCTGTGGGGTCAACGTTTCTGCTGCTACTGCTGTCCTTTCCAAGTCGGCATCCCCACCTCCTTTTCAAGCCTGGAAGCTTTCAGAACCCTCAGCTGTCGAGCCCTGCCGCACCTGCCGCACTGGGGGCCCGTGGGACAGCACCACCCCCGAAGCGAGTCAGGGAGCAGCCCCCCCCAGCCGGGCTAGACCCTGTGGACAGGAGAGGGGCAACGAGGCTGCTTTCCCTTCGTCCAAGCCGGCAGGATTCTCTTGCCTTTAAAGGGCGACTGCTCCCCAGTCTCTGAATACATACAAGACCGGGTGACCTACATGGGTCCCCAAACTTCTTTCTGCTGCTTGTCTTCCCTTCTGCCATCTCATCGCTCTCTCAGTCTCCCCGAGTCTCTGAACGAGCTCAGGACGGCCCGGCGTCACCCCGACACACGTGACTCGTTAAGGCTCTCGCAGCAGGCTACCTTATGTAACGTTTCTGGTCATGCAAAGTCGACGGGGTCTCAAGCAGCTTCTCCAGAAGCAATTCTCTTAAGGCTTCAATCCGTGTTTCTACTTCAGCATAATCTGATTAAAAAGGGAAGAATTACATGATTTACAGAATGAAAGTTTAAAATCGAAGTACGGAAAGCAGACTGGCTGTGCGGGACGGAGGGGCTGACTGAGAAGAGGCAGGAGGGGAACTGCCCCAGCGATGAAGACGCTCTCTCCAGGACTCGGGTTACAGGGTGTGTGTGCCCGCCAGACTCACTGGTCTGCACTGTGTGAACCTGTGCGTGCACACACCCCCCCACTGTGCACGTAAATTTATCACACTGAAAATTAACTTTTCTGGGTCCTTATGAATTTCTTTACAAATTTAATCAAGTCCTGTGATAGTTCTCCCAGGTAATAGGCATTTTTGCTTTTATTTTCTATAACTCTACCATAGAGATAATTTCAAAACTAGCTTAAAGTAGGGCCAGAATTCATAAATATATTATTAGTCTTTCTAAAGAGGGAAGAATAAAATGTAGATTTCCATTTCTGTAAAATATCTGTAACAATTCTTTCCAGTAAAAAAGACCTAAGTAGCATCACAATTATCAAGCATCAAAGAATGTCCACCCATCCTACAGTTCTCTCTCCAGGTCAGTTAAGAAATTCCACTATGTTACTCCTGAAGTACCCATCTTACACTTGAAAAAGGGCACCATATAAACAAAAGCTAAAATGCACGTAAACATTCTTTGCAAAATACATTCCACAGTTTTCTGATAAAAGCAAAGTAGAAAATCTTAAAGTAATAAATCTTACATTTCTTGAAAACTTGCACCTCTGTTTTCCCAAAAAGTGACTTGGCCTTTTCATAATCATTAATAACCACATCATAATCACCCTTTAAAATAAAGAAACATTTTGGAGATTGTCAGTAAAGTTTAATTAATTCGGTTAAGATAAAAAGCATCTTCACAGCTCTTTAAAGCGTAAGACCCCCGTGCCCACAGGCGCGCAGGCGGGCACCGTACCTTCTGGATGTTCCTCTCGATGCTCAGGGGGAGGTTGAAAAGAAACTTGAATCGCTGCAGCACATTGAGTGCATTTCTAGTGGAATCTGCCTTGTCCTTTCGACCTAAGACTTCTTGAAATAATGTATCTGCAGTGTTACTTGCTCCTATTTTAAAAGGAGAAAAAGAAATTTAGATAAGAACTAATTTTAGTCAGAAATGTGCAACTGGACAAAAGAAACGAAATGTTAGACTGCTATTATCCTTGATTTTATAAAGCTCAGCACACTTTTCTAAAAGTCAATTATATTGGAGTTTTTATTTTTTTAAAGTTTGCTAAAACACAATTTCCATCTTGCTTGCTAAGTCTTTTCATATGTGTATACCAATTAATGGTATCCAATTAAGAATAACCATACTTACCAGGCCCAAATAAATTCTCTAATGTGAATCTACATTTATTTTAGCTTCTTTTAACTTTTACAGCATTATGGACCCTTAGGTCATTTCATTAATTCAGATAATAGGTTAAAACACACACACATATACACGGTGTGTGCACACACAAGTACGCTAGTTAACTTCTCCGGATTCAGTATCTATATATTCACAGTAATTAGAAAAAAAAGGAAGAAAAACTTTTCAGAAAAGTTATTCACAAGAAGCATTTTAGATCTAACCCTATTTCTGTGTAAAATCATCTATGCAGCAGGCAGAAAAACTACATGAGCAATTTAAAATATCAAATTCTAACACACCATCGTTAATGAATAGTTCTTAAACCAGCTTAATATTTCTTAGAATGATACACACACTGGACATTTTATATTTACATATATATGTATTTTTTTACCTTAAAGGCCTCAAATTATATGAATCACTAATAAACGTTTATCTAAAACAAAATTTACTGTATATAAAAATACTTAGGCTTTTTCAACTTGTGAATTAATTTTAATTAGTCACAAGGAAAGTAGAGAAAAAGGATAAACTCTTTTTGGCTGTTTGATCACTGCTCATATAAAGTTTCTACATTATCTGGTCTAGTGACTATACTTTAAGCAAAGATGAAAAAAATGACCTCCGTCTCGCTGGGTGGCTGGCATGCCACATTCTCTAGTCCACACTGTGGGTGGCCTGAGTGTGTTAAAAGTCGTCTTTGCAACATAATTATTTTATCTAAATAATGTTTAAATTCTGTCGAAATTTTAAAGGCCTGATATATAAACTTTGTCAGTATAGCTATTTTCACCACGTTATTTAACGCAGAATACTAAATTTCTGCTATGAGAAAAATATATATATTCCCTTATTGCCACCAAATCATATAATGATGAGTAAATGAATATTGGAAATCTGATTAAGGTTAAAAAGTGTTTTTCTTGGAATGCTTATTATTAAGCATTTATCATTTAGAAACAGACTTCATGAATTGAGGCTTCATAAATGAATACATTTGTGAATGAGGACTGAATATTTTTAAAGGCTGATTACTTAGGTGTGTGCTGCGAATGTTAGATCCTCAAGCACTTTCTCTACAATGAAGGAGTACAAAACATCAAAATCAGACTTTCTTCATCTTAAAGACGATGAAACAATACTAACTGATAATTTCAAACACTCCTAAAAAGCACAAAAACAAGCACAGGTAGAAAATCCACTTAAAATTGAATAATATAAACATTTAATACCGAAATCACAGAGGCAGAAATTATAACCTATCAAACTCTAATTATATAGCATATATAAAACTTTAATTTATGCACAAATTCTAAGTTATGAAATTATTATTTTAATTTATAAAACACTGTCCATGAATTATCATTCTGTCGTGAACTTTACTGTATTCACAACAAAACTCTGGGAGCTCGTAACTGGTAACTGGACGATTATATACAGTAAGAAAATAATGGAAGCAGTGAAGCCAAGATTTGGGCAAGCAGATAAAAAGCAGCAGCAGCTCACCAGCCGCACTTGAGGTCTTCATTCTGCGGGGCAACTGAGAAGTAAAGGACAGGCTGGCTCCTGGAGCTGAGGCAGGACGCCCTGGAGCAGCCCCAGGCCCGTCCGGACTGGAGGCCGTCCCTCCCCCTCGCAGGGACAGTGTGCCCTGCTCTTGGGGACGGACACCCCCAGCACAGACAGCAAGCACAGAGGCCTCAGCTGGGCTGGCAGGGCGGTGGCATGTCCCTCGGCCTCAGACAGGGCGACCGGCATGGGCCTGGAGGGCTCCACGTTCAGGCAGCCAGAGGCAGACAGCGCACGGCTCCCACTCCTGGAGGCAGGCAGACGGGGCCAGGGGTGGACGGGCGGCCTCAGGAACGGAGCTGACACCACTGCAGGCAGCCGGGTGGGGACGGCAGCACTGCCCCAGGAGAAAGCCTCGCGCCCTCTCACCACAGGCCACGTGCGGCACTCCACGTGGCGCCAGTCCCGGGCGTGACACGAGGTGTCACACATGGTCGCCCAGCCATCACGTGGCGCGCCTTGAACTTACACGATATCCGTGTCACATGCTTCTCAACAGAGCAGGAGGACAAGATGGGGAGACGGGCCACTGCAGCGCGGCCCCGGATCTGAGGTCCTCAGCGACGGGGAAGCCTGAGCCTGCGCCAGGGGCCGTCGCACCCCAAGAGCGCGTGCAGCTCCGGGGTGCCTGGCTGCCTCGAGCCTGCCTGTCAGCACACTCGAGCTCTTTGGGGTCCTGCTCAGGGCGCTCGCACCAGGCACAGAGTGCAGCCCAGGCGGCGGCGACCCACGTCTCTGCCTGGGGAGCTAGGGCTCCCCCCGACCCGTGAGGCTATTCACCCCCGGAACAGGAAAGCTAACCAAAGTTAAGGAAAACTTTTCAACGTACAGTTAAACTCACAGCAAGACCCTGACACAAAGAGGCTGAGCACCCTACCATGTGTCTTGCTTCTCCTAACAAACCCCAGAGAGGGACAGACAGGCAGGCTTCACAGGGCAACGCGGGCTGACCAGGGGCCTCTGAGCCACCAGCGCTCGCCTCCAGCCCGCCTGGGGCCGAGCCCCCACCAGCCTCAGGCCCCGCTCACGCCTCTCCCTGGCTCCTCTTCTGTCTGCACCCAGCTTCCTTCCAGTCCATCCCCAACAAATGGCAGCATGTTTAAGTCCACAATGACTGCTTTATTTAAAATCCTTCCGGGGCTCACCAGCAGCCTCAGAACAGACAAACTCCACGACATTGTATGGAAAGCTCCTCACAAGCACACCCCTCGACCTGCAGCCGCACCCCTTGTTTCCTGCTTACTGAACCGCAGTGGCTCCCTGACCGGGGACGCACGTGGGCCCACGGAGGGCAGGGCAGCGCAGGGGCGTGTGCAGGACCGCATCAGGGATCGCGCAGCTGAGCGGAGCAAACAATCCTAACAATTGGAAGATGACGCTTATTCTGTGACTTCTAAAATTTTTGCTGAAATGTTAAAAACTTGCTGTTGGTTAGAAACTGAAAAAAAAAGAAAAAACAATAAAACTAATTTTCATTTAGTACACTATTAATATAAAATATTAGAAACACTGAAAACTCAAGTACTTAATTTCTTTGTATACAACATTATCAAGATAGCCTGCCTTCTCTTCTCGTCATAAAATCTGCAGCATGTATCAGGCACCCTTTCTGGGCTCCGACAAACAATCACCCTCGTGTCCACACCTGTCCACCATGTCCCAAGCATCCCAGGTGAGTCCCTCGTCACACCCTCCTGGTTCCCGTGGGGACGCGCACCCTCACCGAGCTCCTTGGGGCTCCCACACATGACGGCGCCCCACTGGTGCCTGTCTGCAGCCCAGCTGATGGGCTCTGAACCCCGCTTCC